>NC_041224.1:158665590-158665995 GCF_002837175.3 Physeter macrocephalus
AAGGAACCTCTATACTGTTCTCCATAGTGGCTGTATCAATTTACATTCCCACCAACAGTGCAAGAGGGTTCCCTTTTCTCCACACTCTCTCCAGCATTTATTATTTGTAGATTTTTTGATGATGGCCACTCTGACTGGTGTGTACCTCAGTGTAGTTTCGAATTGCATTTCTCTAATGATTAGTGATGTTGAGCATCCTTTCATGTGTTTGTTGGCGATCTGTATATCTTCTTTGGAAAAATGTCTATTTAGGTCTTCTAAATCCATTTTTGGATTGGATTGTTTTCTTTTTTGATATTGAGCTGCATGAGCTGCTTGTAAATTTTGGAGATTAATCCTTTGTCAGTTGCTTCATTTGCAAATATTTTCTCCCATTCTGAGGGTTGTCTTTTCATCTTGTTTATG
>NC_041224.1:158674043-158705864 GCF_002837175.3 Physeter macrocephalus
CTTTCATGTGTTTGTTGGCGATCTGTATATCTTCTTTGGAAAAATGTCTATTTAGGTCTTCTAAATCCATTTTTGGATTGGATTGTTTTCTTTTTTGATATTGAGCTGCATGAGCTGCTTGTAAATTTTGGAGATTAATCCTTTGTCAGTTGCTTCATTTGCAAATATTTTCTCCCATTCTGAGGGTTGTCTTTTCATCTTGTTTATGTTATCCTTTGCTGTGCAAAAGCTTTTAAGTTTCATTAGGTCCCATCTGTTTATTTTTATTTTTATTTCCATTTCTCTAGGAGGTGGGTCAGAAAGGATCTTGCTATGATTTATGTCATAGAGTGTTCTGCCTATGTTTTCCTAAAAGAATTTTATAGTGTCTGGCCTTACATTTAGGTCTTTAATCCATTTTGAGTTTATTTTTGTGTACAGTGTTAGGGAGTGTTCTAATTTCATTCTTTTACATGTAGCTATCCAGGTTTCCCAGCACCACTTATTGAAAAGGCTGTCTTTTCCCCATTGTATTACTGTTGCCTCCTTTGTCAAAGATAAAATGACCATATGTGCATGGGTTTATCTCTGGGCTTTCTATCCTGTTCCATTGGTCCATATTTCTGTTTGTCAAAGATAAAATGACCATATGTGCATGGGTTTATCTCTGGGCTTTCTATCCTGTCCTATTGGTCCATATTTCTGTTTTTGTGCTGACACCATACTGTCTTGATTACTGTAGCTTTGTAGTATAGTCTGAAGTCTGGGAGCCTGATTCCTCCAGCTCCATTTGTCCTTCTCAAGATTGCTTTGGCTATTCGGGGTCTTCTGTGCTTCCATACAAATTGTAAAATGTTTTGTTCTAGTTCTGTGAAAAATGCCATTGGTAGCTTGATAGGGATTGCATTCAATCTGTAGATTGTTTTGGGTAGTAGAGTCATTTTCACAATGTTGATTCTTCCAATCCAAGAACATGGTTTATCTCTCCATCTGTTGGTATCGTCTTTAATTTCTTTCATCAGTGTCTTATATTTTTCTGCATACAGGTCTTTTGTCTCCTTAGGAAGGTTTATTCCTAGGTATTTTATTCTTTTTGTTGCAATAGTAAATGAGATTGTTTCCTTAAATTCTTTTTCAGATTTTTCATTGTTAGTGTATAGGAATGCAAGAGATTTCTGTGCGTTAATTTTGTATCCTACTACTTTACCACTTGTTCCTGATCTTAGTGGAAATGGTTTCAGTTTTTCACCATTGAGGACGATGTTAGCAGTGGGTTTGTCATATATGGCCTTTATTATGTTGCGGAAAGTTCCCTCTGTGCCTACTTTCTGGAGGGTTTTTATCATAAATGGGTGTTGAATTTTGTCAAAAGCTTTCTCTGCATCTATTGAGGTGAGGTGATCATATGGTTTTTTTCCTTCAATTTGTTAATATGGTGTATCACATTGATTGATTTGTGTATATTGAAGAATCTTTGCATTCCTGGGATAAACCCCACTTGATCATGGTGTATGATCCTTGTAATGTTCTGTTGGAATGTGTTTGGTAGTATTTTGTTGAGGATTTTTGCATCTATGTTCATCAGTGATATTGGTCTGTAGTTTTCTTTTTTTGTGATATCTTTGTCTGGTTTTGGTATCAGGGTGATGGTGGCCTCGTAGAATGAGTTTGGGAGTGTTCCTCCCTCTGCTATATATATATATATATATAAATTAACTAATTAATATGTTTTTGGCTGCATTATGTCTTCTTTGCTGCACATGGGCTTTCTCTAGTCGCAGAGAGTGGGAGCTACTCTTCATTGTGGTGCCTGGGCTTCTCATTGCGGTGGATTCTCTTGTTGCAGAGCATGGACTCTAGGTGCATGGGCTTCAGTAGTTGTGGCTTGTGGGCTCTAGAGCACAGGCTCAAGAGTTGTGGCACACGGGCTTAGTTTGCTCCGTGGCATGTGGGATCTTCCAAGACCAGGGCTGGAACCCATGTCCCCTGCATTGGCAGGCGAATTCTTAACCACTGTGCCACCGGGGAAGTCCCCTCTGCTATAATTTGGAAGAATTTGAGAAGGATAGGTGTTAGCTCTTCTCTAAATGTTTGACAGAAATCACCTGTGAAGCCATCTGATCCTGGGCTTTTGTTTGTTGGAAGAGATTTTTAATCACAGTTTCAATTTCAGTGCTTGTGATTGGTCTGTTCATATTTTCTATTTCTTCCTAGTTCAGTCTTGGAAGTTTGTACTTTTCTAAGAATTTGTCCATTTTTTCCAGGTTGTCCATTTTATTGGCATATAGTTGCTTGTAGTAATCTCTCATGATGCTTTGTATTTCTCCAGTGTCAGTTGTTAATTCTCCTTTTTCATTTCTAATTCTGTTGATTTGATTCTTCTCTCATTTTTTTGTTTATGAGTCTGGCTAATGGTTTATGAATTTTATTTTCTCAAACAACCAGCTTTTAGTTTCTTTGATCTTTGCTACTGTTTCCTTCATTTCTTTTTCATTTATTTCTGATCTGATCTTTATGATTTCTTTCCTTCTGCTAACTTTTTTGTTTGTTTGTTTGTTCTTCTCTCTGTAATTGCTTTAGGTGTAAGGTTAGGTTGTTTATTTGAGATTTTTCTTGTTTCTGGAGGTAGGATTGTATTGCCATAAACTTCCCTCTTAGAACTGCTTTTATTGCATTCCATAGGATTTGGGTTGTCGTGTTTTCATTGTCATTTGTTTTTAGATATTTTTTGATTTTCTCTTTGATTTCTTCAGTGATCTCTTGGTTATTTAGTAGTGTTTTGTTTAGCGATTTGGGTTGTCGTGTTTTCATTGTCATTTGTTTTTAGATATTTTTTGATTTTCTCTTTGATTTCTTCAGTGATCTCTTGGTTATTTAGTAGTGTTTTGTTTAGCCTTCATGTGCTTGTATTTTTTACGGTTTTTTTCCTGTAATTGATATCTAGTCTCATAGTGTTGTGCTCGGAAAAGATACTTGATAAGATTTCAATTGTGTTAAATTTACCAAGGCTTGATTTGTGAACCAGGATATGATCTATCCTGGAGAATGTTCCATGAGTACTTGAGAAGAAAATGTATTCTGTTGTTTTTGGATGGATTCTCCTATAAATATCAGTTAACTCCTTGTTTAATGTGTCATTTAAAGCTTGTGTTTCCTTATTTATATTCGTTTTGGATGATCTGTCCATTGGTGAAAGTGGGGTGTTAAAGTCCCCCACTATTATTGTGTTACTGTCGATTTCCTCTTTTATGGCTGTTAGCATTTGCTTTATGTATTGAGGTGCTCCTATGTTGGGTGCGTAAATATTTACAATTGTTATATCTTCTTGAATTGATCCCTTGATCATTATGTAGTGTCCTTCTTTGTCTCTTGTAATAGTCTTTATTTTAAAGTCTATTTTGTCTGATATGAGAATTGCTACTCCAGCTTTCTTTTGATTTTCATTTACAAGGAATATTTTTTTCCCTCCGCGTAGAGAAGTTCCTTTAGCATTTGTTGTAAAGCTAGTTTGGTGGTGCTTAATTCTCTTTTAAAAAAAAAATATATATATTTATTTATTTATATATTTTTGGCTGCATCGGGTCTTTGTTGCTGGGCACAGGCTTTCTCTAGTTGCTGCAAGTGTGAGCTACTCTTTGTATTTGTGCGCAGGCTTCTCATTGTGGTGGCTTCTCTTGTCACAGAGCATGGGCTCTAGGGTGCGCAGGCTCCAGTAGTTGTGGCACTTGGGCTTAGTTGCTCCGCAGCATGTGGGATCTTCCCGAACCAGGGTTTGAACCCATTTATCCTACATTGGCAGGCAGATTCGTAACCACTGCACCACCAGGAAAGCCCATGCTGAATCCTCTTAACTTTTGCTTCTCTTAAAGGTTTTAATTTCTCTGTCGAATCTGAATGAGATCCTTGCTGGGTAGAGTAATCTTGGTTGTAGGCTTTTCTCCTTCTTCACTTTAAATATGTCCTGCCACTCCCTCCATTCTTCTGCCTCAGTTATTCTGTTATTGATTCCTTCTAGAGTATTTTTAATTTCATTTATTTTGGTGTTCATCACTGTTTGTTTGCTCTGTAGTTCTTCTAGGTCCTTGTTAAATGTTTCTTGTATTTTCTCCATTCTATTTCCAAGATTTTGGAACATCTTTACTCTCATTACTCTGAATTCTTTTTCAGGTAGACTGCCTATTTCCTCTTCCTTTTTTTGGTCTGGTGGGTTTTTACCTTGCTCCTTCATCTGCTGCATATTTCTCATTTTGTTTAACTTACTGTGTTTGGGGTCTCCTTTTTGCAGGCTTCAGGTTAGTAGTTCCCGTCATTTTTGGTGTCTGACCCCAATGAGTGAGGTTGGTTCAGTGGCTTGTGTAGGCTTTCTGGTGGAGGGGACTGGTTCCTGTGTTGTGGTGGGTGGGGCTGTATCTTGTCCTTCTGGTGGGCAGGGCCACATCTGGTGGTGTGTTTTGGGGTGTCTGTGAACTTATTATGATTTTAGGCAGCCTCTCTGCTAATGGGTGGGATTGTGCTCCTGTCTTGCTAGTTGTTTGGCATGGGGTGTCCAGCACTGGAGCTTGCTGGCCATTGGGTGGAGCTGGGTCTTAGTGTTGAGACAAAGGTCTCTGAGGGAGCTCTGGCCGATTGATATTACGTGGGGCTGGGAGGTTTCTGGTGATCCAATGTCCTGGGTTTGGCCCTCCCACCTTGGAGGCTCAGGCCCGACAACCAGCTGACTCACCAAGTCCCAGCCAGCTACGTGGCTCAGAAGAAAAGGAAGAGGAAAAAAAGAAAAGACTAAAACAAAAAAAACGGACGGACAGAACCCTAGGACAAGTGGTAAAAGCAAACCTATACAGACAAAATCACACAAAGAAGCATATACATACATACTCACAAAAAGAGAAAAAGGAAAATAAAAAAATATATATATATATAAAAAGAGAGCAATGAAACCAATAAACAAATCCACCAATGATAATAAGCTGTAAATACTAAACTAAGATAAACATAAAACCAGAAACAAATCAGGTGCAGAAAGCAAACCCAAGTCTACAGTTGCTCCCAAAGTCCACTGCCTCAGTTTTGGGAACATTCATTGTCTATTGAGGTATTCTTCAGAGGCAGGGTACATCACATCGATTGTGGGAATTTAATCTGCTGCTCCTGAGGCTGCTGGGAGAAATTTCCCTTCTCTTCTTTGTTCGCACAGCTCCCGGGCTTCAGCTTGAGTTTTGGCCCCGCCTCTGCATGTAGGCCGCCCTTAGGAGCCTGTTCCCACCCAGACAGGAGGGGCTTAAAGGAGTGGCTGATTCGGGTTCTCTTGCTCACTCAGGCCAGGGGGAGGGAGGGGTACAGTAGTCATATTTGGAATGTGGGGCGAGCCTGAGGCAGCAGAGGCCTGGGTGACATTGCAACAGCCTGAGGCATACCCTGTGTTCTCCCGGGGAAGCTGTCCCTGGATCTGGGGATCCTGGCAGTGGCACGCTGCAAGGCTCCTGGGGGCGGTGTGTGTGTGTGGATATTGACCTGCGCTTGTACACAGGATTCTTGGTGGCTGCAGCAGCATTAACGGTTCATGCCTGTCTCTGGGGTCCGAACTGGTAGCCATGTCTTGTGCCCGTCTCTAGAGGTGGCTTAGGTGGTGCTCTGCCTTCTTTGGGCAGACAGGGAAGTAATCCCCTCTCCTCATACAACACGAAACAAAGGTCTCTTGCCTCTCCTGCAGGTCCAGACTTTTTCCCGGACTCCTTCCTGGCTAACTGTGGTGGCACACTAGCCCCCTTCAGGCTGTGTTCATGCAGCCAACCCCAGTCCTCTCCCTGGGATCTGACCTCCAAAGCCCGAGCCTCAGGTCCCAGCCCCCGCCCGTCCCGGCGGGTGAGCAGACAAGCCTCTGGGGCTGGTGAGTGCTGGTCGGCACCGATCCTCTGTGCGGGCATCTCTCCGCTTTGCCCTCTGCACCCCTGTTTCACTCTCCTTTTTGTGGCTCCAAAGCTTCCCCCCCGCCGCCCACCCTTCTTCCCCACCAGTGAAGGGGCTCCCTGGCGTGTGGAAACTTTTCCTCCTTCACGGCTCCCTCCCTGAGGTGCAGGTCCCGTCCCTATTCTTTTGTCTCTGTTTTTTCTTTTTCCTTTTGCCCTACGCAGGGATTCCCTGTGTGGGGATTTTCTTGGGCATTTGGGAAGTCAGAGGCCTTCTGCCAGCTTTCAGTAGGTGTTCTGTAGGAGTTGTTCCACATGTAGATGTATTTTTGATGTATTTATGGGGAGGAAGGTGATCTCCATGTCTTACTCCTCCGCCATCTTGAAGGTCTCCATGGTTATTATTTTTAGAAGAAATTATCTGTAATGTTACTAATAAAAAATAAAAAGCACATAAAGTGGAAAGGGAGTTTCATGTTCTGCAAAAGAAGTGTTTATTAAAAAGTCTTATATTTAAATCTGCAAGTGAGGCTAAACTCAAGGTGTTTTGAAATGATTTTACCAACCAAAAGTATTGCATGTAATATGTAATGATTCCTTTATTCTCCCATTAAAATAATTATTGTCAAAGCAATGACACCTACTTTGACCACTCTGCATGTGTCGCAATAACAGTCCACCACTCATGTCTCCAAATTTCTATGACATCATTGGCAGTTTAATAGAGCATCCGATCAGAAGATGCTAAAGAGCATTACTATGCTAACTTGGCAGAAGTCTAGTTCAAAAGCAGAGAATCTTGACAGCTTAGACAGTTTGATTTTATTATCAATACACGTAGGATATATCTCAGGCTATCTGAAAATTGAATTTAGATTTCTAACTTGAACAAACCCCTAAATCTCAGCAAACTAACCCAAAAGAAGACTTTTGTTTTAGTATTAGTTTTGCTCATTCACATGTAGTCCAAGCAGTTAGAATCCATGAAGGGAAGTGAGGTTCTGTTCCACGTAGTCACGCAGGACCCAAGCTGACAGAGGCCCTGCTGTCTTCCACATTGGGCTTCCGAGGTGGTTCTAGGTATCAGAAGTACCTGGAAGTGGCAAACATCACTTTTGGTCACATTTCATTGGCCAGAGTTTAGTTCCAAGGTCCCACCTCTAGTCGCAAAGGGAGCTGGGAAATGTAGTCTCTGGCCGACATTGCTTAGCTGAACAGCTCAGTGCTGTGTCAGGGAGCACAGGTATTTGGTGGACAGTGAATGATCTCTGCCATACCCTTATTACAGTAGAGTTATAACAATAGAGTTAGTCTCATTTTTCTCCCTCCTCTTCCTTAATTAAAAAGAAAGAAAAAGCACTGAATTGGATGTGGTTGTTTAGAATAAGAACCCTATTTCACCTATCATTGTGCCTTTGGTGCCTGACTCAGAGCTTAGCATGTATTAGATATTCCCTAAGTATTCCTTGAGTGATCGAATGAACACACACTCCCCATCTTCTTGCCTCCTTCTTCCTTTCTTTCTCCTTTCCTTCCTTCCTTTGTAAATCTCTCTTTTTTTTCTGATTTCAAAGGCTTTCAGAGGCTTTATTTTCCTCTAGGCACTGTGGTGAGTGATGAGGAATCAAAGACATTTAATCTTGGGGAAAAGGCATATCGAAACAAGAATAAAGAAAAAGACATCGATGTAATATATTAGTAAACATTTCAAAATTGTTAGTTTCATGAAAATGTTTACCAGAGTTAAGAAAGACTACATAATCCTCTGTCAAACATGGATATGCTCTTCTAGGAAGTTTACACTCAGCTCCATCTTTAACTTGTGCTAGTGAGACCCCAGCCTTAACAGAATGCTGCCCTCAGGGCCCAGTCTATGGGATCCTGCATAGGTGAGACCACTTCCACTTCGTGGTGAAAGCCCTCTCATGCTTTTCTGGGAATGGTAGCGTAATCTAAGACCTGTGTTGTGGTAAGCTGGCCATTCTAGTGGTAGGGATTGTCTAGGTTGGTTTGTTTTTCATAGAGTTTCGAGTTTTCTTATATGGCTCTTGGTGTTTTTTTGTAATTTAATATGCTCCAGTCCTACCTGCATCACAACTGTGTTCTTTCTGATGGTGAAAGTGTTGATGGCATGGGTCATTTAATCAGCATTAGCAACTATGGCTTGGCACTGCATCAATCACATTATAGATATTATTTCTTTTACTCCTCACATCAGCCCTGTCAGATAAGTCTCACTGTACATATTTAGAGATTTGGGAAATTATGTTCAAATAGGTTAGGTAAATTGTCTAAAGTTATCCGTCTTAGAAAGGAACAGAGCCAGAATCCAAATACAGATTTGCCTGACAACAAAGCCTGTGCACTCAAGCCCTCTGGCTGATGATCATTTGTTTAGGCTATTAAGGGTGAAAGATACTTTTATCCTCTTTTTCTAGAGAGAGAGATTTACACAGACATTACAGTAACTTTTTCAAAATGTAGGATGAGGACTAAAACACAAGTGTGTGGGCTCCTGTGTATTTTTGTCCAGGGTTCAAGAAATCCAGGGTGTTTCTGAATGTGCTACAGGAATTCCAGGGACCTCTTGAATTTAGGGCATTGTGTTATTATGAAAATTAAGCCCATAGGGTATCAGATTTTCAAGGCCTACGACCTCAAAAAGGTTAAGTACCATGTTCTCTTACTGAACATGCAAAGATATGCTTGTTTGACTAAAGGCTAATTTTCTAATTTCACAGATATGGTAAGGAATAGATGCCCCCCCATAAATGAGTGGGTCTTCACAGAAATTACACAGACTCACAGAATATGAGTAAGATTTTTTTAAAAGCAAGATTTTATAGCAAACTCCTGGCTTCTATGGAGCCTGGAAAGAAGAAAGAGTTGATGTTAACAGAGAGGAGAGGAAGACTCACAGTTTCTTGCTGATTCAAGCTGATTGGAGGAGGAAGTGGTGTAGCTGGCAGTAGCAAGGTTATTTCATATCTACGTGTCCTGAGGGAACTGGGGACAGGCTCTCGCTCTGGTGGCCGAGGACTCTGCCTAGGGTCTCAGGCTGTGTACCTGTAGCACCTAGGATCGGAGGTACCTTCTATTGCCTCTGGCTTCCTGGGGGGGGCTTTGGGTCCTTCTTATTCCTGGGGTCAGATGGGTATGGTCCTGGCTCTCATTTCTTAGCACTTAGGAGTAGACTGACCAGGGCTAAGAAGCCGGTAGTCCTTTAAAAGCAAGTTATGCACTGACATTTCAGAAATAGCATTTATGTCTAAATTCCAACTGCTACATTATAGTCAACATTCAGCTTTCTAGTTCAGGCTTTGATTAATTTAAGGAAAAAAGGGGATCATGATTCACCACAAAATGGCAGATGCAGGGGAGCCCAGGTCCCCAGAAGGAGATTTCCTGGGGACCCCTAACAATCAAGAGAATCTGTTCTCTTTCTAAGCTGGTAGCAAGTTATTGAATTTTGAGTGTCCAGCATTCGTTTTGAGGGTAAGCTGGGTGGAATGTGGACACTAACTGTTTACTAATGTGGAGACATAATTCCTGCCCTTTAGAAACGTATAATTGGTCAGTATAGTTAGTACCAATATGGGAACATTACAAAACATTTTGTTAACAAATGCTAAATGTTATTCTGATTTAGTGCAATTCAAAGTGACACATTTTTAGAACAGCACTTTTCCTGTTTCCAGGAAAAGTAAGTTTTCCTCTTCTATGAAGGCATAGACAAGTTCTGAGCAACGAGTTACTTTTTCTCTCTATTCCCCATTTCCTCCTGAATGCGGGTCTAATTTTCTTCATATTGCTCTTTATTGGAATCCATAAAAGTTTTCCGAGATTATTCTCAGGCAGACTTTTGTGAAGAAAATTAAATCTTTATGAGTCAGATTTTAAAACTATTTTGTAATGTTATTATACAACCAGGCATAAGAAAGTACCTGGTAGAATCACTGATGCAGAAGTCAGATCCCTGAGGGAGCCTGTAATTGAGAGGGGAGAAGAATCTCACACACACACACACACACACACACACACACACACACACTCTAACACTCACGTACACACACCCCAGATTTGGAACCAGAAAAACAACGTTCATGTAGATGTCTGCCTGTTGTCACTCATGTCACATTGAGCGAGTCACTTAATTTCTCAACACATGTTTTCTTGTCTGTATGACAGGGGAGATATCTGATTTCAGGAGACTATTGGTTATGTCAGATGGAATCACACTTGCAAAAATACCTTAAAAACTGTGAAGTATGATGAAAATGTTAGTCTTCATTATCTAAATCATATTTAGAGATGCAAGAGGACAAGTTTATTTTTTTCATTTTTAGAATCCGATTTTCACATAACCGACTTCATTTTTTGTGATGTTTAATCTGACAAGCAAAAGATCTTGTTCAAAGGGGAAGGATAAATAAGATTAACTTTCCGTAAATCCTTTACAAGTTTCATTATTCATCTTTTCATTGGGGAAATGTCTGAATGCGTTTTCCTTCATAGAGCCTCCCTTTCTGTGAGTGTCCATGGAGCCGCTGAGAGCCGTTTGCTTTCAGAGAAGCATTGTGCTTGGTGTGCAGTCTGAATCTGGGATCATGATCTTATTATCATTTTTTCTACTCTATTGCTTTACTTCACCAGCTGCATCCTGGCTCCTAACACAATCCATGGCTAGCGCTTTTGACGGTTTTTGGAGTGGCCATCCCTCCACTTCGGAATATTTCCCCAATGTTTTGCTGCTAAACAGTGCAGGAGTTGTGGTGATGTTCATTCATTCACTCAGCACACATTTAAAGAGCACCTAATATGAGCAGGTACTCTGAGTACTGAGCATGGAGTACCTGCTGGAATCACCGATACAGAAAACAACCCCCGAACTCAAGGAACCTGCAGTAGAGAGATGAAAGACACACCCATTGCATAGCAAGTGTAGGGGTTGGATGGTGCGCCCCCAAAAGATATGTCCCATGGAACCCGAGTGTGATTTTATTTGAAATAAGGAGCTTTGCGGGCATAACTAAATTAAGCCTTCTGAGATGAGATTGCCCTGAATTATCTAGGTGGGCCCTAAATCCAGTGAAAAGTGTCCTTCCTTATATGAGACATAGAGACATATGGAGGCCATGTGAAGAGATTAAAGGGAGGCAGAGATTAAATGGTACAGCTGTAAGAAATGATGATAGACACCAGACGCTGGAAAAGGCAAGGAATGGAGTGTCCCCTGGAGCCTTCAGAGGGAGTATCGCCCTGCTGAATTCTGGATTTCAGACTTTGGACCCCAGAAGTATGAGAGAATAAGTTCCTATTATTTTAAGTCACCAAATTTTGGGTAATTTATTAGGGCTGCCCTAGAAATCTAATACAATGTGGAACAGGATAATCTACACAATATATCAAATGACACAACACAACCAAAGTTTACTTCGTATTGGAAGGATGGTCTTTACTGTACAATCAGTCTAGAAGCATTGAATTATGAAAATATCATTGCCTGGTATGCATCAATTATACTGCAATAATAACATTGCAGATAACAAACTAAGCACAAATTATTTCCTGTAATTTCAGTTTTGTGGCGACATCCTATGTTAAAGTTTAATTTTAAATTGCCATCTCAAGAAACAATTGCCAATTTCTCATGGAACAGTGTTCTTCAAACAGGAGAAATGCAGCTCCCTGCCCACATCAAGCTGCAGTATAAGTGAAATCACAAACAGAAATGACCTCTGCATTTTCATGGTCTCTTCTTAACTTACCAGACAATAAATGTGTGTAAACTTGAAAGAGTTCACGTGGGCACAGTTCTAACAATGTTGAAGCCTCACAGAAGGGCCGGCCCTCTCCTATAGATCCCACCAGGGATGTTAGAGAGTAGATCAGGAAATTCAGATGAAGTGCGATTTGTCTCATAAGCTGGAAAGCCAAAATTATCTTTAGGCACCCATACTTTTTTTTTTTTTTTTTTTTTTTTGTGGTACGTGGGCCTCTCACTGTTGTGGCCTCTCCCGTCGCGGAGCACAGGCTCCGGACGCGCAGGCCCAGCGGCCATGGCTCACGGGCCCAGCCGCTCCGCGGCATGTGGGATCCTCCCAGAACGGGGCGCGAACCCGGTTCCCCTGCATCGGCAGGCGGACGCGCAACCACTGCGCCACCAGGGAGGTCCTATACTTTTAGTCTCATATGAGTTAGGGAGTTTTGGAGCAAAATGATTGTTGTTTGCTGGTGGTGGCTATGGGATCTGAGTGGTGATATCAATTCACCAATAATGGAAGCCACTGAGGCAGCAGCACTGTACTCCCCATTCAAAATGTGGTGACCGTTCCCTTTAGTTTTCAAAATAGCTCAAAGTAAGGCACTAATGTTAATGAGTACTATACATAATTTTTAAGTACTGTGAAAGTTTACAATATTAACATTTCCATTTATTAGCTTGGATTAGCTTAGTTGATGGTGACTCCGGATGATAACTGGGTGAAATAAGATTTTGGGCCTCAGAAGATACAGGCCAGTGGGAGCCTGGTGGGAGGCCGCCATATCTGTATTTATATTCTACAACAGTACTAACAGCGACTTCCGGGTCGTGCCAGGGTAAACGTTTCCCAGGTACTTACTCCTTCGGTCTTCATGACAATCAGGAAGTACGTATAGGATTATTGTCCATATTTGTTTCACTAATGAGATAATTGAAGCTTAGAGCAGTTAAGCAGTTTGTCCAAGGTCAATCTCTTAAAATGGGCTGAGCCAGGATTTGAGCCCAGGCAGGATGACTCTAGCATCTGTACTCTTATGCCTTTTTGGTGGGTAGAGGTGGTCTGCCAAAGAATTATCAAGTATCTGGAATATGAGTCACGTCTACAGTGATCTCAGGGAGCTGACTTTAAATCCAGGGAATGAGAAATGAATATCCCACGCTTCCTTGTCTTGAAGCTGAGGCACTAGATAGCGTGGGTTAACTGGATGTTCAGGCAGAATGAGAGATTCATTACATTTGCCGCAAATGAACACAGATGGACACTCTTCAAACAGAGATTCATATTGAATTTTAATGGTGCTCTTCTGAAGAACACATTTGCAAGATGGATCATAGCATATTCATACTTCCCTTTAGCTTGCCAAATGTGAGACGATTAAGAAACCTGCTTGTACTTTAAATATTCTCACCATCTAGATGCATATTTCAAATGTATATGTCTGCAATAAATATTTGTTGCGTGAAGATGAATGTATATACACAAACATATATGAAGCAACCTGAACACGTACATTTCATTTGACAAATATTTGTTGTGTACTCACTGAATGTAAACTTGGACTGAAAGAGTGGCGGAAGTCACAGATTTATTTTCTGCTCCCAAAGAGCTTTTTGAGGGGAGGTGAGACACACTCACCGTTACTCTGGGAGTGGTTTTCAAAGTGTGGTCTCTGGCCCGGCAGCGTTGGCATCACTTGGGGGCTTGTTAGAAATGCAGATGTTTTCACCCCACCATAGACCTCCTGGATCAGAACGCTGTGGATGCAGGCCCAGCAATTTATGTTTCTAGAAGTCCTCCAGGGAAGTCTGGTACACATGAAAGTGTCAGAACCCCTGGGCTACAGGAGAGCCTGAATGTGCTGAAGGAAACTAGAGATTACTTTCAGATGGGGACATTTGAGAGGACTTGAAGGAGGTGGTATTTGAGCAGAGTCGTGGAGGACAAGTAGATTTTGGCTGATAGAATGGATAAGAAAGGGAATAAAGTCAAAGAGAAGAACATGAGTCAAAATTAGCGTGTTGCCTATGTGCAGGCTGCCTATGGCTGAAAACCTGGATTGAAGTCAGGCGAAGGCTCTGAATGACTTGCATGGGTTTAGACATTATTCTGAAAGCAATAGGGATTCCTTGAAAGATTGAAAGTTTCTGAGTGGGGGCTGAAGTGTGATCAAAGCTACCTCCCCCCACCCTTTTTTTTTGGTACCCAGTGAATGTAATTCAGCAGATGTACTGAGCTAATAGAACTTCACAGTCCTAAATCAATCTTTTTCCCCCCCCATTAAGAGCACAAACATTAAGAATTATTTATGTGTCCTGGCTGGAGCCATGACAATCTCTGTTCTTTTTTGACTGCTTTGACAGATGCAACTTAATTTCAATAACTCAGCAATGCCCATGGGTCGTGTGTGTGTGTGTGTGTGTGTGTGTGTGTGCGCGCGCGCGTGCATGTGTGTGCTCACACATGCTCTCTTTGCTTGTGGGGAGTCACACAGCTGCTTTTGAATTCAGCTGGGCTTTAGGAAGCTGCATAAAGACAAAGAAAAATGTTGCCACCTGCTTGTGCTTCCTTTGTTATTTGGCAGTCAGAGGGGTGACTGTGCTCTGAAGTGGTGCAGGTGGCCTCTCCCGATACTAATTCCGGCATCTTAACCAGCATCACAAGAGAGTTCTCTGGAAGGGAAATAATTCTGTCCCTATCCCTGATTACTTCTATTTGTCCGGTATTGTGGGCACCTGCTTGGCCACCCACCTTCCTTTTCTTCATTATCTACTTACGTCATCTTTCTCCTTCCCCGGGTCAGCCTGTATATTTCAGTCCATCCACACCCTGGATGAGCTCATTCATTCACTGGCTTTCTCCCCGCAGTCCTCATTGTGCCTTCTTTTGTTGGCATAATTGATCCTCTGCTTTGCAAGAGCAGGTGGGTGGATTGGTTTATTGCTTAAAAAAAAAATCTTTCCTCATCTCTCTTTTATTGCACCAATCTTTAGTCAATCTTTGGTTCAGGCAGCTCGTTCTCCCTCTATTGACTAATCTCTTTGTGTATCCATCATGCTGGTGGTGAGGGAGTCCATGCTGGGTCTGCTGTTGAGTGAGGAAGGTAAAAGCCCACTGATGAAATAGCTGTGATTCAAGTGATAGTCAAGTGTGATATTCCAGTTGGGGAGGGATTGAGTCAGTCACAAAGGCCAGAAGTACTGATTATCATTTACCTCGTCTGCAGAAAGGGCCTTTTATTTTAGGCCCTAATGGGACCATTCCAGCTGTCCTTCCCACATTTCTAATGGAGTTGCAGGATTTCGTGTCAAAGCTGTTATGTCTTCTTGAGCACATTTCATCTAACACTCCAGGAGCCTTGCTACACACATTTGATTTCCTCAATTTTGGACTTCTTGAGGGTGTGAATTTACTTAGTCCAGGATTTTAAAAGGCCTT
The DNA here is from genome assembly GCF_002837175.3 of Physeter macrocephalus. Taxonomy (NCBI): domain Eukaryota; kingdom Metazoa; phylum Chordata; class Mammalia; order Artiodactyla; family Physeteridae; genus Physeter; species Physeter macrocephalus. The sequence goes on from NC_041224.1 coordinate 158,689,129, forward strand.
TATCCAGTCTAGTTTTAAGTGATCCAGTTAGATACTAGATTTCTTTTCTATCCTTTGAGGAGGCTTTTAGACAACAGCGAATTGTACGGCACTGCCTACTAATCTCATTGTTAATTAATATGAAATTATATAAGGTCTCAAAAGGACATTTGGCGTCCACTAGGAATGTCAACATATTTTTGTTTCAGCACAGAACGCTCCTCTCTTCCATTCAGTAAAATAATACTAACAATAATAATAATAATGATAGAATCAGCTAAATATGATGATTATTACAACATCTTATTATTCCAATATCTTAAGCAAAGAGGCCCTTATGTGTTCTCTAATATATTCAACTCAACATCCGTGCTCAGGATTCTATGTTGGATGCTCTGAATTTAATAAAGGTGAATGGGATGTGATTACTAGCTTCCAGAGGTTGAGAACTGAGTGAGGAAGAGATAGACAGAATGTGTGTGTGTGTGTGTGTGTGTGTGTGTGTGTGTGTGCATATATGTAATATATATACATATATTTCTAAAGTCCACAGAAGCCATCGGAGGAAATATGAATAACTGAGGATATTGATAAATAGAGAAGAAGAAAAGGGACATTCTATCAGGGTAAAGGACATGGAAATGGAAGAGTACAGGGAGTGTTTGCGGGTACCTGCCTCATATTTGGGAGGGACTGGTGACTATGAGAGTCAGCGGGGTATAGTTTGGAAAGATAGACTGGGGAAGGAAAGGTGACATAGGATTTAATTTGGCAAGCAGTGAGGAACCATTAATGGTTTTGAGCAGAGGTTGGCGAACTATGGGCCACAGATGAAATCCAGCCCACTGTCTGTTTTTGTAAATAAAGTTTTATTTGAACACGTCATACTCATTCCCTCATCTGTTTATTGTCTGTGGCTGCTTTCATGCATCAATGGCAGCACTGAATAGCTGTGATACAGACCATCTGGCCACAGAGCTGAAAATATTTGTCATCTGGCCCTTTATAGAAATCCAGCTGACCCCTGATTCACTTCCATGAAATAAAACATTCTTTTATGCCAGGATAGGCAATCCATGGTCATAATGGACAGTGGTGAAAACATAGATGCTTCTTAGAGCAGCAGTTTTGCACTTAGAGGCTTAAATATTTAAATGAATGAATGAGTGAATATATATTTCTGTTAAGATATCATGGTAACAGTCGGAGGTTTTGCTTTTTTTCTGGACAAAAGACCAATGTGAGAGTAGTGAGAGGACAGAGTTCCTTTTGGACCATGTTCAGTTTTTCTGGGGAAAGGCATCTGAAGACATCTGGGCAAGTTTGTCACTAGAAGTGATTCACAGAGGGTGAAGCTACAGTCTTGATGGACTTTGGCCATGACACTTTTCAAACATTCAAGGCAGCCCTACCTCTGCTTACATTAACTTTCCACCTTCTCTCTGCCCTAGCCAGCGCCCAGCCCTCAAACACTACACGTTTCTCACAAATAATGCACTCGAGCTTCCCTCTTTGCACCTGTCAGTTATTTACCACTTGTAGATGGGGGTGGAAGGAGGAAGACTTAATCCAGGGTTATTTCACATGTGCAGATGCCTTGTTTGGCTTTGTTTCATCAGCAGCTTCTTTGGCTCTCAATGGATGGCATGTACTTTATTAGTTTATACTTAGTGACCTTTTAAAAATAATTTCTGCATGGTTAACTCACTTAAAAGTTACGGCATTTAGCTCACGTAATAAGGGCTTTGTCAGTTTTCAGCGGCAGAGACTATATTCTGCCTTTTTAAAATTCAGCAGTGGCATCAAGAGGTCCCATTTAAGGCGCCTCCCTGATGTGCACAAGGGCTGAGGAGGGGCGCCTGTCCTCTCCCCTGCTTTGTCATAAATATAGTACTTGTAGCTGGAGTAATCATGGAACTTCATAAGGGGGCCAGCGTGGCGCCATAAAAGGGTGGTGACATATTTATTAAGTACTTGGAAGTTAAACTTCTGGAGAGCTCTCAAGCTAATCGGTGCCCCTTGTTCAGAACTGGAGACTCTGCACACAGAGAGAATTCAGAGGATGTTTAGGTATCTATGTAAATGCATTAAAAAAAAATCTAGCCTTTAATTTAAACGAGGCCCCTGAAAAATGATACAAACATGGCTAAACTTCCCCAGAGAACCTGCAGCTGCGGCGAGAACTCCCCAGGGGCAGTAAGGGTATGAGTGGTGTTGGACTTTTATTACATTTATCTTCCAGGAGCAAGAGCCAGAAAGGAAAGATGGCAGGAGCTGTCGACGTTAAGCAGAGATGCATAAGCATCTTCAGGTGGCGCTGTCCAAAGCACAGCTGGTCTGTCGTGTGTATGGGTGTGTGTGCATGTTTGTGTCTGAAGATGTGGCTTATATCTTGTGCTGTAGGTTATAGTCTGTGGATTCATAGTCTCCTCTTTAGTTTTCTCCATGTTCCATCTCTAGTATCTTTCTAACAAATGACTCATTTTGCCCACCTATTTTTGTAAGCCTATTGTCTTGATTGAAAATAATTGGATGATTGATAATTATGTTACAGCTTCAGTGCCTTTCCCTGTTCGTTTATTGTAGAATTTCAGAGGAACATCTTCGTCTAGTGTAGGTGTTCTCAATTAAAATATTGAGAAAAGTTGTGAGGTATTTTAGCGATGTTTGGAAACGATTTTTTTTTTTAAATTACAGTAAGTTTTCCAAACCCTCCTGCTCTCGTATTCCAGCATGCTTCCTGCAGTGGGAGTCCCAGGGCCAGAGCGAATGGCCAGCCAGAACGCTGGCTTTGTGTGAGAGAGCGCATCCCTCTGAGTGAGCATGGACCCTCTGCTGGGAACCAGAGGAAAGGTGGCATGACCTTTTCCTCAAGGAAATACAATTCCAAAAGTAAGATAGGATGCTGCTTTGGAGATGCAGCAATGGGACAACAATTACCCCCTAGCAGCAACTTCCTTTACCCTTTGTTTTGGAAAACCAGGGAAGAGAGAAAAGGAATAAAGAGAGGGCAGGAGAAGGGGAAAAGGAGAATATCACACCACGGTGTGCTTAGGCACTCCCTGAGAAATCAAGAAACACATCCAATGGGGAGCCTCGTCCCCTGGTGATGCCCAGCCCCAAATATAAGAATTGGTTCTTCCTTATGCTCTAGGTTGTTTCACCTGGGAAGATTTTACTCACCTGTATCATATTTATCAGATGGGGAGTGTGACATCTGCCACATGGCATGTGCTAGAAATTCACTAGAATGTGTTGGTTTGCTTGTGTGGGTTCCACGGGCGATCGGTTCCCCACCAGCCCAGGTCACATTCTTCTCATGGGAATCTGCAGTCTTTTTAGTATTTGACGCACTGGAGTTGGGAGACTGAAGGGTTATTATGCTTTATGGATGCCCATCATTTTAATGTAATATTCAGCCTTTACAGAATTGATGCAATATGTTCACATTTATGAGAACAAAGAGGACATTGTAGCTGATGCAGTACCAGTTTGCATCTCATATAAATGCATATTGCTCAGCACAATCATTTTTGTGAACCTAAAGTAAAAAACTCTGAGATTTCCCTATAAAAGTACTGATGCTCTAAGTTTTATTTTGAAAAGAAAATACGTCAAGTTCTTTTCTACCTTGATTTAGATCAATGGACCTTTAATCTTCCTTTTCATTTTTAAGGAAGTGATATTATTCCTTCAGATGAGACAAGGTGGAACTTTTGTCCGTGATTCCCTTGTGTTCAGACCTGTCTTCTCCTCTCCCTTCTGTCTGTAAGGAGCTCTGGGAAACCAACCTGGAAATATTGTTTTCTCGATAATTGTCATTATCTGTTTTCACTTTGATTTCCTCCAGCTTAATTGGTGAAGTACTTTTTCTCCCATCTAAAAACAACTAAACTGACTGCCATGAACGTTTTTGAACATTTAGTTTATGCCATTTTCCATGCTTAGTTCTCTAAGTGGTTTCACATTTCTTCTTTGTCATCACAATAACCCAAGGAGTGAGTCCTCTTATCATTCCCATTATTGCAGATGAGGAAACTGAAGCTTCAAGCAGGTCCTTAGCTTGTGGTTAAGATCTCAGGAGCCAGAATGCCTGGGTTAGAAGCCTGAGGGAATTTGGCCTCCTGAGACCTCTGCCTGCTTCTGAGTCCAGTGGGCTCATGGCTTTAGCTCCACCTTTTACTTTGGGTTTCTGTCCTCTTTCTCATTTGTGAAGACTCCATGTTTGGAGCACAGGCTCTGGACGCGCAGGCTCAGCGGCCATGGCTCACGGGCCCAGCCACTGCGCGGCATGTGGGATCCTCCCGGACCGGGGCACGAACCCGCGTCCCCTGCATCGGCAGGCGGACTCTCAAGCACTGTGCCACCAGGGAAGCCCACTCCATCTTTTTTTGAAGGCAGCATGTACTTTCATTTCTTTCTTTGTCTCTTTTTAATAACTATGATTATCATATGTTTGGTGCAGAGTTGGGGCCTCTAAACATGAACTTAAAATACTCCTTTGCCTGGAAATCCTGTGCTGTTTCTTCTTCACTGGGGTATCTGCAAAGCCTGGGACACAGGTGAATCCATGTAATATCGTTTAAGAACTTCATTAGTCTGTAAAAAATAAAATAATAGTATCTATGTTTTCATAGATATTAGTTTATGTAAAGTTTCCTTTACTTTAAAGAAAACTTTCCTGAAACCTAAGAATAAAAGTAGCATGTCCCCAAGTTTGGATTGACCCAGGGAGAAGGGAGAAAGGCTGAGGAGTGGAGGGGTGAGGATGCCTACTGCTGGCCTCACTGCGGTCAGTTACTTAAACTGCACTATCTATTGGTGCCTGTTCTTGCTACATTATCCCTCAAAACAACTCTGCCGGGTAGATTTGATAAGCCCCATTTTAAGATACACAAGTTCAGGGAGATTAAGTGACTTGCCCAAGGTCACAGAGGCATTGTGGGTGAGGTGGAAATTTCCAGACAGGTCCAGTTGGAAGCCCCAGTTCTTTCCCCCACGTATGGTCACGTTGCCTCTTGCAATAAATATTCCATCCCTTCTCTCATCCACCTCCCAGATCCACCTCTAAAAGAATGACTTATAAATGTTCTTTTCCATCTGCTAATAATACTTTTAAAAAAGATCTTTTTCTCAATTCATGGCCCATCTCAAGCCTGGGTGCCCTTTCAGGGGAGGATTTGTATCTGATTTTCTCTGTATTTCCTGAACTGTCCTTCTTTACAGGTGTCCATATTTATGGACCCAACCTGGAAGTTTTTTTGACCATTTAAATTCCCTCTCATTCTTCTTTTTTATGCCATGAACCATGGCCCTAACTCATGTGCTAATGCCTTTGTCGTTCTATTCAAATATTTTGCATGTCTGAATTTTATCCTACCAACTGAACAGTTGGTGTTTTTAAGGGAGATCCTTCCTATGAATTTTTTGTTTTCTTGCCCAGGCTTGATGTTATCGTTTATGAAATGAAAGCCTAACTATGGGATCTGGGTAAAATGTATTTATTTTGAGAGAGAATGAAATGATCACCACCAAAGTTAACTGCAGCTCATTTTGCTGTTGTTTTCATATCGAATGACAAACAGTTCACAGTCCTACATCCCCTTCAGCCTCACCCTCCAAACTAGAGTTGGGAGTGGGCACTAGGGAGCTCCTGGCCACCCTACCCTCCTCTTTCAGTTCCGGATCTAAGGTGTGCAAGATGAATGGGGAAAACATGCTGCTTTCCCTTCCCTCTGTTGGAATTGCTTTTAGCCATCCTTGACTGTCCCAGGGTGCTTCCTTACTTCTAATTAATCTCTGGTTCCTCATTGATTTGTGAAAGTCTGAGCTAAGAATTTTCCTTTCACTAGATTGTTACTTCATCTTCTTCTTTTCCTTTCCTCTCCTCTTACTCCCCTCAGATATGCACGAAGGAGGTGACACTTGAGTCTGAGGCAGCAATCCATCTTACTCAAGCCCTATTTGAAGGATGTCTCACATACAAAGAGGCTAGAAATAGGGACTGAGAGTTTGATGCCAGCATGAAAACCAGGCATCAGTAATGATCCACCTTTTGGTGTGTTAAATAGACTCTGGCATCAGCTGAATTATTTCTGCAAGACTGAAGTATTTTGATCGAAACAGACAAGCAGACAAAGGGATTTGCAGAATAATTCTGTTTCCTGGTTCACTGGCATGCTGGTAATGAGGCCTTGTGCAGACCCTCACAGTCTGGCTCCCTCTAGTGGCACCATCTAAACATGCCTGACTTTGTGTGGCCGAGTTATTCCATGAATAGCTTCTTATGTGGCATTAAGACTTTATTGCCAGTTTATGTTCTAACCTGGAATGTGTTTGGTCAATTCTTATGTGTTTATTTTTTTCTATGTTTATTTAATTTTGGATTACCTGTGGTACAGTGGTAAGTTACGACAGGCATTTTATAGTTACTCTAAAATAGAATATTTTAAAATGCCATTTAATGGTTTCTTGGAGGCATTTAAAGTAGTAGGAGTAAAGAAGAAGAAGGAGGGGGGCTTCCCTGGTGGCGCGGTGGTTGAGAGTCCGCCTGCCGATGCGGGGGACGCGGGTTCGTGCCCCGGTCCGGGAGGATCCCACGTGCCGCGGAGCGGCCGGGCCCGTGAGCCATGGCCGCTGTTGAACGCCGAAACAAATCAAAATTAACACCTACTTCTAAAACATTCTTTCTTAATCGGAGAACATCGATAGTGACCACCAAATACTTTAATGGTTTCCCACTGACTGTAGAATGAAATTTAATATTTTTGCCTGATATGCAAAGCCCTTTACAATCTAACCCTTGCCTACCCGAGTCCAGAGTCAACCCTACAACTGCCCACCTTGAATTTTATGCCCCAGAAACACACACCATTACAACTCCTTGAATAGATCAATGACTCTCACAGCTATGATTGTGTGTATTCTGTATGTTCCTTCCGTCTGGAACATGTGCCCTGTTCTCACCCTCCTGTGAACTCCGGCTCAGCCTTCAAGTCTCAGCTCACCTGCCTCTCCCTCTGTGAGGTTAGCCTTGAGTTCCCTGGCGAGGCTGAAGCTACTTTCCCTTAATTTCCCATAGCACTGTATTATATTGAGCTCTTATTTTGTGCTAGCCATTCCCTTTCTCCTCTCTAGACCTATGTTCTGAGGACAGAAACCATGAAGTTTCATCTTTCTAGTCCAGCTTTAGCATGGGGGCCTAAGAAATACATATTAAACAGCATCTTTCCCATTTCCTGAAATGTCAAACTAACAGGAAGCACACAAAAGTTAAAATCTTTTTCAGGTGATGCTGAAATTTCGAACTCACCTAAAAAATGACCTTTTGTTATGACTCTGCCTTTTAAGTCAGTACACACTTTAGTCTTTCTTTTAAGGAAAAATCACTATTACTGACGTCAGTGAAGAACTGTGTCAGGTCCATGTGACCTTTTGGACCCTGGGGATGTGTGGCTGATGTATAAAACAACATATAATAATAGATGCCATTTGTTGACTGGCTCACTTTTATATTAGGCCTTGAACAAAGTGCCGTTTAAGGAAAAACATGCATTTCTTGCCTTGTCAATGGTCATCGGGCCTCTCTGCCTGCCTAACAAGTGAATGGCGAATGACCTCAGAGACAAAGGCTAGGTGATGTTGGCCGTCTATACAGCACAGTAACAGCTCCCAGTTATTGTGTGCTCACTTGATGCCAGGCACTTTATCTGCATCATCACAGTTTATCTTCACTGCCAACAATATGATATAGGGGCAGTTATTATCTGTGTTTATTTGCAGATAAAACTGTGGCTCAGAGAGAATAAGTGATAAATCAAGATTGTTCAAATAGTAAAAGGCAGACTGGGACTCAAAATCAGGCACTCTGGTTATGAAAAGACTGGCCTCTCTTTAGGGCAGTGGTTCTCAACTGGGGGTGATTTTGCATCTCAGGGGATATCGGGCAATGTCTGAAGATGTGTTTGATTGTCACAGCTGGGGGACGGGGTGTTACTGGCATCTAGTGGTAGACGCCAGGGATGCTGCGGAACATCTCCAATGCACAGGGACAGTCACCACGGCAAAGAATTATCCAGCCTAACATACGGATAGTGCCCAGGTTCAGAAAGGCTGCTTAATAGAAACAAACCAGGTAGGAGCTCATGGCAACTGAGTTTATAGGCCACAGAGATGATTTCCAAAATCAAATTTAGATGATTTATAAACAGAATCCTGACCTCTCAGTAGAATTCTGACTTCTTATTTACAGCCCTTAAGGAGGTCACTTTATTTGAATGATTTTTCCCACAGTTCCAACCCAGGATCTTTAAATTCAAAGTACCTGTCACTCCTTATTTCTCCCTTTGTGGCTTCATCCTTTAAATCAGAGGGACTGTTTTCTCCTTGGCCAGGCTGGAAACTTGGATTCATTTCCTCTTCTCTTTTGCACTGTTCTTTCCACGTTCCCTGTCACTGCATCCTCTCCAGTTGGTAGCTGAATACTGATGACCTTTTCCTAAGCTGGTTTTCACAGTTTCTGTTTGCCTCACCGTAATCCTGATCTAGGTCGTCTTCATGTCTCGTGACATGACCGTAATAGTCTTCCAGCTGATCTCCCTGACTCCATTCTTTTTCACTTCCAACATCATCTCGCACAGTCATCAGGTTAACTTCCCTAAACGAACTCTTTGGCCCCATGTCCTTCAGCATCTCCTTCTGTCATTGGTACGGTGCAGATTGCATCTAGCACTTAAGATCCCTCAGGATCTGACCCACACCTGTCTTTCCACCCTGTCGTCTTCATCTGAAGCACCTCCTCACCTTCTCGAGTGTCCCATGCTCATCCCTTTGCCTACACTGTGGTCTCCAGATGGACTGCCCCAGTTCCCCTCCACCTACGCAAAGATTTCCTATTCTTAAGACTGTTATGATCCTTTACATTTCCTTTTATTCTTCCCCTTTTCTATGCCACTTATGTTGGCTATGTTCTCCCTTTGAATTTTCATTTAAATAGTTTATATATTTGTATTGTATCACTCCAACTGGACAGTTATTTTTTTTTTTCCAAAGGAAAACTTGGGAATTTTTCATTTTCTCTCCCAGGGCCTGATATCATAGCTTATTGAATAAAAGTCTAACTGCGATCTGGGTAAAATGAAATCATTTTGAGAGTTAATCATCTATAAAATGATAAAAATGACATAATGTGTCACTCTTCTACAAAGCATATTAATATTCTACCCATTTGAAAAATTATCCATAACCTGTAAGGTTTATAGAGAATATAGAAAAATAATGAAACTAAAGTTGATAGAGTTTATGTGAGTATTATATTAAAAATCAGTATGTTGGGGGACTTTCAAATTTTGTATGTAAGCTAACATAAACAAATTTTTTAAAAAACCAAGATTTGGTGGAAGGGAAAATTGAAACTGTGAATGGCAATGGGGAAAAAAAATAGGATCATTCATGTTTTATAAGGGGAATGATTAGGTAAAATGAAAAACAGTTGTATTTCCTATGTCACTGATAGACAATTAAGCCATAAAAATCAGTGCATTGTTTGTTAACTTGACTGATTTGTTGAACTTGATCATGGCACAGTTCTACTTGTTATGAGAAGATGAAACTTCAATGATAGTAACAGTGGAGCCGGGAGATCTGTTACATTGTATAATTATAACTTCAGTGAATCAAATTCAAATTCATTGAAGGCTGTTTACATTCTGGCCCTGGTCAAATTTTCCAGTTTTATTTCCCAGCTTTTCTCTGCATACTGTGTCCTACAAACCAGCCAAACCAGATGCCAACTAATTCTCCCTATGTTTTCCCATCTTTACCGCTTCTCTCGTTTCTTCCACCCAGAATGCTCTTCCCAATAGTTTCCCCCATGTCTAAACCCCTTCCTGACACTACTTAAATATCACCTATACCACCAACTCACTTTCCTTGATCTCTAGTAATAATCAGACCCTTCTCTGAACTCCCTTACCCATTTATTATTCTTTTGCGGCACTTATCTTTCTACGATGTTCAGTTGGTGCAAATGGGCGTGACACAACTTTTCTACCAAACAGGATTTCTTTAGGGAAATAATTGTCTCCAGTGCATCTTATCCCCCTGACCCCATGCAGACCCATGGCCTTGACTACAGAAAGGGCAAGACTTGAACTGGCCTCATTGACCAGATTCAGAAACTTCAATCATTCAGGACCCATTCGTTCATATTCTCTGTCCCCGCTTCTCTTCTCTTTGCAGTTTGGTTTCTTTCTTTCAGACCTGCTGTCCCCACAAGACTGGAGCCATGGCCTTGGCAGATACAGGCTTACATATTTACAGCCATATTAACGAGGGAAAAGAAATTTTTTCCTGCTAAATCCACTTAGGGCCGGACTTTGATAACCTTGACCTGGGGCAAGTATTCATCCCTGGAACAATAACTATGGCCAAGCATGGTGTGTGCAGTGATTGGCCTGGCCTGGGTCATGGTTTTCCTCACAGTCAGGGAGTAGTGTCTGCTGGAAGTAAGGAAAGTGGTGCCAGGTGGACAAAGCCTGTATCTCCCCTAAAAGTAAAAAGAAGAAACAGTTCATAGCCTCAACACACAAAGACGGGCAGTGATAACAGTAAGACATTTCCTTTAAGTCTTTTTTCCATTCGTTGTTGAAATTGGACTATATACAGTTGTCCCACGGTATCTGAGGGAGGTAGGGTCTAGGACCTGTGGATACCAAAGTCCACGGATGCTCAAGTCCCCATATTACCTACACATATCCTCCTGTATACTTTAAAATCATCTCTAGATTACTTATAATACCTAATACAATGTAAATGCTATGTAGATAGCTGTAAGTACAGTGTAAATGCTATGTATTGATAAATAGTTGACGGAGCATGGCAAATTCAAGTTTTGCTTTTTCGAACTCTCTGGGATTTTTCTTTTCAAGTATTTTTGATCCATGGTTGGTTGAATCTGCAGATGCACAACCTGCAGATACAGAAGGCTACCTGTATATGGTTTTTGGATCTTGTTTTCTTACCACTATAAAGTCAGCATTGCTCCATAGTAAACCCTCCGTCAACCTATGGAGTACTGTGGGATCCCATTTCCTGAACACGCCAGAGGTGTCACCAGAAAACACATTCGACTCTTCTGTCTCTGTCACACTACAGTTCCTGAGCTGTACAGGAACTGTTATTGATAACATTTCTGGTTAAATCCAATGTGTTCTTTTATGGCTTCCATTATAGAAACAAGGAATGTAGAGTTGTAAGAGGAACTTGAATTTATCTAGTCCAGTGCTTCAGCTTTGCAGAAGTCCTTATGCAAACCTATAACGACGAGTCGTGTTTTCTTAGTTTAAATATGTACTATTACAGGCTATGAGGACCTTGTCGTCTCACCAGAACATAGTGTCATAGCTCAGATTTCTGGATTGCTGGGACTCCTTCCCCTGACCAATCTTTGCCAGAATCTTTTGTCACCTACTGTCCTTCTATTGATCATATTGTTTTCTTTTAGAATTATATAAAAATGATTTTTGCACACTTCTTTCTTCCTCCTCCTTCTTTCTTCCCCCCCTCCCTTTCCCCTTTCCCCCCTCCCTCCCTCCCTCCCTCCCTTCCTTCTTCCTTCCTTCCTTCCTTCCTTCCTTCCTTCCACCTACCTATCATTTACTTATCTATACAACTTTCTTCAAACACCTAAATAAAGCTATCCTGTCTTCCTCTTGCCTTCTCTCTTCATGTTGCTGGCCACATTCAGATCTTTTAGTCATTCCTGGTGAGATAGTTTTCTTACTGCTGGCCATTCCTGTTCCATTTCAGTTTCTTTTTAAAATATGCCATCCAGAGTAAACTATTCCTGGGGACTTCCCTGGTAGTCCAGCAGTTAAGACTCTGCGCTGCCAATGCAGGGGGCCCAGGCTCGATCCCCGGTCTGGGAACTAACATCCCACATTGCTCAGCTAAGCCCGCGCGCTCTAGAGCCTGCCTGCCTCAACTAGAAAAGCCTGCGTGCTGCAACTAGAGAAGCCCCCCCACACCGCAACAAAGACCCAGCGCAGCCTAAATAAATAATAAATTAAAAACCAAAAACAAAGTAAACTGTTCCTGCCAAAGGAGAGAGTCCATCGGGCCTTTGCTCACTGTGATGTACAGTTTACTTCTATTCTGAATGTGTCAGGAAGAGCCCAGTGACTAGAGCCCAGCTGCGTGGACTCATATTGTGACTCCACCTCTTTCTGGACAAGTCCCATCCTCTATGCACATGGGTTTTCGCACCTGTCGAGTGCAGGTATCAGTCAGCGGTAGCTACCTGGTAGGGTTATGAAGAGAATCACATCCTTGGCCAACAGGGAGCCCTTTGTTCTGAATATTTTCACTATCATTATAACCTAATGCTTGGTGGTATTTTGACAACCAAATCATGACTGTTTGTTTTCACTTCCAGGTCTTTAAACCTGTGGCTTTCCCCATCTAGAGCATTCTTTCCAGGATAGTCATAGGGCTGGCACCATCTTATCTTTTCACAGCTTGAATATCATTTCTCAAAGACCCTCTCCCACCCCTACTGCTGTTTCAAAATGTCTCCTCTTGGAAAAGGGAACCCTCTTGCACTGTTGGTGGGAATGTAACTGGGAACTAACATCCCACATTGCTCAGCTAAGCCCGCGCGCTCTAGAGCCTGCCTGCCTCAACTAGAAAAGCCTGCGTGCTGCAACTAGAGAAGCCCCCCCACACCGCAACAAAGACCCAGCGCAGCCTAAATAAATAATAAATTAAAAACCAAAAACAAAGTAAACTGTTCCTGCCAAAGGAGAGAGTCCATCGGGCCTTTGCTCACTGTGATGTACAGTTTACTTCTATTCTGAATGTGTCAGGAAGAGCCCAGTGACTAGAGCCCAGCTGCGTGGACTCATATTGTGACTCCACCTCTTTCTGGACAAGTCCCATCCTCTATGCACATGGGTTTTCGCACCTGTCGAGTGCAGGTATCAGTCAGCGGTAGCTACCTGGTAGGGTTATGAAGAGAATCACATCCTTGGCCAACAGGGAGCCCTTTGTTCTGAATATTTTCACTATCATTATAACCTAATGCTTGGTGGTATTTTGACAACCAAATCATGACTGTTTGTTTTCACTTCCAGGTCTTTAAACCTGTGGCTTTCCCCATCTAGAGCATTCTTTCCAGGATAGTCATAGGGCTGGCACCATCTTATCTTTTCACAGCTTGAATATCATTTCTCAAAGACCCTCTCCCACCCCTACTGCTGTTTCAAAATGTCTCCTCTTGGAAAAGGGAACCCTCTTGCACTGTTGGTGGGAATGTAAATTGATACAGCCACTATGGAGAACAGTATGGAGGTTCCTTAAAAAACTGAGAACAGAACTACCATACAACCCAGCAAGCCCACTACTGGGCCTATACCCTGAGAAAACCATAATTCAAAAAGAGTCATGTACCACAATGTTCACTGCAGCACTATTTACAACAGTCAGGACATGGAAGCAACCTAAGTGTCCATCAACAGATGAATGGATAAAGAAGATGTGGCACATATATACAATGGAATATTACTCAGCCATAAAAGGAATGAAATTGAATTATTTGTAGTGAGGTGGATGGACCTAGAGTCTGTCATACAGAGTGAAGTAAGTCAGAGAGAGAAAAACAAATACCGTATGCTAACACAAATATATGGAATCTAAACAAACAAACAAAATGGTCATGAAGAACCTAGGGGCAAGACGTGAATAAAGACGCAGACCTACTAGAGAATGGACTTGAGGATACGGGGAGAGGGAAGGGTAAACTGGGACGAAGTGAGAGAGTGGCATGGACATATATACACTACCAAACGTAAAACAGATAGCTAGTGGGAAGCAGCTGCCTAGCACAGGGAGGTCAGCTCGGTGCTTTGTGACCACCTAGAGGGGTGGAATAGGGAGGGTGGAAGGGAGGGAGATGCAAGAGGGAAGAGATATGGGGATATATGTGTATGTATATATAGCTGATTCACTTTGTTATACAGCAGAAACTAACACACCATTGTAAAGCAATTATACTCCAGTAAAGATGTTGAAAAAAAAGTCTCCTCTTGCCCTGGTCACTGTCTATCCCTGTGCTCTAGTTCACTTTCTTCACTGTTCTTATCACTGTCTGACACTGTCTTCTTCATTAATCTGCGTAATTATTAGTTTATTTTATCTCCATTGGAATATGAGAGACATTAGGCCAGAGATCTCTTTTGTCTCATTTACTGATTGATGTTCACAGCCCCTAGAATCATGTCTTGCACATACTAAGCACACAGCAAACTTTGTTGCATAAAAGTTTTGAGTCCATGAAGACTTCCAGGTACTTTTCAGATGATTTTTTTCTAATATTGATCTCCCCCATCCCATCTCATTGTAATGAATTTTTAAAACCTAAGTCCCAAACCTGTATTGATCCTTAATAAATATGACTTCTTGCTTTCTATGTAGAATTCCAGTATTCCCATAGTGGTTTTTTTGTGTTTTTTTGTGTTTTTTTTTTTTCGGTGCGCGGGCCTCTCACTGCTGTGGCCTCTCCCGTTGCGGAGCACAGGCTCCGGACGCGCAGGCTCAGCGGCCATGGCTCACGGGCCCAGCCGCTCCGCGGCATGTGGGATCCTCCCAGACCGGGGCGCGAACCCCGTTCCCCTGCATCGGCAGGCGGACGCGCAACCACTGCGCCACCAGGGAAGCCCCTCCCATAGTGTTTTGAATTTGATGCTGAACTCTTTAGCAACTATGATCATTTTATGGTAACAATAACATTATGCATGTGTTGAGTGCTTACTGTATAAAAAGCACTCATAAACCTTGACATAGTGTCTTATTTAAAATACTGGGTTGGCCAAAAATTCGTTCAGTTAGTGAATATGGTGTTCAATAAAGTTCTTGGTGAAAATGAAAAATGTGTCTTTTATTTTTACTTAAAACCGAATGAACTTTTTGGCCAACCAAATACATAAAACAACCCTATGATGCAAAAATCATTTTATTCTCATTTTAAAAATGAGAAAGCCAAGGCACAACGAGGGCTAGTAACTTGCCAAAGTTGCACAGCTAGTAGGTCATAGAGCTGGGATTTGAACCCAGGAAGTCTGACTTCATAGGCTACATGTTCATCAGTGTTATAAATAACCTTCTTCTGAGCTTTGTATTATTTGCAAATTTGATATGTGTTTCATCTATACAGGTTTCCCCCACTATCCAATATAGCATTCCTATGAAACCTTGCATAAGCTGAAATGATGTGAAGTGAAGTACTTGGGATGCATCTTGCTAATGACTGTACAAAATAAATTGAGGTAAAGCACAGATGCTCACAGACACAGTTTAAATCTATGGCCCCTTGGTGGTGAGATGCTGAATGTAGTTCTAGGGGAAGGAACTTGGCGGTGCCACTCTTGGCCACTTGGGGTGTGTGCTGCCTCTATACGGGCTCATGGCAAAACAAACGCTGAAAGCTATTTTCACTTTTCTCCTTTTTTCATAAAAGCAAAAATCTTCTTTGGATTTCTTTTGGTTAGTGGAAACAGGTACTAATGTAGGTGTTTTGTAAAAGTGAAATGGCATAGAGTGAACTTTCACAAAGTAGAGGAGACCTGTATGTATGTTCAAGTTGTGATGATAAGATGCCCAAGCCAAGACTAAGCCTTCGTGACACTTCAGTGCCTTTCATACTGAGCCAGCAGTCAATACCTTTTGATCATGTTGTCAATCAGCTCAGTATCCATAAGGCTGAACGCATGATGAAGTTGCTGTGGGGAAGTTGGTAAATGATTAATAAAAGACAAGATATACTATATGGCATTTCTGTGAACTACATACTAGTATTTCTAGCGGAAATATAGTTTACCAAACGTATTTTGCTGTAGTTTGAAAAGCATATTCTTTTCTGCCTGTTCATATCTCATCTTATTTCCCAGAGGATTTGCAGTAACTAGCCACAATAATATATTCTAAAATAATGATGTTGTAGGTAGGAATAAAAAATCAGGTAAGTGAAAAATAAATAAAAGTAAAACACAGGACTCTGGGGTGGAGGATGGTCTGAGAGATATATAAATATTCAGACCTAAAGGAACCACACACAGTTGCCTTGGTTGAACCTCAAATTTCTGTTTTTTTAAAGTTGCCTGATAGCCAATTAAAAAAAATAGACATGATCAGTTCTTATTATCAGTGAGGAAAACTCATGCCAGTTATTCAAGGAAAACACAATTTTCCAATTTCATAGCTTGATAATCCATTTCTACATGGGCTTGTCAGTGATAGCATGAACAAAGACTTCTACAGTATATACCTACCATGAACTGTTTAGTTTCATGTGACTCCTTCTTGTCTTGTCCCTTGGTAAAAGCTGAGAGTAAGACCCTGAAGCATTATTCAAGGAAAGCAAATCTAGAAGGAGTGGAAAACCCAGATAGTATGGTCAAAGGATAGATAGAACTTAGAAAACTATCTGTTCTTCTAACAGTCCTCCATTTATCAATACATTTATCTTACTTGAGATTTTGAATCAGCTGTCTGGGCAGCAGAGAGCTCAAAGTAGGATTCTTTGGAGACTGTTTGAAGTGTCCTGGATGGTTTACTGTTGGATGCATGTATTTTAGGAAATGGATGAGAAGATGTAGAGAATGACACACTTTTCTGGAAATTAAAGATTTAAGCAAATTTTGTTTTTTAATTAAAAGTCCCTTTTCAGGGACTTCCCTGGCAGTCCAGTGGTTAAGACTTCACCT
>NC_041224.1:158705891-158722830 GCF_002837175.3 Physeter macrocephalus
AGATCCCACATGCCTCGCGGCCAAAAAACCAAAACATAAAACAGAAGCAGTATTGTAACAAATTCAATAAAGACTTCAAAAATGGTCCACATCAAAAAAAATCTTAAAAAATAATAAAGTCCCTTTTCATATCTATATGTAAGAGAGAAATTAACTTTATTGTAAGAGAGAATTAACTTTACCTCTTCTGTTTAAGTATTCACCCCTTATTCCTTTATTCATTCTTTCAACAAATATTTATTGAGCACCTATTGTGCCTTGGAAACCTGGGTTGTAGCAGTGAATAAGACAGATATGGTTCCTCTCTCAATAGATTGTACATTCTAGTAGGGAGGGCAAATGTTAAACAAGATACTACTTAATTATTTAGTTACAATTTTGATAAGATCTGAAGACAATTACAGGGTTAAAAGTAAGCAGGTAAATGGCAGTCCAGCTCACTGCTTAACCCTTTCTGGTTTGAATAGAGCATCTCTACATTATGCAAGCTGTTGCCTCTAAGATATTAATAGCCTTCTAATCACAAATGGCTTGTTGTACTCTTTACAGACTTTACCTGTGATAAATAGGAAACATAAAAATCTGAATTGCTCTCGTTTGGGGTTGGGTTATGGGTAGGTGGGAGCTTTGTATCCTTGGACTTTTCCTAGACTTGGCAGTCCCATGATCACCTCTTTATGACCCTGTGGCACTAGTGTGAAAACGACTCTTCTAGAAATCTCAACACTATCTAGCTTTTCCTTGTTTATTGGCTTCCCGATAAATAAGGGGACAGAAATAAGCTCTGCAGACAGTGCCTAAACTGCCCAGTCCCAGCATTGTTCCTAGTTCTGTGCTGGATTCTCTGAATGCTTTATGTACTGACCCAACCCAAGAAAGAAACTCTGGCATCTTCTTTGGATTTGTGCAACTGAAACTGGACCTTCTTCAGTTTCTGTGG
Source organism: Physeter macrocephalus (assembly GCF_002837175.3). NCBI lineage: Eukaryota > Metazoa > Chordata > Mammalia > Artiodactyla > Physeteridae > Physeter > Physeter macrocephalus. The sequence continues at coordinate 158,706,832 of NC_041224.1, forward strand.
TTCCCACCAATGATTACTCTCACATTCCACTTCCTACTCAGGTTTCTTCACCACCCACCTATTAGCCCAGCTGTTGTCCAGGCATGGATTGGTGAAGGAGACTAGAAAGGAAGGTAATTGTATCCATCAATTCAGTCAATATATTTTGAGCTCCACATATGTGCCAAGCATTGTCCAAAGAGCTTGGAATAAAACAATTAACAATAACCAAAAATCCCCTTCAAATCCATGCCCTCTTGGAGCATATGTTTTAGTGGAGGTTACAGACAATAAACGAATGCAGAAGAAAATAAGATTGTAAAACAGATGGTGATAAGCTCTTTGGAGAATAATGAGCAAAGAAGGATAGGGTGCGTCCGGGTGGGGAGGGTGAAAGTTTACCCTTCCAAAGAATAACTCTCTGAGAAGGTGAAATTTGAGCAGACATGAAGGAGTCGTGACATGGCTCTCTGGGAGAAGAGTATTCCAGACAAAGCAGCAGGTGTGATGTTACTTAGCCAGGTGCCTGCGTATTTGAGAAACAACCAAGGGGCAAGTGTGGCTAAAGCAAAGTGAGCGAGATGCAGTCAGAAAAGTGCAGAGAACCAGGACCAACATTCAGTGGTCCATTTAGGTCATGAATGATCTTGTAGCTGTAGTTGAGACTTTGGCCCCTACTATGAGGGAGGGCTGTGTAGAAGGGTGGCATGTTCTGACTTTGGTTTTAAAAGGATAACCCTGTCTGCTGTGTGGAAAATAGAATGAAGGGGGCAAGGGCAGGTGCAGGGACATCATTTGGAAGTGGTTGCCACAAAACAGGGGAGAAATAAAGACTGTGGATGGGGGATAATTTGCTCAAGTGGCTTTCTCCCTTTGTTCCATTTGGTAAAAGAATGGAAGAACTTAGTGGGTAAGGTGTTAATAGAGATGAAAGGAAATAAGATGTCAGAATTATCTGAGATGTAAACAGGTGATGATGTACTGATGGAACAGGAAATATATTGGAAAGAGATGTCTGTCTAAGAGCAGCATGTAAAATATGATCCTGAGACACAACAAGTGTTTTTCTGTTGCCAATTGGATATGAAAGTGTAAATTAAAGATGCTAGAATAAAAGTAGAGGGAAAATTCAAGGATAGAGTTTTCAGTTTGAGAGTTTCATATATATGGAATTCTGTATGGTTTATAAAATACTTTTTTTGTTTTGGCTGCATTGGGTCTTCGTTGCTGCGCGCGGGCTTTATCTAGTTGCGGCGAGCGGAGGCTGCTCTTCGTTGCGGTGCGCGGGCTTCTCATTGTGGTGGCTTCTCTTGCTGCGGAGCATGGGCTCTAGGCACCTGGGCTTCAGTAGTTGCAGCACACGGGCCCTAGAACATGAAGGCTTCAGTAGTTATGGCATGCGGGCTCAGTAGTTGTGGCTCGTGGGCTCTAGAGCGCAGGCTCGGTAGTTGTGACACATGGGCTTCATTGCTCCGCCGCATGTGGGATCTTCCTGGACCAGGGATCGAACCCATGTCGCCTGCATTGGCAGGCAGATTCTTAACCACTGCACCACCAGGGAAGTCCTATAAAATACTTTTATTTAATCTATTTTATAACCATATGAATGGCTGAGCTACCTTTTCCTCCACCTTTCCCCAAATCCTACGGTATGTGGAACAGGAAAAGAACATGAGTTTAGAAGAGTTAGAGAACGTTCAGTGGTCCATTTAGTACCATTTATTGGGCATCATTGAATGTCCACCATGTTATGACAAATATTCTAGATACTAGGTACTGGATATATAAATATGAGTGAAACAAAATTATTCTTAAGGGATGCCTATAATCTAATGGGAAGTATTTAGAAATAAAGAAAGAAATTGTACTATAGTGTTATACACAGAAGGGGATTGCCTAATTCTTGTTGAACTGAATCAAGGAATTTCCCTCTCTGCAGTGTCTTGAAGGATGAGTAGGAGAGCCAGCATTTGAGGGTGGTGGGTAGGGAGAGAGAGGAAGAACTTCACTTGCCAAGGAACAGAGGGGTGAAATCACATGGCTCATTTAGTTTAGTTTAGTTTTTCTTTTTTTCATTTAGTATTTGAAAGCAGAGATGCACGGAACTTAAGAGAGGGTCTTGTCTCGGGAGCTGAGATATATCATCTAGTGTAGAAAACAGCTCAAACCTTTTAACGACTTTCAGGATGTATTTTTATCATTTTTTATCCAAGTCAGGACGGTTTTTACTTTGAAAGGGGGTACTTTTAATAATTACACTGGAATAGGTATAAATTAGAATTGTGCTGGCAAACCCAGGCATATGGTCACCAAATGATATCTGTTTTTCTTTGCAAAATGGTCATAATTATACCTAGTGATGGTGCAAACTAAGTTCCCTGATTTAAAAAAATGTTATAAAGAAAATAAACCAAGAAAGTAGATATGAAGTTTTGGTAGAAGAGATAACTACTTTTATTTTATTTTTATTTTTATTTTTTTTAGTGAGTTTCTTATAGACTGCATGTAGTTGGGTCATCTTTTATTTTTATTTTTTATAAATTTATTTAGTTTTATTTTTGGCTGCGCTGGGTCTTTGTTGCTGTGCGTGGGCTTTCTCTAGCTGTGGTTAGTGGGGGCTACTCTTTGTTGCGGTGCATGGGCTTCTCATTGTGGTGGCTTCTCTTGTTGCGGAGCACAGGCCCTAGGCACACGGGCTTCAGTAGCTGTGGCCCCCGGGTTCAGTAGTTGTGGCTCGCAGGCTCTAGAGTGCAGGCTCAGTAGTTGTGGCACATGGGTTTAGTTGCTCCGTGGCATGTGGGATCTTCCCGGACCAGGGCTCGAACCCATGTCCCCTGCGTTGGCAGGCGGATTCTTAACCACTGCACCACCAGGGAAGCCCGGAGATAACTACTTTTAGATAGAAAGTCAAGGAAGGTTTTTCTGAGCAAGGACTTTTGAGCTGAGATCTGAATGACAAGGAGCAGTCCATGGGAAGATCTGTGGCCGGAGTGCTCCAGGAAGAGTACACAGCGAAAGTCCTGTCCTGGGAGTCAGCAAGGCCTGTTAGAGAAAACTTGTCCGGTTGGAAAATGAGATGAGGTCTGAGATATAGGGAGAGGCTAGTTCACGTTGGGCCGTATTACACGTAGGTATGGTGAGGAATTTGGATTTTATGCTAAGTGTCTCATGTATTTAGTTTGCTAGAGTTGCTGTAATAAAGCACCACAGCCTGAGTGGCTTAAGCAATAGAAATTTATTTTCTCACAGTTCTGGAGGCTAGAAGTCTAAGAGCAAGGTGTTGGTGGTGTTGGTTTCTTCTCAGGGCCATGAGGGAAGGATCCATTCCAGGCCCCTCTCCTTGGCTTGTCCATGATTGTTTTTTCCTCATTTCTTCTCATTGTTTCCCCCCCCCCCCATATGTGTCTGTGTGTCCAGATTTCCTCTTCTTGTAAGGCCATCATTCATGTTGTATTAGGCCCTGCTCTAATGACCTAATTTTAACTTAATTACCTCTTTAAAGACCTTATCTCCTTTTGGTCACATTCTACAGTATTGAGGGCTAGGGCCTCAACATATGAATTTTCAGAGAGATATAATTCAGCTGATAACACCTCAATAAATCTGGAAAGAAATGGGGGCGGAGATTCCATTAACTGAATTAGAGATATTTAAACTCAATTTTAAAGGGAAGATGGATAAAAACAGTTATATCTCTATTTCCAGTTAGCATGGAGGTCATGATGTAAAATAGAAAGAAACTTTGTGTAGAGGATAGTATTAAGATTTCTTAAGGGAAGACATTATTCAGTTGTCTAGATGTCAGACCAGTCGGTGTGTAACAAAACATGCAATCTTGAATGGTTGTCAAAATAAGGTATATAGGAGATCCTGGTGGCACCAAGGTCTGGAGTGGTAGGACCTAGGAATGGCCAAGGATGACTGTCCTTTGTTCATGGGTGATAGATAGAACAGAAGGAAAAAGGAATTATACATGGAGGTACATGAGGAAGGTCACCTGCTTGTCCAAATTCCAGTTACTAGAGTGTGAAAGCACAGACATGAGAGCATCACCCTACTTGGTGGGGTGATATTTACGTGAGATATTTTCCTAATGTCTGTTACAAAGTTGATCCAGGCGCAAGGTCTAAAAGTAGTGGTTATCTTAAACTCTCTGAATATTTTCTGGATATATGATGCTGTGTGTGTGTGTGTGTGTGTGTGTGTGTGTGTGTGTGTGTGTGAGTTAGAAAGAACTAAATCAGAACATTTGCTAGCTTTAATTTCTCAGAAGAATCTTGAAAGCTATATTCTGGTCATTCCATGATAAGCAAGTGATGAGGCAAACAGTTATTCCAGAAAAACTTTTGATGAATGTGAGTATGGGTCAGGAGATAGAGGAACAGAACAGAGATCTTGGACAACAGTAACGATGGCATCTTAGCATTTAGTAAAGGAAATATTGACATCTATGTCTTGAAGTTGTCTGAATCAGTTTAGGGAAAAGAAAGAATATTATGACTGAACCCTATAAAGTGAACTAATGTTCATATAAGTACCATAAACAAGTTTCTTCTCTCAGAGTTGAGCTGCTTCATGTTCCTTCTCTTGGTTCCACTTTCTGCTCAGGAACTCAATTTGTTTTACTTCATTTGTATTTACCCTTTTGAACTTGATGTTTGGGCTGCCCCTTTAATACCTAAGACTCCTTCACCAAGAGCACATCCTCATTTTTCCTTTGCTCTGGGCCTTCCTCCTGTGCCATCCCTAAGCCATTTTCACCTTTTTGTGTCCTGTAGTTCCAGGTCACATAGAGTTATAGACTCTCTACCTGCCTAGAAGTGGAATCTAGATAAAGCAGAAGAGGCCTTTCTAGAATCTGACCTCGGACAATATGGTGGTGGATACCCTCACTGAGAAAGATGATGTGACTGGAAAACTCATGCTGAAACAGCACTGTAGAAGGAGGAAGGAAAGACATTTAGTAGTGGTCAAAAACAAAAGAGGAATGCATGGCTGTTGAACTAAGATCAGAAAAGCTAAAACTCCAAATGAGTTGACTTTTGAGAAGGCAGAAGGGAGTTGAAAACCTATTTAAGCATAAGTCTTGAGCAATAAAGGATAATAAATTGAAGGTTAAATAAATAGTTTGAAAAGATGACATGATGATAAGTGATATAAGAGAGGGCAGTTTATCAATTATAATTTTCTTTTGAACTCACTGTAAGATATGGTCTTACCAAGAAATACCAAAAAATTACAAACAAGATTTCATGGAGTAGGAGGCTTCGAGATCAACCCTACTGGCGGGGTGTAGGGAACAGAGGGAGAAAGCCTGAACAGAATAGTGTGAGTTAATGCCATGAAGGCAAAATTGAAGAGCTGGTTTTTGAGAAAGGATTAGATGTATTGGAAGGACTCGTGATAATCAAGGTGGAAGCTAGCTTGGGAGTATGTCCTCTTCCTCTTGTCTCTGAAGCAGTCCTCAACTAAATATTCTCACTTGGTGTAAGATGCAGCTCTCAATGGCTCCTCCACCTAAGTTCTTGTTTCCAGTCTAAGGGACACATCTAGTTCATAGACCATTTGCAAAGGCTAAGTGGTTAACTGGCCCAGTCCTAGTCCAGTGATTGGAATAGGTCTTCTGGCTCTAGCCGTCACCAGCACCCACTGCCTCAGGGCTGTCTCACAGAGAGTGATCAGCAGAGATTTTAGACAATTTTAGGTTCACAGGAAAAACGATTAGTCTAAACATTGGGAACATGAATACACATAATTTCCATCAAGGGAAAACATGTAATTCCAAAGATTGTTTGACAGACTTTCATTAAATTTAAAAATGTAGTCTTTCTCAGCATCTGTTATATGAGAGATGCTTGTTTCACATCAAATAGAACACACCAACTACTAGTTTTCCTTTATTAGAACATTCTCCATTAAAATTTTTTTTTGCCTGCAGGGAATTGAAATAGATGACCTCTAAAGGTCCATCCAGTGCTAATACCCATGCTTCTGTGTATTACTAATAATTGGCCAACTTCCTGGAAGCAGGGTAACTTTTTTTTTCAGTTTATAACAACACAGAAATTTTGGAATACAGTTGTTGAAAAACGGCACCAAAATACTAAGGTATCTCATGTAACTTTACCTTAATGTTGGCAATTGTTTTCAATATCTGTTTTCCAGGGAAGGAGATGAGTTGATATTATCAGATTAGACACATGGAGAAGAATTAGATTTTAAAGTAAAAAAATTGTTTTAGAATATCAAATGGGCATTTAAACTGAGGTGGGACAAAATAATTCCTGTGGATTTTACTAGACGGAATCATAAATGACAAAATCCCTTTTCTTCTGTTCTCATCATGGTAAACTAATGCTTTAGCGTTTACTGCTTCTCTATGTCATCTGATTTTCACATGGGTTTTTTCTAATGTATGATTTATATGTTTTATAGATGAGCAGACATGTCAGAGAAGTTAGTGACTTATTCAAGGTCACATATGTGAACACATGTTAAACATCTATGTGGGAAAAGATAATATAACTTATTTGACCTTATTACTATATGGCTCATTAGAGTCTCTTAAAAAAATCTAGCTGTGTTATTGATATATATATATATATTACATAATTTTAATTTGGAGTTTTCAAATTTAACTCTGTTAATAATAATGATGATAATAGTTAATTTTGTTAACCACTTACATTTTAGTCATGATATGCTAAGCCTCCCATATTCACCATTTAATTTGCTCAGTTTGAATGCACGCCATGCTCTGAAAATGCCAGTGTTCAGTTATACTTATTTGCAGCATAGCATTCAACATTCTAAATGATGAAATACAGAAGTGGGAAATGTTCTCTGTCAGGATGGGCTAGGATCTTCCATGATAACAAACAACCAACAAGTCTTATGGCTTAAAACAGCAAAATTTATTTCTCACTGATACTGCATCTCCATCTCTGCTGTGCTGGGAGCTCTGTCTCATGTTGTCCGTACTTAGGGACCAAGGCTGACAGGGCAGTCACCATCTCGAACATGACTGGCCACCATGATAGAGGGAAAGAGTGGTGAATCATACATTGGTCCCTAACACTTCTGCCCGGAGGTGATGCTAGCTATTTTAACCAAAGCAAGTTGCATGGCTACACCAAGCATCAAGGAAGTGGGGAGTGCAGTCTTACCATGTGCCGAAGGTACTAGAAATATTTGATTGCAAACACTAATGCCTGCCACAGATGGGATAACAAAAGAGACATTTCTAGAATTACCCTCTTTACAAGAAACAGGCATTTAATTTTTCCTTCTTTAGAATGTCTTTGTTCACTCAGCACTGAGGGCCTACTCTACAAAGAACTATAAAGCATAGCAAAGTGTCAAGGCATACAGGAAAAAAATAGGATCTTGCTCAATTATTCTGAACCTGAAACTGCAATTTTATTTCTAAAAGGGCATAGATTTTATTTTATTTATTCAGTCTATCATTTGTTCAACAAATAAATATTGAACACTGTGTTTTTTCTGATGACACCAGTTCTCCAACACCAACTAGGTGTCCAACAATTTTATTCAATTCTGACAATACCCGAAGTTGATGCAGACCCCTTAGGTCAAGGGCTCAGTCCCTCAAGACAGCCCCACCCCTGCCTTCAGATACCAGCTGCAAATGGGGTGTCCAGGCTACACATACATCTGCCTAGTCAACTTCACATTGGAGGATCCCATGATCCCTGCCTTTGGTTCAGTAATTTGCTAGAGTGACTCACAGAACTCACGCAAACACTTTACTTAATGATTTTTGGTTTATTTTAAAGGATTCAACTCAGGGACGGCCACATGGAAGGGATGCAGAGGGCAAGGATGGGAGAGGGAGGGTGGAGAGCTTCCGTTCCTTCTCTGGGCATGTCACCCTCCCAGCACATTGATGTGTTCACCCACCTGGAAGCTCCTCAAACCCTATCATTTAGGGGTCTTATTGAGGTACCATTATGCTGACATGATCGATTGAACTATTGGCCATTGGGATTGAACTCAGTCTCTAGCCTGTCTCCCCAGTCTGAAGGTTGGCGGTAGAACTGATAATTCTAGCCCTAATCTAACAATATTTCTGGCCACCAGCCCCATCCTGAAGCTCTCTAGCACCTCCTTCCCCCCATGAGTCATCTCATTAACATACAAAACAAGCAATAAATTCTGAAGGTTTTGGGCACTCTGTGCCCAGAACCTGGGAGAAAGACCATGTATTTATTTTTATTGTACCATAGACACCTACATGCCCAGCTGGGTGCACTGGGGACACAGTGATGAATGGAATAGACAGTCCCTGTCCTTGTGGACTTCAAGTTAGGCAAACTCACTGAAGGGGGGAGATCAGCCTAGAGAAGTGTTAGTGAAAGTTGAAAACAGACAAATGAAACATAGCCTTTATTCTCATAAGCATTTACCTCCATATGTGAGTAAGGAGTAAACTGGGAGCAAGGAGGAGATACTGGGTGTGGGATGCTGATGAAAATTGGAGAAACTGACACTGAATTTCTTATGACCTGAATCACTTTTAATCCCATCTGTTAGGTGTGGTCTAAGGTTGGCACATTTTTCTTATGAAAGCACAGACACGTGCTGGATGGAGGGGCCAGGAAAGTATAGGCAAATAGAGCGATGCTTTTAAATACTACCGCAGGGTGCAATCTAGGTCATACAGTTCATGCAGAATTATACATGCATGGGCAAATACATACATGGATTAATGAACACATGAATTGATAAATTCTTTAAAAGTATATTAGATTGCTTACATTTCTTTCTTTGAATTTTGAATTTAGGAGATTTTCAGTGTGAAATCTTAATGGAACTCTTAAAACTTCCTTTGAAAATCACTCAAAAAAATCCTTGAAAAGGCATACTTTTCAGAATGCTCACATCTTGTTACTTTTGTTCTTGTTCTCCTTACCCTTTTTGACTTCTCCACATCTCTAAATAGGAAGTTATTTATTTAGTTCTGCTGAAGTTGTAACCCTGATGGTTTCATTGAAATTGATCTACTCACGACTAATTTTTCCCTATGATCACACATGTAAGAACATAGAGGTTTTCTTTTCACTCAGTAAGGAAGAGTGCAGCTTGTATATTTCACTGCCCTTTATGGGTATCTTACACCTTTTGAGTAAACCCTTCCCTCTTATAAAAATATCAGTATTCATAATGAGGTTGAATCCAATTGAGTCAAACTTGTGAGTAAAACAAGATGCTCTAGTCTCTGGTTTAAACATTTTGAATTTTCTAGAATGTAATTAAATATGGAACCTATTTATCTCAGAATCTTACTTTGTGAATTTTTTGAATCATAGTTTCTAAAATATTGTCTCCAATTTTGAGGCCAAGATCACGAACAGAAAAAAAAACAAAACAAACAAAAAAAACCCAAAACAGTTGTGCATCAAAGGTAAAGAGAGGGGCTTCCCTGGTGGCGCAGTGGTTGAGAGTCCGCCTGCCGATGCAGGGGACACGGGTTCATGCCCCGGTCCGGGAAGATACCACGTGCCGCGGAGCGGCTGGACCCGTGAGCCATGGCCGCTGACCCTGCGCGTCCGGAGCCTGTGCTCCGCAACGGGAGAGGCCACGGCAGTGAGAGGCCCCCGTACCGCAAAAAAAAAAAAAAAAAAAAAAAAAAATTAAAGAGAGCTATGTTTGTCGGATCAAGTTCATGCTGTTTATGGGCCTTCAACCAATTTAGACACAGCTAGTGTAAGCGGCTTTGAATATACTGTATTACTATTCAGCTGGTTTCTCCAGTTAATAATCATGTTCTCTGCCATCTTTCACATAAATGGGAGTTTTGTCAGCATTGCTACAGCAGCCCCCTTTCCAAGTGGCACTCTCATTTTGTGGGCAGCGAAAAGGGGAGAAGCATTCTGAGTTGCTCAGGGTTACAGAAGAGTGAGGCCAGTGTTGACTTCCACACAAGGTGGGCTGAGCTCTCTCTCATGGGGGTGATTGTGTAGCTTTAAAAAATTTCATAAACTAAATATGTAGGCTTTTAACTAATATTAGAATAAGAGTTTAAATCTATTCACTTTACTCTGTGGTGAAAATCCTGACAGACAAGTGTAGGGGATTTTTTTCTCTTGTAATGAATTTATTATAGAGTCTCAGTTCTTTGAGCAATAAACATGTCATGGTTTTCTTTTGTCTTTTTTTCCAGTAATCTCTTTCAACCATAGTATGTCCAATATTCACTTCTACTCCTTTAGCTACATCTTGAACAAGTTCCACAATTTCTCATTCATTTCATTTATTAAAATTTAGTCCAGGGCTTCCCTGGTGGCGCAGTGGTTAAGAATCTGCCTGCCAAAACAGGGGACACGGGTTTGACCACTGGTCCGGGAAGATCCCACATGCTGCAGAGCAACTAAGCCCGTGCGCCAGAACTACTGAGCCTGCGCTCTAGAGCCCGCTAGCCACAACTACTGAGCACACACGCCACAACTACTGAAGCCCGCGTGCCTGGAGCCCGTGCTCCGGGGTCCCCGTGGTGAGAGGCCCGTGCACCGTGGCGAGGAGTGGCCCCCCCGCTCGCTGCAACCAGAGAAAAGCCTGCGTGCAGCAGCAAAGACCCAACATGGCCAAAAATAAATAAATTTAAAAAAAATTTAGTCCAGTATAGTCTGTGTTCCTCTCTTACCTGATGTAAAGCTCCCCTCCCCCATCATAGACTAGACTTGTGACTTAGAGGCTGTTTTCAAGGCCAGCTTCCTCAGGTGTGGAGTGCTTTAACCTGGAAGAGGTCTCTGTGGGAAGTGCACAGTCTTCTTAGGGTTCATACTGCTTATAGAAAGCGCCTCAGTCTTAGCCAACTTGAGTCTGTTCCACTCACTGTGGTTGTGGTGATCTGCGTAGGTGGTGTGTCCTTTTCCAGGGTGTGGTGGTCAGGTTTGTCTTGGCCCCTTTTCCTCTGAAGACCCCCTGAGACGGGTCAGCCTAGTTGACCCTGAGCCCTGCCACAGTCCCACCTGCAGCTTCTCCTGGTTGGGCAAACCTGGTTGCTTGACCGAGTGATGGCCAAGGGCATTTTTCTCCTCTCACCTTCACACTCCTTAAAGTAGAAATACAGGAACTACTGAGAGTCTCTCTGGGAGCCCCCAGAGTCCCTGAGGAATTGGGATGGGGTTGCCTCATCTTTTAGGCTTCAGGCTGGGCCTCTCCCAGCTCTACGGGCACAATCTACTATGGCTGGCTTGAATCTTTCAAAATGTCTAGACTGGAAATAAGCGTCAGTCATAATTTTTACATATCCCTCCGTATTCCAGGGGACAGTTGCCGAACTCTTTAAGAAGTCTCTTATCCTGGCTCTTCCAGGAGTAGCAACGGGTGCGCCTGCAGGGCCCAGCAAGCACTGAGTCAGGGAGTGGGATGAAGATGCGTCCGCCGTGAGTGATCGCAAGTGAAGTCTACCCCTGCTCCTTACCAAAGCCAGGTGTTAATTGGGGAAGGAAAGAAGACAACTCTCTTCACAAAAGCCACGTTTCCCGTAAAAATCCAGTTCCCTTCCGTCCATCTTCAGTCTGGCAGTTGGTGGTAGCTGGGTAGATCCTGTTCCCTTCCAGGAAGACCTGGTTGTGGGAGGTGTCTGTCTCCAATTTGTGGCAGTTTCTTGGTGGCTCTGTGTGGGTCTTGGGCACAATCCTTTTCTGATGTCTGCATCAGAAAAGTTCTCACTTAACATCCTCTGCTAAGTACTTTTGTGTTATGCATCTCTATCCCCAGACTAGCAACAGAAAGAAAACAAAGAGAGAAGTAATCCATTTTTGTATTTCCTGTTCTTGATGTCGACTGTGGCGGTCTGTTTTCTGAAGAGCTGTTTCTAAGCTTGCCCTGGCTCATCTTCGTGCGTTTTCCCCTGTGTGGGAGGGTGTCGTGGCTAAGGAGACCTTTGCCGGTTCTGTCAGTACGTCCCTCAGCCTGTCCTGAGGTCACTTGTGGACAGTTTGTGAACCAGCAGCTGCCTCTGTCTACCTGAGGGTGTTTGCCAGCCGCGAGAGCCTGCTCTGTGTGCTCAAGACAGACTAAAAGTGCTAGAAAGGTGGCCCTCTCTTGGAGGCTCCCTGGTGAGACCACATCCCAGCTGTCCACAGCAGTTACCTGGCTATTAACCTGATTTCCTCCCATCCCTGTTCCACTGCCCGACTTCCTCCCCCTGCTTCCTGGGATCCCCTCCCAAATAAACTACCTGCACTCCAATCCTTGTCTTAAGGTCTGCTTTTAGGAAGGACCCCAGGTGAAGACGGTACAGATTTTAGAGCAGGGCTGCCTTTTGGCAAATCCTGGCTCTGTGACTTACAGCTTTTAACTTAAGGAAATGATTAGACATCTTGTTACTTCAATTTCCTCATCTCTCTAAAAGGTATAGTTATAATAACTGAGTTAAACTTCTATGACGCTTAACTGAAATAATTCCAATCAAGTGCTTAGCATGATGTCTGCCACACTGGTTTTCAATAAACGTAGCTTTAGTTATCATTGTTATTATTATTAATGTTGGTTTACTTCCCATCATCTCTAAAGTGATGGCGTGAACAGCTGTAGACAACTACAGGTTTTAAAAATTCTGGCAGCTTTCTCACGTCTGTGTAAACTTTTGGAGCCTGAAAGTTCTTCAGGTTCCTGCTGGCCTGTAAGTTATAGACTTGTACCATTGGAGGAAATGTGCAGACTTTAAGAAAGGACTAAGCTAGTGGGGTGAAAGGCCAGGCTTCCTGTGCTTCAGGGAAGTCTAATGTGGGCGCTGAGTGAAAGCCTCATGAAATACAAGCAAAGTGGATTGACAATGAAATTCATGTTCCTGGCACACTAGGGAGATAGATGGTTTTCCAGAGCTTTGATAAAATTTTGAAAAATTCTGTCAGTAGCGCCTCTGCTTAAGTATAACATGGTATGTTAAGAAGGGACATTTTAACAAACATCTGTCGAGTTCCTCTTATGTCCCAGACATTCTGTTTGATACTCGGTGTTTAAGACAAATGTGACTTGCTTCCTGGTTTCAAGTCTGGTCAGGGAGACAGACACATAGACAGGTAGATTACAGCACAAAGTGCCATGGCTGTACCGAGAAGGGAAAAGAGTTCATTTGGGCTAAGACAGGGAAGAAGGAAGGAAGGGGATTTTTATATACTTTAATGTGCCCTGCAGATAGCTTAGCAGATGATGAACTGGAGCTCAAAGAACACACGCACGTTAACTAAGGCCCCCAGCTGCTACGTGCGGTGGGAGACCAGCTTTTGAACCAAAGTTTTCCTTCTCCAGGGCTCTTTCCATCATGCCTGACTCTAGTGGTGATGGGTGGAAAGGCACAGTGAGCCATACCCTAGGTGTGTTCTACCTGCCACCTGCCACCTTCGCAGAAAATCCTGGTGATTCTCTCAATATATGGTCATAGAGCTCCAGGGCATGTGGCACTTGGAACTTTCTTTTTGTTCATTGCACAAAAAATAATATGAAACTGGTGGGTAAAGGTGGTCAGAAGGTAAACATTTCCCGTTATAAGATAAATAAGTGCTGGTGATGTACAGGTTGTGACTAACAAAATTTAAAATATATACATATGAAACTGGGGTAATTCACACATATGTAATTTGAGTGGAAAGAGAAAAAGTGATGAAGTATCTGGATGCCCTGCTATTTGCAACAGTAATAAAAGGAGAATTTTGTTTCCTGAGCAAGATCTAGAGCGTAAGGCATAAGATGAAGGAATTGTGATCAGGCATACGGTACACAGATTTTTTTTTTTTTTGTCTTTTGCCCTCTCATTGATTCACAACTTGAAATTGTCTTTCTTTTCCCCCCTTAGGTGACCTCCACTCTAAGGCAGACTTAATCATCCCTTGTGATTTATCAGATTATTTGGACATAGAACTAATGAGGTTTTCATTAAAAAAAAAAAGTCAAGACCTGGGGGTTGTAAAGCAGGATTTGGGGAGCAGGCTGATTGGTGGGGGTACTGATGTAAAGGATCAATAGCATCTGGTGTCTAAAATATTAATTAGCATCCTACCAGAAATACATGATGGTCTCTGCTCTTAGAAGATCAAATGAGAGATAAGAAAATATGAAAAAAAAACCAACCCAGGGATATAATCAATGTCCAGTAATCATAGAACTTTATGATATTAGATAAGAAAATGAGTGGGATTAATCAGAGGGGAAGTGAGGATAAGAAACCAGCATTTCTTGAATGCTTGCTGAAGGTTTCCATGCTGTGGGTATGAATAGTCCCGTTTCACAGATGGGGCATTGAGAATCAGATATTTAGTGTTAAGTGCCTTACCTGAAGGGGCAGAAGTGAAACTTGAACCCAGGTTCAGTGCTGAGCCCTGAGAAAACTGTTCTCTCCTCTCTAGACCATGTTGTTTAGGTGAAAATATCCCAAAGGAGCTTGTTTGGGGTTGTAATTTCCAAGGAGGAGAGGAAGGTAATGCTGCAGTTGTCTCAAGAACACTGAAATTCACAAGCAAATTCTTGGAAATGGAAGAAGGCTGTGAGCCAGGAAGCCAAGAGACCATTTGACCAGAAGGGAGAGCGGCGTGAGCTTGGCAATTAGGTAAAAATGGGAGAAGTCAGGCTGTTTGGTGCTGGCTGGTGGAGGAGCTTGCAGTCAGCACATGGTTCTGGTTGAATTCAGTGATATTTTTGAACTCACATTTTTTTTGGAGTCAAGTTCTAGAGAACAAAATTAAGGCAGGTCTCCAGCCTAAGGAAGATGGTAGTTTAGTGCCTTAGATTTTAGCCCCAGGCCCTATTGAAAAGTGGTCTGATTTTTCTTTTTGATCTAGAAGAGTTTCAAAGGATGAGGTGGAATAGTGGCTTTATTGAAATAGTGGATATGGAATCAGAGTCTGCTTGCAAAGGATAAAATATCCCAAGATCACCGGCTGATACAACTCCTGCAAAAAGAATGCTCTGATAATACAGATGTAGGGCAGTCGGATGGACAAGTGTCTTGAGGGTAGGAAAAAGGAGTGAACACATTTGTGAACTGTGGCTGGAAAGTGGTGTTTGAATTTAGCAACTTAGATGTGACCAAGAGAGGCAAGCAAGGAGCATATGCTTGTAATTCTCAACGTTCAGCTCTAACTTCCCAGGCATTAGGCGGATGAAGGAATACTTTTTGACATATTCCTTCCAGCTTTATATGTTCTTATTGTCAAATGATGTAGAAACCAATATAAGAGGAGTTCAGTGAATAGGTTAAAAATCCTGGGTACCTTCTATGTGTTAACCAGAATTCTTGGAGATGCTGGCTTGTACAAGTATGAGCTACCAATTCACCCTGTAGGGACTCAAAATCTAGCTGTGGGGCTGGAAAGATAGCCCACAAGCAGCTCTGGAGTTTGCAATATGCAGCATAAAATATTTGTGATTTGAATGATCTGTCCCTCCCTTGTGATCTGCAACGGCCAAAGCATTTCTCTATTATTGCAGGTTTTACTTGTGCTGAAATGTTAGGGTTACTTTTCTGTCTTTACCACTAGACTGTGTGTTTCCTGGGAGCAGGAACTGTATCTTCCTTTTTGACTTCCTAACACTTAAAACAGAGTGTGGTTCATAGTTCAAAGTCAATAAATACCTGAATGAAGGAATGCGTGTAAGAATAAATGGTGGACTCTTCCTTTATAGTTGTTGTTGCAGTTTATAAAGTAGGTACAAATATAATACAAGCTAAAGAAAGTAATTCAGCAATTCCCTATAAATTTTATATAATAAAATATACCAAAAAGGCTTAACAGATTTCCTTATTTAACTCTGTGGCTAATGGACCTTCACTCATTTGACAAATATTTTTTGAGCTTCTACTTTATGGCAGGCAATGCGTTAAACATTAGGGATTGTCTTCTGTTTTAAAACAGTGTTGATATGGAAACGTATTTGTTGAAACAAACTGAAGCCTGTGGGATACGGTCATGTGGTCTTTTTTTTTTTTTTTTTTTTTTTTTTTTTTTTTTCCGGTACGCGGGCCTCTCACTGCTGCGGCCTCTCCCGTTGTGG
>NC_041224.1:158722877-158730543 GCF_002837175.3 Physeter macrocephalus
CTCTCCCGTTGTGGAGCACAGGCTCCAGACGCGCAGGCTTCACGGCATGTGGGATCTTCCCGGACCGGGGCACGAACCCGCGTTCCCTGCATCGGCAGGGGGGCCCCCAACCACTGCGCCACCAGGGAAGCCCCATGTGGTCTTTTTATGCTCTCAAAGGAAGAGTCATTTGTACTTGAATTTACTTTAAATCAAGTTATAAATCTTGTAAATCAAGTGTTATCTGAGAATAGAACACAGGAGGGCACCAGAGAACAAGAAACAAAGCAAAGCAAACCACTGAACTGCTGGCTTTGAATAGGGACCTTGCTAAATTTATTGTCACTCTGCAGTCTATTTCTAGCTCAGGCAGATGCCTGTGCATGACGGGAAGGGGACACATGTGAAGAGATCCCCAAAAGTGTCCTTGCGCACATGATGCCCTAAAGCATTTTCACGTGCCCCCTTGGCCCAGCAGAGTGCTATTTCTGGAGAGGAAGCTCTGGGGCAGATTCTCAAACCATGGCCGCTGCAACTCTTCTAGGGGTGCCTTCACTCCAGACCCCTCAATCCACAGTAGGTTATCCTGGTGGTGGAGATCCAAGGGTGCTGGTTTAAGAAGAGAACAACAGTGGGATTAAACAGTGACTCACTTTCATGTACTTCCCTGTGCCTGAGTAGATGTCTCCCAGGTATCTGGGAAAGGTAAGTCAGTCACTGTAGTTTTGAGACAACAGTGCTTTATCAATTTCTGGCTTGGGGTCTCTGATGAGAATGTGAAAAACACCAGCCATGGCTCCCGTGACATCATAGGCACAACTCATGATGTCACTGGAAGGTTTTGGCAATTTGTAGGTGACAGCGATCAAAGAAAACTAGTTCTTCAGACTCAAAGGGCTGTGGATATATGCATGTGAGTATGTAAGCCCTCATCTTCTCCATCTGGCTCTGGAATACTAGGCTCACATTTCTGATTACTTCCTCGTCATTCCCACACGTATATCCCCCAAACTCCGGATGTACAAAATAGAGCTTATCAGTGATTCTTCCAAACCCAGATCTATCTTTCTTTGCTTCATCTAAAATAAGTGGCAAGACCAAGTTAAGCAGGCTGGAAACATGGAAGTAATCCTTAATTTGCCCCTCCCAGCCCCCAACCCTGTCACCCAGCTGATCACTTAGCTCTCTCTTCTATTCACACCCTTTACTTATTTCTTTCTGCTATAGAGTATTTTAAACTCAGGATTATTTACCTCTTTCCTAAATTCAGTGGTCTCTCTGCAGTCTGTCTGTTCTGGTCTTCATCTAATCCACTCCACTCTCTTCTTAATATTATTATTCAATTCCGCAAAGGTTCTCAGTTGTTTACAGAATAATGTCCAGTTCCTTAGCATTATACGTCCTCTGTTGTCTTTCCTACCTTAACTCTCCCTTTCTAACTCATGTTTCCTCTGCTTCCCAATGCACACCAACACAAATGCCCTCCCTACTTTGTCTGGCCTCCAGCAGTCATATTTTACCTCCAGTGACCTCTGCTGGATGGGGTACAGCACAGAAGTAAGCACATGGGCTCTAGAACTAGAGCAGCTGCTGACAATACAAGCTGCAAGCCAAATATGCCCCACCACCTCTTTTCACAGAAGGTAAGCCTTTATTAGAACAAAGGAATGGACTATGCTCACAATAATAGATGCCAGACAACAGAGAATATGGTGTGGTTCCATTTATACAAATCTAGAAAATGCAAACAAATCTACAGTGACAGTGTAGATCTTTGGTTGCCTAGAGAGGGGCCTGAGGAAGGGGTAACAGGCTGGTACAAGGAAACTTTTGGGGGTGGTGGATATGGTCCTTATCTTGTTTGTGGTAATGATTTCATAGGTCTATTCATATGTCAAAACTTATCAAATTGATCACCTTAAATATGTGTGGTGTATTATATGTCAATTATACCTCACTCTAAAAGAAAACATTACTGGTAGCATTCCCATCAGGCATTTCCATAGTCTCAACCCCGATTACCCTGAAGAGTTACTCGTGTCTTGATAGAGGCCACTGAAGTGATTTCCCAGAGTCCTGGGCTTACACTCTTGTTACTAGTTCTAAGAATTTGGGCATGTCACTTAACCTTTTTGTGCCTTTGAACCCTTGTCAAAGATAAAATAGGACTGAACTTGATCATCTTCAAGTCACCTTCTGCATTTCTAGAGTTCTCTCATCTCAATTTTACAGCTTCATTCCACAGATATTTTGGCGGTACCTATACTTCCTCAAGTAGTATGTTAATGGTGTGTACCTACCCCTTCCTTTGTTGTAAGTGATGCCTTGGCTGTTAAACATGCTTCTTTCCTATGTATTTCATCCCTCTTTGAAACTTCAGGGGCTCATCTGGTACAATATTCCTTTACAGTAGCAGAGAAATTGGGCTTCTCAGTTTCCTTGTTTGGGTAAATTACCCATCTGACTTGCACATCATATCCTTTAGCCTCGCAAATTCCTCTTCTCCTTTTCACAATTTAACAGAAATTGGATGTTTTTAGTTAGGTTGAAAAACCATAATTTAAAAAAAGAAATTCAAGAAAAAATGAGAACTAGAAGGATGTTCTATGAGACTATGACAGACTTTAGAATGGAAGATATCGCTGGGAAACTTTCCATCTCTGAGGCACTTGTAAATGACACTGGCTTCACACAGTGGCCTTGAAGTTGAGTTCACTGTGAGAGGAATTTGTAAGCCTCTTAAGACATCCCAGAGCTCATGGCTGAACAGTGTTCCCCAGAGAGGAGAATTTGCTGGAGTTTCTCAAAGCCTAAGCGCTTAAATCTAAATGACCCAATGCTAGCCTTAGTTATCTCTAGAAAAGTTTCCTTAGCAACCGTAACATCAGTGTTAGGATGCTTAAAGGAATACATTTTTAGCATTGGGATAAACCAGAGACTGAAGAAATAAGAGTACGACAGTCACATTTAGACAAGCTGGACACATTCGTTGTGCTATCTTGTATGTTTTTCACCATAGCCCCTTGGTGAAAACGATTGTTCGTACCAGTTTCCAACTCTAAGACATTGAGGCTCAGAGACATTTAGGTGTGTGTCCAAGGTCACACAGCTAGTACTTATGGAGCAGGAATTTGGGAAGCCAAGTCTGGCTAGCTTGAAATCCAACGTTCTTTGTCATGCCCTCCGGCTCACTACTCATTGTGAGGCATTTGAATTATCGTTTGGCCATTGCCTTCACCTGGTGTTTTTAGTGTGCTGGTTTCAGTTTCTTCGGGGTATCTTGCCGGCCTGCAGGAGAGATTATGGAACTGTGTTGCAATTGTGGTGGGCCGTTAACTCTGCAAAAGCTCTCCTGACACCATCAGTGTACCAGGAAGGGTGCATAACCTTGGGTGGATGTGGAGGAATCTCAGCCTTTATTTGACATGAGTTATTTTCACTTCTTTTTCTTCTTCTAAGTGGTTTTTGCATGGACTTCGTGGTGTTTTAGGACTTGAGTTTATTTTGGTTTAACAGTAAAGAATTGGGGTCTTCCGGACATTTTCTCCTGTGTGGGACTAGAGCTTCTAGTTCTCATCTAACCCTTGCTTTGTGAAATCTGAGTTGCGTTTCATTGGCTGGCAAAGGCATTCAGGAATTGGTCTCTACCTCCAGCCTCACCCCTCCTCTAGGCTTCACGCTTGAAGGGCCAGAGTGATTTTTCTAAAACTGTAATCTGATCATATCAGTCCCTGTGGCATGTGGGAAATCATCTTCATACTCCAAGTATACTCAGGCAGGCTGCCCTAAGGGTCATGGCACGGAAATGCTCATAGACCAAATTAAGATGTGTAATTACATGGTTCATTAAATCACTTAAAGTGCAGAGCAAAAAGCAAGGGGAAAAAGATCCGGCAGATGATCACACTTAGGATAATAAGCAGGATGCTAAGACTACTCTACCTGGATCCTTGGTCACACAGTGTTCATATAGTTTGTTCCCTCTCTGCCATATCAGCCTTTCCTGCTGATGGGTGGTTACAAGGACCAGAGTTGAGCTTAAGATAGGGATTACAGCAGCTGGAAGGCATCTGGGGTCATCACACGCTTGCCCTACTGGAGACGCAAGAGCAAATAGATCTGGCCACAGCTATAGCTCACCAGTTAGCCTGATGACCACATATATGTTTTATCTATGTGTCTCAAGCGGAGAAAAAAATGGGGCCATAATAAATGTCACTAATGAGATGACCGATTTAGGGATGACAGCTGTCATTCAGACAAGGTCTGAGCTTTATAAATATATATGGTTTACTAGGTACTTCCATGCCTTTCTATGGGCAAGTACCTCTCTGTTTGGTCCATCCATTTTATCTTCGTTTAAAATACATATGCTCTCTTTATTTTCTCTGTGTTTAAGAAGTGTCAGAGGTTACCATTTGCTCTCTATACTAAATACATTCTATAAGTTTTATTAGCCCTTTGCTTTTACTGTAATCTATAGTAAAATTGAATAATCCTAAATAATACAGCAGACACACATTGCAGCCTAATTAAGATATTTTAAGAGCTCTTTTTGGTCTAGAAAATAAAATAAAAAATCTTATTTTATTTCATATGTTATTGCATAAAGCTCCTTACAGTCTAGTACTCTTTAGACTCATCTCCTACCTCTCATTAAAAGTGCCCTCCACTTCCCTACCACATAGAACACCACATATTCCCTGAACTTGCCAACCTCTCGCAAGTCTGCCTATGTACAGAATGTTCTTGCCTCTCTGGTCTACCTGGAGCACTAGTTCCTGTCCATCCTTTACTCAGCATAAGCATTGCTTTCTCTGAGAAGTCTTACTTGAACACGGCTGTCTTCTTAACTCCAAACCCAGACCAAAAGGCAAACACGTGTACACACACATACCCCCTCCCTCTCGCTATGCTCCTAAAGTAGAGTATAAGAAGCACATGCTACTATGAGAGCACTGAAAACATTGTATTACATTTTTTACACCCCTCTGCCCTCCATGAGACTCTGAGTAACTTTTATTCAGGGATTTTTAATATATTTCTCCGTTTATCCTCAGCCACTAGCCAAAGCCCTACATATTAAAAATGAGTGGTATTTGCCGAGTTATTGAGTTAATGAATATTTAATAAGAAAGAAATGAATGTTACTGTGCAACCGTTGGGGGGATATTTGTTCTTGAAGTGAGGAGGATTTTTACACTTGTCATTTTAAAATTCAGTCCTTATGGGACTTTCTTTCCCTTCATTTCTTCCTTTGAATGTTTTATCCAGAGTACTATTTGTTCCTATTACTTGATTTTTAAAAATCACTTAAATATGTTTTTATAAATGAATAATAACAACAAGTAGCACTAATCTATTGGACACCTACTGTGTGCAAAACTGTATATTAGAACTTGTCTTTCCACTGGTCCCAGGGGAACTGGATCAGATCACAACATTGTGTGAATCGTAGCTAGGATTATGAGGCAGTTGGAGTGTAAGTTACTTCAAACAGGATAATTAGATGTAATAGCACATAACCACTTTTTCCCCTGTTTCCATGTTAGAGCATGTTGATTGATTCACTATTTGAATTTCAGTGTCCATAAGCTGCATTTATATACATTCATATAAGTGCACGTTGAGTAATGACCACATCTCAGCCTTGGATGAGAACTTAAAAAAGGTTGGCGCAGTCTCTGGCCACATGGAGTTTGCAGCCACCATTGACCTCAAAATCACTGGGAAATAGAAAGGTTATTGAGACCAGAGTGACCCACCTCAAATCCAACTGGGAGGGACACTTGAGTTCCCACAAATATTAACCCATGTCCTAGTCAATGTAAATTCACTGAATAATCAAATACCCCAATATGCAAATGTCCCTCCCCCAGAAGCATGATCCAGGCCCACAGGCATTTACCTTTTCCCATCCATGTCCCTCCTTGGGATTCCCCTGCTGCCTCACCCACCTACCCACCCTCATTCTTATGCAGCCTGAGAATCAGTTCAAAGAAGCATTTCTGGTTCTGCTACCAGGGTGCTTTCCCCCAACCTCCACTACTACTCCTGCAGGACAGCATTGGTCACTACACCTGGTCCACCTTCCACACACACATTCATCATCCATCCAGAAGGCAGTTTAGTATAAGAATGAAGGCTTGGCACTCAGATAAACCTGGCTTTGGATCTGCTTATTAGCTGTTCCTTAATTTTCATCATCTATAAGATGGGATCACAATGCTTACTTCACAGTATTGTGAGAATTAAATATTAAGCCCCAATACAAAGTATAGCATTTATTTCATGCCCCATCATCCGTACAACTCTCCTGCAGCCCTTCACCCGAGCAACCCTATGCCGTCTCTGGGACTGTCTAATTACCCTCTGAAATGGACAAGGACCCTATTTTAGTGCTTTGTATTCCAACAGGCCCACTATTAGCAAAAGGGGTGTGGAAAGGATGCATCATTTAGTGTTAGAAAATCGGAAAGAGCTTGCTTTTGGGTCCGAGAGTAGTAGAGAGAACTGCGAGGCTGTGTTCTAGCTACAGCGGACCAATGTTGGTCCATTGTTGACCAAGTAAAAGGTCATCTGGGTAGACAGTGTGATGAGGAGCTGGTATGGTGTGTATAGCTCTGGAGCTAGCGCATAGATGTGTCTAGGAAGAGTCACCCCAGTAGGACAAAGCTCCTTCCTTCAAGCATGGAACCGCCATGTACCCTGCAAAGCTCTCTCCCAAGTCCCTCCTAGTTCTTCTCCTCAGAACACCGTTTCCTCCTCCCTCACCAGCTAGCCTATCGCGAGCCTCCAACAGTCTTGTGACTGATTCATTCCAGCCTTCCCTGTGACCTTCAGCAGCCCTGTCTCTGGCTCTTCCTGTCTTTGTATTGAGCCTCTATCCCCAGCCATGGGAGCCACAACTAGTAAATGAGACCTGGAGAATCTCTGGTACCCATATGCCAGATGTGAAAGGTTGGGAAAAAAAGGAATTCATAAGCACACTGAATTATGCAGTTGAAATGATTTTTTCAAGTGAAGTTGGTTCTCCAGAATTTTCCAAATATATAAGAATGGGGGGAGAACTCTTAGTAATGGATTAAAAGAAACAAAAATGAGTATCTTGAGAGGATATCTTTAAAACGTCTCTTTGCCAAACACTTGATAAGGGTATACAGTATTATAAGAAAATGATAAATAGCTCTAAATGCTCTATAAGCAATATTATTTTAATAGCCACTGAAATTTATCTCAAGCACTAACGTACTGGCTAATAAAAATAATTGGCTCAGGAAAAAGTTGAGGTGTCTGAATAAAGTACTGCCATTGGAGTCACAGAGATCGATGTCTGAACCTGGTTTCTGCCACTTTCAACCTAAGTGACCTTATTCATGGTGCTTAAACTCTCTGAGCCTCAGTTGTTTTCCATGTAAAATTGGATGAGAAATTCAAAATTCAGGCAGTATTAGATAACTATGCTTAGGAGAGGTAAGTGGGATATAGAAAATTGTGTGCTTGGTCCATACTAGGTAGCCTGTAAACAGCAAGTGTTTTTGGTTCTTCTCCCTCCTTGTTTCTTCTTCAACCAATAATGGAGAGGGAGGAAGGGAGGAGGGGGAGGGAGAAAGAGGAGAAACTTTCATGAAAACCATCGCTTGGGGCTTCCCTGGTGGCGCAGTGGTTGAGAGTCCGCCTGCCGATG
>NC_041224.1:158730769-158758070 GCF_002837175.3 Physeter macrocephalus
CCGCGGAGCGGCTGGGCCCGTGAGCCATGGCCGCTGAGCCTGCGCGTCCGGAGCCTGTGCTCTGCAACGGGAGAGGCCACAACAGTGAGAGGCCCGCGAACCACAAAATTAAAAAAAAAAAAAAAAAAAAAAAAATATATATATATATATATATATATAAACCATTGCTTTGCTTGCAGGTGTCATGTTCCAAGTTGATTTTGTGATGTGACGGCGTTGCATTAACCATGTCTCCCATCCTATGATACTGTTCAAATTTCAGTTTGCTGTGGGCTTCTACTTCAGGCCTTGAATGTGGGTTTCATAATCACATACATGGTAGGGAGAAAGATATTTACGCCATCGCTATGATTGGTAATGTTCCCTTAGCATGTAGTAGGCACTAGTCACTATGAAATGTTTTACACATAATACCTTGATTCATCCTCACAAAACCTTGTGAGGTAGTTACTATTCTTTACTATACAGATTTTAAAAAGAAGAGTTATAGTGAGTTTAAGGAATTCGGTGGGGAGGGCTTTGGTGTGGCAATGTTTTAGTTAGATTCTGAGAGTGCATAAGGTTAAGCTGATGAAATAACCAGGTGCAAGGTGGTGCAGTTGGTGTGTTATATTTGCTATGAGAAGTGAGGTTATAACAACTTATGCTGGGGCCAGATCCCCAAGGACTCTGTATGCCTTCACTGTACCTAGACATTTAGTGGCCTTTGGGGATTTTAAGTAGGAACTGTCATGAAGAAATTTCTGTTGAAGTATAGTAGTTCTGACCAGAGTGTGAAAGGTTGATAGATAGGTATTGCTGAAGTTGCGCTCTCAGTCTCCTTAAAGTGGGAACAGAGGGAGGCCAGAACTCGTGCAGCAGGGGTGGGAGGTAATGGAGAGAACAGACTCATGCAGTACCTGGGAGATAGAACTGCCTGGTTTGACTATGGTTTGGGTGCAGAAGGTGAGGTAGAGGAGAGTCCAGGATGACTGCCAGCTTAATGGCCTGCAGAACTGGGTGGTGATGTCCTTAAGAGGTCATTCCTCTTTACCAGAGGAAAGAAGGGGTTGGGAAAATAAGGTATGTCTAGGAGATAACCTGGGGAAAAAAATGAAATAGGAAAACAGAGTTGGGGAGAGAAATAAAGATTGGCAAAAGACAAATAAAATGTCTGGAGTCCCGGAATCTGAATTCTTAACATTGTCCACAGATGCTTCTTACCACATTTAAAACGTGAGATCCACTAGCCTACATTACTTCCTAACAGCGCTGGAAAATCTGAAAGTTAAAATGACAGGACCGTTCCATGCATATAAATGGCATCCCCCAGGGTGAGATGTGCCTCTTGTCATCCTGTATAGATCACAAACAGAGGAGTATATTTTATTAAAGTGGAAAAACCCAGATAATTTCCGAAATACATGCTTCTGAACATTTTTGTTTGTTCTGTGTTCTGGCAGCATTTTAGACATAAAAAAATCTTAAGAGTTTTACTTTTTCCAGAAGAGAGATTTGCCTCTGAGCAATTTGACAAACATTGAGATTTCTCTTAATCTGTTTCTTTCCCCTGTCATTTTCTCTGTATGTTTCTCTCTTGTCCCCTTTTATTCTGCCTTTCTTTGTCTTCTATCCACCCAGAAATTAAAGGTGTTTCCATTGTATACGTTGATTTAATAGTTTTGTATTTTTTTCCTCGAGGGCATGTGTAGAATGTTTCACTGTGAGGATTCATCCTTAGCCATCCTTAGTTCATCCCTTGGCTAATAGAGGCTGTATAGTGTAGTCCTTAAGGGCAAATGGAACCAGGCTGCCATATGCAAATCCCAGCAATGATTACTTATGTGGCCCTGGAGAATTGACTGAAATTTTTTCTGCCTTGGTTTCTTCAAGTTCAAGTGTGGATATTGATAGATCAGCTCTGCTCAGTTATACTTCAGTCAGAAACACCTCCCTGCATCAACCTGGTTCTGTCCATCATGGTTCTGCTACAGCTCAGCTTCACGTCCTCTTCATTTCTGGACCCTGACTGAAGAAGCAGCCTTAATGTGTCACATCTTGGATTTGTGGCAAAAGGAAAAGAGAGCTTATGATGTGATCTGATGGCTCATAAACCTTCTAAGCGGCCCAAGACACTTCTCCTCATGTTTCTTTGGTTATAAAGCAAGCCACACAAAATGTCTGACTTAATGGCACAGGAAATATAATCCTCCAGAGAGGATGGACCTATTTAGGAAAAGGCTGATAGGAAGGGGCAGCAAATATTGTCAACAATACAATCAACCGTGACAACTTTATGTGATTAATGTATTAATTCATTAGTGAAACACTTAGACTGGTGTCCAGTGACCAGTGTCTGGTAAGTAAAATATACGTATTAGCTATTATTAACAGAGTCTAATACAAGTATAAGAAGAAGAAGAAATTTATTCATTCACTCTTCAACTTTGAGAATCCACTGTGCATGCCAAAGATAGTACTATTTAGAGTTGAGACTATAAAAATGAGGGTCTTGGTCTCTGGCTTATACGATCTGTATGGTCCTGCATGAGCAAATATGAAGAGAAAAGGGTAGTTAATGACTCAGATTTCTTGACGGACTAAGCACCCGACCACCAGGGTACCCAGGGCAAACCTCTATACCCATTCCTCCCACACAATTGGTTTTTATTTGTTCAACTGTTCCAGTAGGCTCTGAACTCCTTGGTTACAGTGAGTGTGTCTTTTTCATCTTTGCACCCCCAGAAACTTCCACAATGCTTTATAGCATGTAGTGAACCTCTCAATTAAACTTATCATCCTTTATACAGCCTGGAAGTGGGGTGGTGATTTCACCCTCTTCAATAGTAACAATTTCCTTTTGTTTGATGCCCCCAGTTGAGTCAGGAATTCAGAGTGCATGGATAAAGCACTCAGCAGTCTGAAGTTCATGTCCATACCATACCCAAAGCATTGCACAGAGGTGCAAAGACAGCACAAAGAAATTAGTCATGTTTGCCAGGGTAGCCACTTTGCATGTGTGACCCAAGGCCACACTTGCTGCATGAGGAGTCTGTTGTATTTACATTACTTAAGGGGAGAGAAATACATCTGAATTAAAATACTAGATCTATTTTTGTTAATGCTCTGGCTTTAATTGTTTTTCCTCTATGTGCTTGTCTTGCAATTTTATTTTGGTGAGTACCACAAAGAGATGATATTTCTAGTGAGATGGGGAGCTATAATTTCTCATGTTTTCAAACCTACATACACATTATTTTAGGCGGGGAAAGGATCATCATCTTAGTGGACTAGGACCAGAATAGAGTGATCTTTCTGTAATCCAACCTCCTGGATCCCCCAGTTGCACAAACCAGATGTTTATTAAAAGGATAAGAGGGTCCACCCAGGTGATAGGACCATTCTGTGTCGCAGTTGCCTGTGTCCACAGTGGGTGATCAGCTAATGTCATCAGTCTCATAAGCCAGTAGACCTTGTAATTATCATCCCAAGGAGATAGGCTGGAAATATCATTCCTTTCCTATTCTTACCTTAGATTTAATACTTTCTGTTGTGGGAAGGAGGTGCTGCAGACAGGGGATTGATATGGAAATGCCATTTCACAGAACTCTTTGTTTTGGGGATACTTTTTCAAACCCAGTGACTATATCTTTATATTTAAAATAAAGTCCACCACCTGCGATGTGGTAATTATTAAAAACATAGAGCCTGAAGGGACTGTGGGTATGGAGACCATATCTCTTAACTTTTATCTTGAACAGACCTAAGCTGATTAAGAATGATGGTGACCTCACCTTCTCAAAAGCCCTCCATGGTCCTTATGGGTCCTCATGGGTCCTCACAGCAGAGAGCCCGGTGATGGTCCTCAGAGACCTATGCCACTTTCTCACAACCTCAAGCATCTGGTCACTATTTGCTAATTTACAACCATAGCCCCCAAGTCTGCCCTCAGTGCTGATAGCAGACCACTGTCCCCTGTCTTCCCTGGACTTCATAGACTTCAGGCAGCTAGAGGTTAATGGAAGGAGCTCTATCTGTGGAGTCAGGAAGCCTGGATTCTTGATTTAATAACGTCATAATATAATAGCCTCGTGACCTTGGGAAAGTCACCTAACCTCTCTGGATCTCATCATATAAGTGGAATCACCCACCTCACAGGGTGGTTGTACCATCTTAAGTTACTAGGGAGGAAGGGATCAAGTGCTACATGTTTCTTCGTAGTCTGCGTTCCCTTGGGAGCAGAGTCTGAGACCACCTGACTTGGGTCAGGTGGTTTATTTGGGAGGGATCCCAAAAGTAGGAACGAAGGAGCAGAGATAACGAGCATGAAGGAAGAAACACCAGTGCAAGCGTCCATGGAGGTCAAGGGTCTGCCGTGAGCCCCACGGAAGCGGGGCAGATGGAGGGTGTTGTGATGAGCACCTCCAAGAACCGTCTGCCCGAGAGACAGGCGGCTGGGACATTTATCCATGAGCTCCACCCCCCCTGTTTGTCAGCCCCACTACCCCACTTTGCTGCTCTTGTGTGCAGATAAGGAAGGCTTCAGAGAAGCCTGAGAAGACCTGAGAGCTGGCCCTGCTTGAGGCGGGGACTGTCAGACCGTGTGTGAGACGGTGTGTAGCAGAGTAACTGCCCGCTGCCTCTGTGGCTGAGATCTGAGGTTGGCTCGGGGCGCGATGTGGGACACCAAAAGTGTCACTTGCTGGTGCACCAAAATATGATGGCATATCTACCCTTCACTTACATTTCCAGTATAAACTTTTAACTTCTTTTGGTTTTATTAGTAGGTCCTATATGCTGGGACTAGATCCTAGTCTTGGAAATTGAAAAAGCACAGTGAACTCAGGTCCTACTTTTCATTAAACCCCCAAATTAGATTTCCGGTTTCATATTAGGCAGTGTTCCGATTTTCTCCATGTCCTTTACCTGGGCTCACCTCAGTCCTCCTCAAATACCTGGACTGAGATGACCCGGGAGTGTAACCTTGATGGAGCTGTGAGAACAAATGAGGTTCAGTGGAGAGATTTTGCAGACGGACTGACTGGGAGTTGAGTCCTGTAGCTGTGTGACCTTGACCTTATGGTGTTGTGCCCTGCCTCTTATTGTAAAGTTGGGTAAACTGTATCAGCCTCATATTATGAACCTAAATAACATCATGTATGAATGTACTTGGTACCTCCTTCATCCCCGTGTGAGTTTCCCAGAAGGATGCATTGTCTTTTGGCTGGGGGGTGGGGGGGAATATATATATATATATGTTTAAAAGGAAGGGTAGTGTCTTTATTTATATCTGCTGCCTGGTGTCTTTTAGCTTCAGATTTGTCTAATTCACTGATTCACAAAATGCAATGTTCAGGTCTCTTATGCTCCTTTCCCTTCCTTCTCTTCCTCTACCTTCAACAAATTTACTCTCTTATTTATTTGTTCATCCAATTTTACGTATTCACTTCTTAATTCAACTAAATGTATTTATTTCTGTACTGAATATCTTCCTGAATTGGTCCAATTCATTATATTGCTAAAATACTATTTGTAACTCTCTTCAGCTCCCCTTCCATTTCTTCTCCCTCCCTCAACCTGTCTACTAATTTGTTATTTAATTCATTCACTTCTATTTATTCACTCACTAGTTGTTGTTGTTTTTCCTAGTATGTTGAACATCTCCTTGGTGTAAGATACTCTGCTTAGTTGTTGGGGATTGCAAAAGTAGCATGTTTTTTTCTTAAAGGAAGGAAGGGAGAAAGGAAAGGAGAAAAGAAGGAAGGGAAGAAGAGGGGAGAGAGGGAGACAGACAGAGAGACAGAGTCAGAGAAAGAAAGATAACAGTAACCCAGCAACCTTGTGTCAAGGCTGCAGGCAGTGAACTCTGATTCACACTTCTCATCAGTAGGAAGCCGGCAGGAGATGGTAAGTGTGACTGATGCTAGGTAGGAAAGACACAAATAACAGAAGTAAGCTCCCCTGGCTAATAGGATCAATCCTGTCTTGCTTTTTCTGGAATCTTTCTCATCTCAGTTGAAGGTGCCTCCGTCACCCAGGTTCCCAGACCAAATCTGGGAGTCATCATCCATCCTTCTCTTTCTCTCTCCCACTTCTCACCCACCTCCCAAACCAATCTCCAAGTGCTGTCGACCCCCCCTCTGAAATACATGCCAAACCTCACCACTTCTGTTTCTACTGCTGCCTCCCTAGTCCAGGTCACTTTCATTTCCTGCCTTTAACAGCTCTTTGGTACATCTCCTTGTCTCCATTGTTTGTCTCTTCGCGGCCAGTGCGTCCATAGCATCCAGAGTGAGTTTTCAAACTTAAATTTGGTGCTATGATCCCCTTGCTGAAAACTTCCCAGTGGCTTCCTGCTGCATTTAGAGCAGCATTCAGATTCTAGGGCCTCTTGTGATCTGGCTTCTGTCTACGCTGCCATCTTCTCTCCTGTCACAGCCTCTCTGCAGACGTAAGGGACTTCTTTTCGCTCCTCCAACATGCCAGCCTCGTTCTGGGCTTCTGTTCTGGCTGTTGCTGTTGCCTCAAATGTTCGCATGCTTGGCTCCTTCTCAAATGTACCATCTTACTGAATAGCTCTCCATCCAACCTGGTACAGGGCCAGAAGAGAGATGTCACCTCAGAGAGGCCTTTCTGGAACATTCTGTGATGTAGCCAATCCTCTGTTCCCACTCCCTACCCCAATTACTTCTCATCGTATTACCCTGTTGTATTTTCTTCATAGAACTCAACCTATCTGAAATTATCTCATGTTCTTCAATTTGTATTTTATCCTTCATTGCCCCCCACCCCAAACTAGCCTGTGAGCTCTGTAAAGGACAAGCACCTGGTCTGTCTTGTTCACCTCTTCATCCTTCACACCTAGAATGGTGCCTGCACCCAAGCCGATGCTCCTTTACCATTTGTTAAATATGTGAGTAAACTCCGCGATATGTGGTTGGTGTTAGTAACAGGACTCTGTCAGAACCTGGAAAAGCAGAGTAGAGAATGAGCCACAGGGAAAGGGATGGCAGCCCAGAGACGAACATGTTGCATGTGGCAGGCCTGGTGGGACATGGGCCTATTCAAGCCCAATACGTGTCGCTGGTGTCTTCAGTGGGTTTTAACTAGAAGCCCGCCTCCAGGAGGGTGTATGGGCTCAAGCTGAATGATTTGCTCACTTGTCTCTCTCACATACTTCACTGGGAGACTTCTTAATACACGGCTTCCAGAAAGCCTCCTCTGCTTTTCGTATCTATTGTAGGAAAGATGACAGCTCTTCCTGAGTCCTGAAGAGTCCAGTAAAAAATGAAATGATCTGTTTGAAATATTTCGCCAAACAGGCTCTATAAGTAAATATGATTTAATTTTTTTCAAAGAAAATGAACGCTTTTGACAAAAATAAGTTTTATCAAAACAAAACAAAACACTTCCCACTCTCTGTTGGGTTGTCAGCCCAAAGAAAACAAGCAGAACATGAAATTTTGGGGGACAAATAAAATGCTTTTCTCCTACTTCCCTGTCACCCTCCTTATTCTTTAGTCCCATTCTTTTCCTCCTTACCCCTGCTTTAGTTGCTGAATCTATTCTCTCTGGAGAGGAAGATTCATAAACTATATGGTGCTATATAGGCTTAGTAAAATGTTTGTCACAGCTCAGCTAGCCCGACCTAAGGTGCTGGTGGAAATAAGGTAAGTTTTCTCTTTTTAAATATTTTTGGTGTTCTTTAAACTTAACACGGTCGTCCATCATTTTGTGTATTTATTTGCTATGTCATTTAGATGTATAATCACATGCATTTCACTATACCTCTCTAAAGGAGTGAATTTCATCTTTTTTAATGCATTGTAGGAATTTTGATTCATGTGAAACATAGTTCCAAGAGAGATCAAGTTATTGCCCCTTTCCCCTTCCTGCACACATAGGAAGATGTTCAGTGATTATGGTGCAGGTGTTGCCTCCTTAGTCCCTCCTACCCCTCCCGCCAAAGTTTCTAAATGGTACCCACCCACTTTTAGAAATAACACTTTGTGGAACATGGAAGGAATTTCTACTCCCTGCATATGAGCAAAGCCATCTGGTTTAGTTGGTTTGGGCAGGTCTTAGAAATATATTGACAGATTATTGAAATACGAGATATTTGGGTATCTTGTAGTTTTGCTGGTTTTATTGCTCCTGGGGGGAATAACAAATTCATGTATTGTGAACAGTCTGTTTAAGAAAAAACACACAACTAAATAGGTTCAAAATAATTAAAATCCAAAGTCCACCTTGTGAAGGTGGGTGCCTTTAGTAATGCTCAAATGTAGATTTTTCCCACATACTTCCATTCCCTATCTGCCCAAACAGGGAACATTCTGCTTATGAGATATGTCTGAGTGTCATCTTCCTCCAAGCAGTCGGCAGTGATTTCTCTCTCAAAGGGTACTTTTCTCCTAATTTTTCATTTTGATTTTATTCTTAGCTCCAGCTTCCATGGGGTTACTGTAGGATAGGTCAAGAAAACAGTCTAGTATGTGTCCTTCATCCATGATTCTCATTCTCTATCCCCTGTTCATCAGAGGATCTTCTGTGAGACCAGCCTTAACTAAAAAAGATGATACTCCATGAGTTTGCAGTGAGGCTGTATTGAATGGGCATTTATGTGGTGTTACCCAGAGGATTCATTGAAGGCTCTCTGTTCTACAATAACAGATGATTCAATGCTCCACTGATACAGACTGCTACATCCCAGAAATCTTCATCTGCAATTTTGCTTCTTTACTCCAGTCATGGGTGTCATTACCTGGGAAATTCAACTACAGGGTGTTAGACAACTTATTAGTTTTCTGTATTTAGATCAAACATTAATGATCTAAGCAGCCTAAAGGGAATCAGTCAAAGGATTGTTTTGTGATCAATCTTGATTACTTAAACTATAAAAGAAGGAAACATGCATCTAACACATGCATCCAATATGTATCCAATTGCAGATCATACTTCTCCTAGCTACTAAAAAGAAAAAGGACAGTGCTGGATAATTGATAGCTTTGATAATATTTTTTCAAGTTCTCAGCAGTTCCCTTTTTTTTTAAAGGTAAGGTCACATTATTTTTTTTTAGATGTTGGGGGTAGGAGTTTATTAATTAATTAATTTATTTTTGCTGTGGTGGGTCTTCGTTTCTGTGCGAGGGCTTTCTCTAGTTGTGGCAAGCGGGAGCCAGTCTTCATCGCGGTGCGCGGGCCCCTCACCATCGCGGCCTCTCTTGTTGCGGAGCACAGGCTCCAGACGCGCAGGCTCGGCAGTTGTGGCTCACGGGCCCAGTTGCTCCGCGGCATGTGGGATACCCCCAGACCACGGCTCGAACCCGCGTCCCCTGCACTAGCAGGCAGATTCTCAACGACTGTGCCACCAGGGAAGCCCCCACCAGTTCCCTTTTAAATTTCAACTTACAAAATGATCTGGACCATCCTTTACTTAACAGCAAAGAACTCTTCACATTCATTGTTTTACTGATGCTTCGTGCTTGAATCTTCCAGAGGAGTTGTTCCAAACTGAATCCTCTTATTTCTAAAACCTGTCCATCTGTATGTTTCAACTTTCAGCTTGTGTCTGCATCTTGCATCACTTATCAATCCATTTTTATGCTTAGGCTACAGATTAGATTTGCCCTTCCCCTCTATTTGTGAACATTTCCAGCTGAGTTTAAACCTCATTTTCCTTCTAGTAGGACAAATTGACCTTTTCGCTTGATTAAAGATAAATGCCATTGACTCTTCACTTTTGGAGGCTGAGAGTTTTCCAGAAGCTCACTGAGATTTCTCTATTTATTGCTTGAAAATAAATATCAAACAGTACTCATTTCCCTGCCATTTTATGGAGATGAATGTGAATCTTTTTTCTACTCTTAGAGTAATGAGGATTAGTGGGGTGACAGGTAAAGTGTAATCAAGCAGTAGGGTATGAGAGGTTTCAGTTATTTTTTTCACATTTTTGGTCACAGGCCATCACATCCGAAAGTTTTAGAGTCAAATTTTCAATCTGACCATAGTGGACATTTCAAGGAATCCAGAAGTGCCTGCAAAATAGCAGCAGCATTTAACACACACTGGGCTGAGGCAAAGCTTGTTTTTACATCTCTATGGCTGATATGGCACTAATGTAGCAATGTCCTAAAACTGATTGTGTTTGTGTTAGTATTCTTCCCTCTTTTCTGTTCCCAATCCTGAAAATTAAGCGATATGCGAAAATTGTCTAAAGAACAGATGCCACCTATAAGAGCTCTTTAAATTAAGCCTATGTTTGTAGCAGTTCTGCCTCCGTAGCCAATATTTTCCACATCTTTCTTTACTTTCTTCTTTCTTATTGAAGCATTTGCATGTAGAATAAAGAGGATAAAAACATAAAAAAACAAAGGCAGATTTGTTTCTTCTGAGAACATCTGTTCTTGCTTCAAAATACCCACAAGATGTGGGTCCATTTTCTCCCAATGCCTACAGAGTGTGCTGTTGTTATCACTCATAGACCTGAATTTAATGAGATAAGGAACAGTGCTATCTAATCAGTTGAAATGTAGGGAAAAGCCTGTTACAGTGTATACATTTTAGATAATATGAAAGACAGGAATACTCACAAAGAGAATCTAAGATTACGTATTACATCTTTTGTTGTAGAATTATTTTTTTCATTGGTCTCATGGCATCATTACTCAGTTCTGGGTATATTTGGTCCATTCTAAGTTTCTTCACTTAGGAAGAAAAGTTACAAAAATTCTCAGGATTTTTGTAACTATGGATTGCATGTGGGGTATAGGTACATTCTGAAAAATATTAAACACAAATTACCTGCTGAATACATTGTGATTGAAAGAAACCTTTCCACTTTGAAAGCCTGTTTATTTTTCAAGAAGGAAATTTCCCCAAACTTCAGCTACTGTCATAACTCTTATAACCAGCACTTAATAGAAATACTAATTACTCAAAAATTAAAGGATCCAATTTAAAATGACCTAGCTTATAAGATCTCTACCCAAGTGATACTCTTTTTTCTTTTCTCCCCTAAACGATATATAATATCTTCAGTCTTGGAGGTAGAGGAGTGGGGAGAGTGGTTAAGGAAAGATATATAATAAAAGTTTCAAAATTACTTAGATAAAGGTATATTGACCTTATTTGGTGGTTTCCAAAGAAGTAAAGACATAGGTAGACATCAGTTATTCAACAAGCACTCATTAAAGCACCTACTATGTCCCTGGCCCTGTGCTCCTATATGTTGGAGCCAAGCGTGTAGTCTTCTGAAATATTGCAGATGCATAACATCCATAGAGATGTATTGCCCAGTTACCTGTTTCATCGGGGTTTTTTTGCAAGTTATTTCCAGAAGTAAGACTTTACGTATATTGACTGACTAACGTAGGAAGATTTAAGGAGTATCTTTCTGCATGGGATCAGCTATCTATGTAGAGAGAGCAAACTTGTTCTAAGTTTTCTGGTTCTGTGCACTCTTCTTTGTCTTTTCAACTTACATCTCGGTTCAATGGCGAGTGAACCATAATATTCCACTCCCCCTCATCGCTAACTGAAATGTTTCAGTGCCTCAGTGTTTGTCTTGCCGACTTCTACCCCTATAACTACCGTAATTCCTTGTTGCACCTGATTCTTCCCAGGCTTCACTTGAGCATCATCTCGAGCATCTTGAATATGGATCTTTTGAGGCAGCTTGGTTTATTCCTTTATTTAGTGGCACGTTTTACTGAATATTCTTTTGACCTAAACAGGTTCAATTTTGGAATTTTGCATTATTTCATATTTTAAGTCTTTGGATCTTTTTGGAAGATGATGAACAATGAATCAGTCTGGGGCCCATCATATTCCCTTCAGGAGCATTATTTGTAATGGGGTTTAAGCCTTGACATTATTATTATGGTAACAGTTACTGTCATGATTTCTATGGTCACTGAATTCTGGTAAGACCATGGGTTAATGGAAATGTCAAGTTAAAAGCATAGCTCTTTTCTCATCGAATTGGTGGATACTCTCCAAAAGCCAGACTGGTGTATTATGCCTGAGTGACCAACTGATTCTAAAGGGATGTATGATGAATTTCCTGTATCTTCAAGAAATTCATCTGAAGTCTAAGACTTTAGGAAACAAAATGACAGCTGACTACTGTTTCCTGTAAATGTTTGCTTATTGCCGTTGGCATTTTAACTATCTTGCACCCTTAGATAAAGGAGGGCACTTATTTGTTATTGTCCATTATGATTCAGTTGAGATTTTGCACTGGGGACTGCTGTGGAGGACCCTGTTAGATCAGCGAAACTCAGATGGGCTCTGGGGGGATACGATTCCTTGAATGCTGCTGGGTCATGTGCACCAGTGTGGCTTTGACAACTCTGATGCCATGAACACTACTTTTAGAATTGATTCTAACTTTGGCACTTACCACTGCCCTTAGGCAAAGGACCAGAGACCCTGTATGCGGGGCAGAAGCTCAATGACAACGAATGGCACACCGTTCGGGTGGTGCGGAGAGGAAAAAGCCTTAAGTTAACCGTGGACGATGATGTGGCCGAGGGTGAGTACAGCTGTAGTGAATTTGTCTCTCTTTGCTCTGTCTCCTCTTGGTCGTTCAGTGAGCAAAGTGTTGTGTTTGAAAACCTTGTATTTTGCTAAACAGAAGTCACATGTCTTGTGCTCTGTGACAAGCTCAGGTAAGACTAAGAAGATCTTCCTCTATATTTTCATAATCCCTTTTCATTCATCTGTATTACAGAACTTATCCACTATGGTGGTTACATATTGATGGGGCTCTCTCCTTAGGCATAGAGTATGTGTCTGGAGAACAGATGTAGAGTTCTGCAGATCCTTCTATTACTCAGTTACTCGAAAACCACTTATCAATCATCCTTCAGAGTGCCAGTGCCTTCCCTTTTGAGTGAGTCACTCTCCAGTAGAGGGAGATGGATAAACCAGAAATTCAGAACATTATAGGTACAAGTAAGTACCGAAGTAAGTGCATGATACTTAGAAGGTGCTGAATAATTATTCATTTATTTAATAATTTATTTAATCATTATTAATTGAGTACCTACTCTGTACTAAGCACTGCTTTAGAAGGCACTGGGGACGTGGTGGTGGACAGTTAGGCAAGTCCTTGGTCTGGTGGAATTTACATTCTAGGAGGGCAAGGAATAAGTGAATGAATCCATACAAACGTAAAGGAACATTCAGACCCTCACACAAGCAATGAGTATTTCTTGACAGCCTGTTATATTTCAGCAATGTGCTAGGGATTGTAGAAGATAAAAAGGAAGAACAAAATTACCTATTTCCTTCAACAATGAACCAATTTTGTAGATGAGATAGGACTCGGGAATTTGAAAATAAGACAAGGCATATATAATGGGATTCTAATTTGGGTGGGTAAGATTATAATTTTCAATCAGAAGATAATTTTCTCAATTATCAGTTTGGACTGGAGAAATCTGGAGTGGTTTAGGAAGGTAGATCTTTGGGCAGAATTTGATGGATAATTTAATAAGATCTAGGGCAGAAGAGAGAAGGCATCTTTAAGTGCATCTTACATGCTGCATTCTAAAATTTTTACTCTCCAATATTTGAGAGCCGTGTATATCTGTTAGGCAGACTTCTTGTCCACGTGGGAAGGGAAAACATGGGGCAGCATGGGATATTATGCGGAACGCTGTTGGTGTCAGGAGACCTGGACCCTGATGCTGATTCTCTGCAGGATGTTGGGAAGGTCACTTACCATTTCTGGACCTGTCAAATGAAGTCAGTGGCCTAAGCCATCTCTGCAGTTTCATAAGACAGGTTAGAGTCAGGAGCCTTCGGGTTTAACAGTCATTGTCACTAAAATGCTTTATACCTTGAAATTCTATTATTGCTAAGACTATTTTCAGAATAAAGTTTCTGCAATTTTGGGTTCTGTAATTTAATTTTATAATCATGAGCCTGAGCTTCTGTTCTCCTGGAGTCAGGAAGTATAGTGAGCCATGTGTGTGTTTGTACAGGTAGGAGTGTGTTTGTGTGTATGGGCGTGAATGGGTCACGAAGGAGAGTCTGGAAGGAGGAAGAACAGCTCACATATGTCCAGTGCCCAGCTGGCATCAGGTGCTGGGTTAGCCATTGTACACATATCAACTCCTGTAATCTTCTGGAGCACGCCATTGCCTTGCAGGTTAAGTGTTCTTATTGTCATTTTACGTAAGGGCAACATGAACTTAGAGGGAGTTGTGTGCGTAAGCTCTAAATTCATGTCTGTGTGATTTGACCAAATCAAGCTGCTTGTCAGACTTCACAGTTCATCCTAAGAAAATGATTTGTCTTACGCTATAGGTAAAATATAGTGGAATGGATTGGGGTGAGGTGAGGGATACATTTCGGTAGGTACACAACAGTACCCAACCCCTTCCCTCCCAAAGAGAAGACAAACAGAACTACAGTGATTAGCCAACACCTTCCAATTGTACATAGACATAACTTAGTAGTGGGAGATAACAGTTGCTGTTCTCTATGCCTGAAGGGTAACTTAGCTTTATGTAATGAAAATAAGCAGAATGATTGTAAGCTTTAGAACCCACAGCCAACCTGGATTAATTCTTCAAGAAATCCCCATGAGGGAATGCAGAGAGCAGCCTGCAAAGGCAGCAGTGATACGTCTCACGTCCCTTGGTGCCTCCTCTGGGTTTAGCCCAGTAAAGCCAACGGTGCTATTTGCCGCGTGTTTTGAATAAACAGCCACTAGATGGCGACCTCACCCTGCTCTTTCCAGACAGCAAGTTCCTTTTATTTCCATAGGGAAATTATATACCCTGAAATCTATAGTCATAAAGAACTGCAGGACTGAGGGTACAGTAATGTGTAATGCCTCCCTCAGTCATTATGCTTTTTTAGAAGCTTTACAGTAAAGGTAATTATAAGTGTGCTTTCTCTTACCACTAATAATTAAAAGGCAGGATTAAACCATGGATGCCCAAGTCTTCCAGTAATTTGATATTTGAAATTAATGAAGCTGTTTCATTTTCTGCCTTACCTCCTACTTTGCTGCTGATGGAGAAAAAGCAGCCATAAGGATAAAGAAACTTGGGAGAAGAAAAGAGCTGTTTTGCTTTTGAGCCACAACCTTGGATTGCTTCTTACAGTGATAAGGGGTTTGGGAATTTTAATTTTAGCTCACAGAAGTCATAAAATCAGGCAATGAAACTGAAAACCACATAGTCCTCAGGTTATTAAGTAGTGTCTTATTGGCTTATTTAGTAATGCCTTTCATGCTGTTTAAAGTCGCCCAGGAGGTCAGATTTTCAGCTAGTTTGTAGAAATGATGCAAAGAATAGGTCAGACGTATGAGAAATCTAAAGCAAGGAAAGAAATAGTCCTCGGCCTGGCAGTTTTCATTTATTGTAATATAACGTGTTCCTGGAAAAATATTAAGTTCAGTTGACAGTTAATAAGGATTGATTGATTGATTGAGTTGGATTTCTATTATTAAGAGTAAATTAAAAGAATACCTACCTTGGGTTACGCTCCTCAGCATTAGGGCCTGACACTGCAGGGACCACCCGCGCCACCTAGAACTTCTTGCTGGTACAGAAACTCACCTCTCTTCTGACTCCTCTGGTCCATGTTGACTTTGTCCTTTCCTTCCCTCGTCCTATATAGCATATACAGCACCAAGCTGTAAAAATCATTTTCCAAGAAAAAACTTGTTTCTCACGTTAATTTAAAAAAAAAAAAAAAGGATGAGATCAATTTGGAAAATGTTAGGTTAAACAAAATGAAGTGGAATTCTTACTTGAAAGACCTATTGGGAGCCTTTAATATGCTAATATACATTGCTGATCATCAATAATTACATATGCAGTGTTTGCCCAATTTATTTGGCACCAGAACGTCTTTTAAATTACTAAAGCATGTTACAGTATATACTTTTGAAAAATGTTGATATCGAGGAGAAAAGGGTGTGAGAGTGGTAGAGCTGGAGGACTGTGGGCAAAACGTGCATTCTTTACTAGGGCTTTGTAAGCCTTTAAGTTTTCTGAACTTCTCTCCCTATGTCTGTGAGCCAAGGGAGGTCAAGTTGCCTCCTCTAAGCCTCTCCCGATGTCTTTGCTGAGCTCTCAGTGTTGGCCTGCTCTTAGTGGTGACTCCAAAGCAGATGTCTCAAATACAGCCTCCTTCCGCAGATGTGAGGGATGCTTGCTGTGCCTGGGCTCCTTTGCCAAACCCTGTCGGGCATAGGGAAGAGGCAAGACGTGGTCCCTACTTAAAAAGAGCTTGTGTTCTGGTAAAAGGGAGAAAGCAATAAATGAAGTCACCAGGAAATTCTTAACACACTTCGGAGAAAGGAAAAAAAAATGAAAGCTGCATAATTAGTAACAGTTAACAGGCACTGTTCTAAGTACTTTATATGTACTGATACATTTAACCCTGATAATTTCCTCTTGATTTCACAGGGAGACTGAGGCACAGAAAAGTTATGAACCCAGGCAGTCAAGCCTCAGAGCCTACATGCTCATCCACTATATGCTAATGCCTTGTGGGGGAAGTTACAGCTTGAACTTGGCCAAAATTTTGAGTAGGTTTATGTTCTCAACAAACTTCAATACTCTGAGTCAGGCTGGTCTGTAAACTGCTTGCTGGCCATCAGTGAACTATGGAAGTGAATGTGTGAATAGAAGTCAAGGCAGCATGGCTGTTCTGGGGAAGGTGCTGGATACATTACCCGTGAATTAGATGGAATGACACTATAATACTTGGCCACTGAAAAGGAGTGTGAACTCATCACAGTTTCTGCATGGAAACTTCACCAGTTAAATTCCACCTACAGCTTTTCTTGGGCAATAATGCAAGGAATGAGTCAAGCTTTTTCTCCAGAAACAGAATAGTGTACAAGATGAGATATGGGCTTTGGACTGAAACATGCCTGTGTTCAATTTGGGGGGGTCTACCATTTATCACCTGTATGAACTTTGATAGAAGTTTAACCTCTCTAAGCAAAGCGTCCTCACCTCTAAAGCAAGACAATGGTGCCTCTCTACAGTTTTATTGTGATAGTGACATTTGATGGTGGTTATAAAGTGCCTAGCATGACGCCTGGCATATAGGGACTATTCAGTAGTCTTGGTTTTTGCTTGTTATGTTTCTCCCAAGTTACTCGTCTCTCCTCCGAAGTTTGAAAGCAGCTGCTGTGAAGTATGCATACATTCTCCCCTTAAGTGGAAGTTTTAATTTAAGACAGCATTCAAAAGAGATGAGTGAGGTGAATCAGTTATATGTATACACATATCCACTCTTTTTTAGATTTCCTTCCCATTTAGGTCACCACCAAGCATTGAGTAGAGTTTCCTGTGCTATAGAGTAGGTTCTCATTAGTTATCTATTTTATGCATAGTACTGTATATATGTCAGTCCCAATAAGAAACTAACACAACACTGTAAAGCAACTATACTCCAATAAAAATTAATAAAAAAATAAATTTTAAAGGGACATCTCCTAGAAATAAATAAATTGATTGACTGATTGATTCATTCATTCTTTGGGAAGCAACAACAAAAAGCAGATTGGTAACACCTGTTTGAGAAACCTGAGCATATTATAGAGAATAATACAACTAAATTGATGGTGTTATTATAACTTTAACATTACATACTACACCGTAATAAAGATTATTTTATTGAAATGACTAAAAAAAGAAGAGATGAGTGAAAAGGTTCCCGGTTATGAATTTTGCTTAGGTGATACACAGATTTAAAAATATATATATATATTTGCTTAGTTTGTCACAAGTTTCAAACTTAAGCGATCTCTTCAATGCATTTTCCAGGTGCAATAGCATACATTTTTTGGGAATCTCTATCTGCAGCCAAGTGAGTTCCTTTAGCACATAGTGAAGCTAGTTCGTTTTCTAATTTGGCCCCTTTCTAATTTGGTCACCTTCTTCAC
Organism: Physeter macrocephalus; assembly: GCF_002837175.3. Classification (NCBI taxonomy): domain Eukaryota; kingdom Metazoa; phylum Chordata; class Mammalia; order Artiodactyla; family Physeteridae; genus Physeter; species Physeter macrocephalus. The sequence goes on from NC_041224.1 coordinate 158,748,672, forward strand.
TCCCCTGCCCGCCCCCCTAACCCCACCAGCTTCAAGTTGAAGCTCTCTGAGTTATCCTGAATTTTAAATCAGTCTGTATCCCTGGGCTAAATTCTCAAATTTCATTGTTAGCTTCCTTTCTCTTTCTTGTCCAAGCCTTTCTTCAAGCTCTTCTTGAAGACCTCAGTCAACACTGTACATGAGTTTCTTGCTTTATGAAATTCATGTTCTAATGAGCAGAATTTCCTAACCCCTCAATTCTAGGGGCCGATTTATCTATAAACTTATCTATTTTCCCCTAAAAGATCCCAATTAACTTTAAAATTGTCTCTTCGAATATTTTTTTGAACTCCAGTCTTCCCCGGGGATCACCCCTTTCTCACTTTTTAGTTCTCATCACTGATCTTTTTTATTTTTAACGCTAAAACAAAAATGAGCAGGGCTACCAGCGTCATCATAGTTAAGTTCCCGTGTCCTTATCGAGATTGGCTGGGGTTTCCCCTCCCCATCATCCTCCAGTCCCAGCTCTCAGCCTCCAGCCCTGGTATGAACAGCTGCAGCCAAATTGACATAGGGTATTTGTTTCAGTCACTTCATTGTTTTAGATCATGTGAATTTAGGTTATGCTAGTTTGCATTTTCGTGACCAGTCCAATTTTTAATACTAAGTAATTTTATACAGTAATTCTTTCTTCTAGTTATTCAATTGTTAGCAGATTTATGTTGCATTTTGTTTTTTGTTCTATTACAATTTTATATGTAAGTTAACCAACATCATTATTTTATTTCTGCTTATATTAAGAGAACGGTTTGTCATTAGTTGTCAAAACACCACATAGGAGCTCATAAAATGTAAATTTGATTTTTGTGCTTGTGAGCGATTCTTTGAATTAGGTCTGTGTATGCTCCCAAAGGGAGGAAATTAATATTGAGCAACCAAGGGTGTGATCTGGTTGAAGCTCCCAGATACTGAAGTTTAAGGACCCAAGAAAATACGATCCCCTCCCCTCCTTTAATTTTTGCCACCTGAGTTCTATACCAATAGAGAAAAACAAATGCAAGTCTGGTGGAAATGAGATATTTTTATTAGTGATAACACTGATGTTTAAACATGTGGTTTACATGTACTGAATTTCAGAATTAGAATTGCCCACTCAAACACTAACTAATTCAGGACTGGGGTAGGACTGAAGCAAGGCCTGTTCCTCTAACACCCATGCTGTGGTTGAGTGAGTGAGGTAAACTGGTGTTTCTTGAAGGCAGCTTGCTCCCTTAAAGGACATGCCAGAGGCTGAGCTATGCACATATGGTTTCTCTCTGCAGACTATCCTTAATATTTCAGATTTTGTCACTTCCTTTCCTCTAGAAATTGATAAGAGAAGCAGTAAGAGATTCTAGGAGTGTCTTGCTAATGGAATTTCTTCGAAGTGGAGGGTAACAACGGGAGGGGGAAGAAAGAGGGAATTCCCCTTCCCTTCCTTCTACCTCTGGGGCATTAGGACATGGTTTGTTAAATTTTAATAGGATTCATCCAAATAAATGTGAGAGAGCCACCTTCTGCTCTGGCCATACTAATGCTGTTTTCCTTGACTTTGTTACTAAAGTTTCCAGTCTCTTTGTATTTATTTTCAAGCCCACCTCATTACCCTTGCCCCAGCCTCTCACTACTTCTGGGTAAACCAGGTAATGAGTGGTCTAATCGTTTATTTGTATCAGCTGGAGATATTTTACTTGCACACGTCAGACACCCATCTCAAATGCTTTAAGCATAAAGGAGAATCTATTGCCATGTAGTTTTTAAAAGTCCAGATTTGGCCAGCTAGATCCAGGTCTTCAAATGACATCATCCTGCAGAGACTGTTCCTCTCCCTTTTGTGGTTGTCTTCTGGGTCAGCTGTCTCACCAGGGAGGCCCTAGCCCTCCAGTTATCACGTGGCCTCCAGCAGCCCTGGGTTTTCTTCTTACCCCTTCAGAAAGAAGGGGTTTGCAAAGAATGTCTCTTTCCTAAGTGTTCCAGCACAAACCCTGGGGGAATATTACTGGACCAACTAGGGTTGCTGCTAATCCAGTGTTCTAAGGGTGGTCCCTAGACCAGTCATGTAAGCATCACCTTGAAACTTGTTAGAAATGCAGATTCTCAGGCTACGCTGCAGACTTTTGAATAATAAACTCTAAGGGTGGGGCTCAGTGAACTGTGTGATTCAGATGCATGCCAAGGTTCGAAGACCACTTCGTTAGTCCGTAGACCATACTCTATGGCTAGAGAGATAAAAATACACTGAGTGGTTCTGCCTGGGTAGATTGATTACTTCAGGGGCTAGGATGGGGTCGTCTTCATCCAGCCCAGGTGGTTTAAGGGTGAAGTGAGGAGGGTATCTTCCCAAAGGAAGATTAGTTGTTATTATCAGAAAAAGCAACAGTTGCTGGTCAGATAAAATTAATATGTTCTACAATAGAAACTTTTCCACAAGTACTGGGTGGTGAATTATTACACCAAGAAATATTAATAATGAATGCCTAAGGCTCGCTTATTTTATCTTTACAAGGGTTAGAGCAATAAAAGTTTTCCTTCTTATTGTATGTGCTAGTACCCAATTATTTTCCTGAACAGAGAAAACAGTTTCATCCTTTAACTTGAGTTGCCCATGAGCTCATATTTTCCTTTATATGATGGGACATTCTGAGCAACTGCAGGAGGGTATGGGATGCAGGGCGTTTAACTTGGGCTGGACCAGTCATCAGCTCCCCGACTGGAGCCAAGTCAGATATCTACTATATTGAGTGTTTTGTTTTCTGGAACTGAATATTTTGTGTGGAAACAAATTAGACCTAAAAGATGTAGTAAGGGTGCTATGACAAAACATGGTAACTTCTCCTGTTTGTATCTCATCTATGATTTTCACAGGTACAATGGTGGGAGACCATACCCGCTTGGAATTCCACAACATTGAAACTGGTATCATGACAGAGAAACGTTACACCTCCGTTGTCCCTTCCAGTTTCATTGGCCACCTGCAGAGCCTTATGTTTAATGGGCTGCTCTACATTGACTTGTGCAAAAATGGAGACATCGATTACTGTGAACTGAAGGCTCGTTTTGGGCTGAGGAACATCATCGCTGACCCTGTCACTTTTAAGACCAAGAGCAGCTACCTGAGCCTGGCCACCCTCCAGGCCTACACCTCCATGCACCTCTTCTTCCAGTTCAAGACCACCTCCGCTGACGGCTTCATTCTCTTCAACAGCGGTGATGGCAATGACTTCATTGCTGTTGAGCTAGTCAAGGGGTAAGTGGAAGAGATCGCCTAGTTTATACTAAATGTCTTAGCTCAAACCCTGAAAAAAATATGCACAGAAAAAACTGTCTATTCTACTTCTACCCGCTCTTCCTGATTTCCTGCTCTCATCCCCATTGATTAAAAATATCTTTGTAATCATTAGGACTGGAAGGGAGAAAGATTCATGAGTTTATTTAAAGATCTTCTTCTAACTCAATACTGTCAGGCTCTTTAATCTGAAATGTAGTCCTTTAAACCTATGGGAAAAAAGCTTATTTTTGCAAAAGAGGGATAGGGTATGTGTTGCATCTATCTCTGGGGCAGTACAGTCTGCAACCACCAAATTTATAGGAAGAAATGAAATACAGATATTTTCAGTACTACCATTAGCCCATATATGCACATTTTAAAAAGCTGTTCTTGCTCCAAGGTATTTTACTACTGTGTGTTGGGAAGTAGTCAAAACAAAAGCAAAAAATAGAACAAAACCCAAAAAACAGATCCACGATTGACTCTGAATTTAGATGTCGCCCCCTAATGTTTTGGAGTGTACCAGCTGTACTGCTTTTGTGTCTCTGGCTTTTTACTAGGTAGTGTTAAAGAAATGGATTCAATGAGTATACAACTAAAGTGAAGTCGGGTAGAATAGAAACTGATTATTTTTATATTCTTTTTTTTTTAAATAAATTTATTTATTTATTTATGGCTGCGTTGGGTCTTCGTTTCTGTGCGAGGGCTTTCTCTAGTTGCGGCGAGCGGGGGCCACTCTTCATCACGGTGCGCGGGCCTCTCACTGTCGCGGCCTCTCTTGCTGCGGAGCACAGGCTCCAGACGCGCAGGCTCAGTAGTTGTGGCTCACGGGCCCATTTGCTCCGCGGCATGTGGGATCTTCCCAGACCAGGACTCGAACCCGTGTCCCCTGCATCGGCAGGCGGACTCTCAAACACTGCACCACCAGGGAAGCCCTATTTTTATATTCTTAAATCAAGCTTTAGTTATTCTTGCACGATGCCAGTCTAGCTTGGGGGATTTGAAGCCCCCGATGGCAGTTATGTACACGTTGCCTTCAAACCACTGCAGGGAATCTCAAGTCATTGGGTGCTTTTGGTTCCTCATAGGTACATACACTACGTGTTTGACCTCGGAAACGGCCCCAATGTGATCAAAGGCAATAGTGACCGCCCCCTGAATGACAACCAGTGGCACAACGTCGTCATCACCCGGGACAACAGTAACACCCACAGCCTGAAAGTGGACACTAAGGTGGTCACTCAGGTTATCAATGGTGCCAAAAATCTGGATTTGAAAGGTAAACCTTGTAAAGAAGTTTCTCCTTTTTAGAGCTTACAGTGGAAAGGCTGTTTCCAGAGGTAAACTACAGTTTAGGAGCGCCATGCATTTTTGAAACATCATGCCTATCCTATTTTAACAACATTGAATTAACATGATGCAATTTGTTCAGTTTTTACTTCTACCACTCCTTAGGGATGGTTTATTTTCTCTGTAAACCTTGGGCATGTGGGAGCTGCGTGATGAGGTGATAAATGTCAAAATGTGGAGGGGTCATAATACAGAGGAAGGCATGTAGGTTTTGGAATCTCAGCTGAGTCATTTACCGCCTGGGTGACTTTGGTAAAATTTCTTAGCCTTGTTCAGCTTCTATATACTTTTTTTTTTTTTTTGAAAAATGAGGATAATAATTGTTATTACCTTTATGGGCTATTAGGAGTTTTGATGGAATAATGTCTGAAAAATCCTCAGCATACTCTTGGTAACAAGCACTCAGTAAGTGGTTGCTTTGTTGAAAATGTTGTTAATCTTTACTTCATCATAAAATGGGAACAATACCTACCTCATAGAATGGATATAGTGATTAAAATTTGTGAGATGATGTGTATAAAATGAATGACACATAGAAATGTTAGTTTCTTCTTTTTACAACGTAGAAACTCTGGTGATAATTTTGGTTTATGCTGTCCCCCCCAGCTATATTACCATTATCTAGTAAACAGTCTAATGTGACTTGGCTGTTGTTGACATGGTTTCCATACCATTTACCCATTTGCTTTTACTACCTATTTTCCTTTCCAGGTGACCTCTACATGGCAGGTCTGGCCCAAGGCATGTACAGCAACCTCCCAAAGCTCGTGGCCTCCCGGGATGGCTTTCAGGGCTGTCTGGCATCAGTGGACTTGAATGGACGCCTGCCAGACCTCATCAATGATGCCCTCCATCGGAGTGGACAGATTGAGCGTGGCTGTGAAGGTACAACCTTTTTCTTTTTAAGCTGCATTCTTGTTGCCAGCCTCTTTGCTGCCTCTGCCAGTGCCTCCTTCCTTGGTTTACCAGTCCCCTCTCATCCCATTCACTATCTGACAGTGCATCACCATTGATGTCCTCCCGTCACTGGCTGAGTATGTCAAGACATGTGACACAGGCTCCAGGAATGTACAATGTGTTGGCAGATGTCCTTCCAGTGTCACATACTTGCCATAGAGGACCTTTCCTGGCATTGACATCAGGCTTCTCCTGACTTGTGCCTTTGCTTCCAGCATGGCTGAAAGGGTATCAGGGACTTTTATTTATATCTTAATACACAGGGAGGTACAAATCAGAGACTTTTATATGAGTGTCACCATTAATAAACTATTTCTTATGTTGCTAATAGTGACTGCATTATTTAATGCAAACTGAGCAGAAGGTAGGAAAATGATGTCAGAATGCCATGATGGAGGAAGGGAAGTAACAGTTATTGAGTACTTACTAGGTGTCAGGCATCATTTGGCAGTTTCTTGGTGTGGTGTAGTGGAACAGCATGGGCTTTGATGTTAGAAAGACCTGGATTTAGTTCCTGTTGGCTGTGTGGCTTTTGACAAGTTACTTAACCTCTCTGAATGATATCTTCCTCATCTGTAAAATGGGACAATAAAACTTAGTTTGGAAGGTAATATATATGTCAGAGTTATATATAGATGCCTGGTACCTATATAGTGGGTACTCAATAAGTGGTAGGATTATTATTTACAAACATTATCTCATGTGAGACATTTAATAGCATTGCATGCCCACCCATGCAGCACAACAAACCATGCTCACCCTCTTTCTGTAGATAATCCACTGTCTCTTGAGATACTAACTGAATTTTATAGGTCATTTGAGTCCAATAGCTCTTTGCAATAAAAGCTATCTAGTTTTAACCAGCAGGGGAGAGCAGACACATTTTCAGCCTTCCCCAGACTCCTTGGGTAGGCTGAAAAGGTGACTCGTGTCTAACTTGAAAGGCAAAGACGATGATCTGATCAGTCACCAGGACCTATGTATTCTTTTGTCTGATGGAGCCTCATGGTTTTTTGTGCAATATACTGTTTTCTTGTATCCCTCATTAATTTGCCACATCCAGCCTGTTCATTCATCTTCTAACGGTTCAACTTCATTTATCACTCCTGTTCTTAACCAGCTTCAATCCTTCACTTGCCATCATAAAGCACATTTTAATAAAAGCTTCTAATCAGCTTCCCAGGCTTATTTGTAGTATGGAAGTCATTTCCCTTTGCCTAAGGGTCAGTTTCTTGTTACCAGTTTGCACTAGTAATAAGGCTGATTGTCCCTACAACCCTCTCCAGTTTTCTTTTAGCCAGAAATATTTCTTATATTCTGTTAGCTAAATATGTTGTGTGTGTACAGGGTGGACAGGAAGCTGGGAATCACCAAGCATTTAAAGCAGCCACTTTGCTTTCTTCTCCTGAAAATGCACAATTTCATTCAACTCAAAAGTTTTTGTCTTATTGGCCTGCTCTTAGTTCTTTTGGGTGTTAAGGGAAGTCCTGAAATTGATGCACCATTTGAGAATTAATTTGAGTATATTAGTTTAGGAGATGGTGGAATGACAGAAATTCCAGGAATAATTAATCACATCTAGGAAAATCATAATATAAAAGCACATATTCAAAAGTATAAGGCTCTCTTCAAATGTTAAATATTTTTATCATGCCATCAGTTCTGTAGATTTAAAAGTCAACAGGAATCATCCATTTAATTCCATTGCAACGTCGCCTGATAGAAATATAATGTGAGTCACATACGTAATTTTAAATTTCCTGGTAGCTGCATTTAAAAAAAAGATACAAAGTAACAGGTAAAGTTAAGTTTAATTTTACATTTTATTTAACTTCACCTAATATATCCAAAATATTATCATTTCAGCATATAATCATTATAAAAATTTTAGTTAGACATTTTATTTTATTTTTTTCATATGAGCCTTCAAAATCAAGTGTGTATTTTGCACTTGTAGCACACCCCAATTCAGACCACACCTTTAAGGTACTCAATAGCCACATGCATCTATGGCTACTGTATCAGAGGCACAGTTCTATAGAGTATAAAAATTGGGGTGTACGGAGGTAAAGCTGTAGCATTTGGTTAAAAGGAAGTCTAAACCAACCTTTATAAAAGTGGATTAAAATGTATAGTGTAAAGGTGGAATGGACTCCACTTACGAGGGCTTTAGGGGAAGTTGTGGGAGCATTAGGGAAAAGAAATTACCCATGTGATTGGAGAAAATGTTCCTATCCCTACCTACAGCTCTATGTGCAGTTTGGCATGATTCATCACATTCATTATGGTGGGTTCTGACCTTCCTCTGAGCATGGGTGATTGTTCAAAGCTGAATATTATGGCTTGCTGGCTCTACCATCCTCATCTATGGCAAGTCCTATGGGCCTAATAACGCTGCACTCTATTGCCATGGAGATAATTATGATGGTTACCCATGGAGCATTATGACCACCCCACTGGGTGGCATGAAGTGGAGGATGAGTTCTGAGGGAAGAAAGCCCTTGTTTATTGTACACAGATGACTTGGATAATTAGCCTAAGTGGCCAGGAAAAATGGCCGAAAAGTGGGTTAAGGCATAAATTACTGTCATTGGAAGTTTGCACTATTGTGAATAAGCCCTTGTAAGAGATACCAGGAGCTTTTTAGGGCACTGTGGAAGATGATGGGGAGGGAAATGAAGGGCACAAAACCTTGGAAAGACTGCAAAAAAGTATCATTCTCATTGTGAATCTCTGTACATAGTACCGGACCCTCAGGAAGGCCTTTGACAGTTAGGCAAGTCATAGGAAACAGAACACAATTCTTGATTTATCATTTCTATGCCTAGAATAGGAAACAAGTTGGGGATAAGGATTCATGACTAAGAACTAAAACCTGAATCTTGTCACGATGGTGAATGTGTTTTAGTTTTAACATATTTAGGGTACACAGGCTGGGATATATCATATGTTCTTATATGTGTCGAAGTCATTGATAATGACTCAAGATCCCTAAGTAGCAATTGGATTACTTTCCGTATTATATCTAACCCAAAAGAGTCTGAAATTAGTTTAAAGACACATTAATCTACTACTCTTTGGCTCTTGATTGGTTATAGTGAGAAAGAAAAAAAAATATTGAATTAGGTTCTTATTTTATGTTTCTAATATATGCAGAGTATATAATTTAGAAATTAAGTGCAATTTCTGGACAGCCTAGCCAACATCTGGCTGTGACTTATAACCTCTCAATTTGGACTAGGAATTTTTTATAATGTCTGATTCAGTACTTGGCTGGTAAATATCTCTTTCTATCTTGAGGCCAGCTTTGCTGCAGAGACCAAGGCATGTATTGGCTAGAAATTCGATTCCACAACTGCAGACAGTAAACATCTGAGAGAAGCATACGTGCTTCATTTTGAGACTGGCGTAAATAAATAAAAAGGACGTTGGTTTGGTGCCATTTTGCCCGCAGCCATTTGGGTTTGACTACATTTTTATAAATTAAGCCAACTGAGATTGTTGGTGTTCCCAAATCATCTTCATACAAATGCCCAATTCTAGTGCCAAATTCCTTGGTGGCATTTTCAGGAGGTTACAAGGAGTGCTCCCAAGCTACTCTTCCATGCTTAACTCCTAAATGTTCAGAATTATTTTTGTGGGCTCCGTCTGGTTGTGCACACGTGTCTTTCAGTCTGGCCATGTACTATCCTTATTTCTTTTTTTTTTTTTTTTTTTTTTTTTGGCGGTAGGGGGGTGTGTGTCGCCAGCGCGACTCGGTGTCTGCGCCTCTGATGCACAGCTCCGGGGGTTCGCCAGTCTGGGCG
>NC_041224.1:158758099-158794544 GCF_002837175.3 Physeter macrocephalus
GTGGGATCTTCCCGGACCGGGGCACGAACCCGTGTCCCCTGCATCGGCAGACGGACTCCCAACCACTGCGCCACCAGGGAAGCCCTACCCTTATTTCTTGATGTTTATCCTGACCAATGGAAAATCATTTTTCTGGACCATATGCCTTGGGGTTGGCTGTATGGTTGTGGGAAGGCTCTTGTAACCACTGCCTGTGCTCTGTCCAGTCCAACGTTTCCCTGCCCCTGCTCTGCTGATGTGGCTCTGACGAGGCCTGCCCCACCCTGCTCTGTGCATCCCCTGTCTGTGCTGTCTCTGGAGAACCTGTGGAGCATTTCAATTGTCTGTTCGAGTGATGTTGATTATGCCGATTGTGTTTTCATTTCTGTAATGTTACCCTGGTTTGCTGTACCTCTTACTAACCTCTGGTTATTGTTTTCGCCTTTTCTGTTCTTTTGCTAACAAAGTTGCGTTGACCAAAGCTGACCTGCAAGGTAGAGAAGGTTCTTGTTCCCATAACCACTTTGGACTGAAAGATGTCCTGGGTAACCCTTGGTATCTTATCTTTAGAGGACTTCAAGCTGTCACACCTCTTGGACAGCAGCGGTTATGGGGAGGGGGCTGAACCCTGTGTTCTTTATGAACAGTGGCAGAAAACCCAATCACTGCATGAAAAATAACAACCAAGGCGAGGCGTCTTGGGGATGGGAATATGATTCCATTTTGGGGGGACCAGAGAGGTTTGACAGCATCCTATATTGTGACTACCCACAGGTATATTAATCCACTTCTGGAAATGCCTCTCCAAGTAGTTGCCATGGAGGGGTTGGCTCCTTTTAATTTATTCACTAGAGACAGAAGACAGCACTTGGATAAAGAAAAAAAAAAAAGCCCATTTGAGTTCTTAATTTATTATTTTCTGGGTCAGGGAGGTCATTTCTCAGAGCAGGACTTTTGAGTGCTTAGACCTTATGAAAGAGAATGCCATTTTCTCTTAACTCATTTTAAAGAAATCTTTTAGGCATTTGGGAGATATTAATCTCATTAAAACATTCTAGAGTTTTATGTCTCCTATTGGGGATTTTGATTGAGCACTTTAATTTCCTGTTTTGTGATTCTAAAGGAAAAAAGTACTCTGGCGGAAGAAGAGGATCTATCGATCTATTGATTTTATCCTGAATACCCTTTAAAATGCCTGCATGTTAGATATCAGTGAATATCTACTGCAGATACTGCTTCTTCTACCATTCAAAGAGGCACCTTGCAAAGTCTGTAATGGTTCACTGTCCTGTCGTGTCAGGCTACTTTGACTCAGAGTAGCAAGACGGGAGCCTGCGTTTTAGGTATCTTTCAGCTGATAGTTAAGGGGAGAATTGAGCTTTAGATGGCCTCTGCGAATTTGCGATCAGCACAAATTGTAAGAAGTGGTTAAGACAAAGGTAGCTTTAAAAATTACTTTTCACCTAAAAGATCATTTACTTTGCAGTGACTTGTTATATGTCATGAAGTTAACCAGTACAAGTGTCTCTCTCGGGTGGATATCAACTAGATGAGGTCTCTCTAGCCATTTTACTATAACTCTTCTTCATCCCCTCTTAGCAGATTCACAAATATGCTAATATTGCATAAAATTAATGAAAAGAACATGCACTGGATTAGTACTTTGAAGTTCTAGCTAGCTGTACAATAGTTTTCAATTTCAAATATGTAGGGTCCTTTCAGTAATATGGAAGGCTGTTGTTTTTAGACGTTCTACTCAATTTTCCAAATAGTTCTACTCCATGTCACTCTGTAAATGGAGGGGAGAGAGAAGGGGACAGGATTTGATCTATAATGAGACAATTCAAGGTTGTCAAAGCTCTTTGTGACCAGATTCATTAGATAAAACTAGACAACTGCATCTCCCCCTAGACTTTACCGTTCTTCATGGTAGTAACTGTGTGGATTTTAAATCCCCAGAAACTTACATGGGGACTCCATATGTAGCAAAATGATCTTAAAATTTCCATTCAAAGGAGAAATGGTTTGTAGGAATCATACAAAGAACTAGTTGATTTCTGTGCCTACTATAAATTGTTGACCAAAGTGTAGATATAGATTTGGGGACATAATAGAGTGTCTTAATTTGCTCATTTATAGAAGCAATCTAGTCATCAGTATGGTTTTTATGTGATTACTCCATTGACCCAAACTCTCTTCCATTCTTGTAATGACTTAACAGTCTCTTTGTGGCAGGAGCTGTTATTCTTTGTAATTATTCTGAGTCATGTTACTCCTTCCCAGTATTATGGCAAAAGACCTTTAGGATGTGAATGCCTTTCTTTTTTATTTTCCTGTCATTGGGGTATGGACCATTACTTATGCTGGCTTTTTCAGCTACAACCTGTGGGCACAGATAGGACTAATTAACATTAAGTGTGAAGGACAATAAAAACATGTGACAAAGAAATGAGGCAGTCTGAAAAGTAAAGGCACTCATATTCATAAGGAAATATAACAGTGGGTCCAGGAAGTGGCAAGATGGGTCAGGGCAAGTCAACAGCTTGACTCCTCTTGTCATTGTGTTGCTGGAGTGGCGTTTTTAAAAATATTTATTTATTTGTTCATTCATTCATTCATTCATTCATTCATTCTTCTCCAGTGATTGTGCTGTTCAGTTTAACAGGAACTCAGCTACTCCTGTGTATCAGATACTTAGCTAGGTACTGGGATTACAGGGGAGGTACAGTCTGACATCAAATAAATCCGTAGGAGATCAGCCAGTAGCTACAGTGCAGAGTGAAAACTGCTGTGCTAGAGTGGACATGGAGCACACAGTGTGTCTGCGGAGGAGGGCTGCTGCACTGGGTAGGGTCATGATGATCATGGTGGGTAGTCGGGATATTTTCTAGGCAGAGTTTGGACTGAGTCTGAAGGGCAACATGTTTTAGATGGATGAGAGGTGGAAGCTCACGTAAGAGCTTGGCCAGTTTGGGCACCTACAGGAAGCTCCGTTGGGCTGAAATGATACTCACGTGTGGATGGGGTGTACACAAAGCTGGAGCAGTAGGATGGAGACGGGTGATGACAGACCTTTTGTGTAAGGAGTTGGAATTTACCCCGAGGGCACTGTAAGGAGGACAGAGACTTGGGTCAGATTTTCATCTTTTCAAGATCACTCTGACACCAGAGTGGAGAATGGATGAGGAGGACAGGAAGTGGAAGCAGAGAGTGGTTAGGAGGGAAGTAGCATATTCCAGGACAGAGGGAAGAGGTGTGAACCTGACAGTTGCTACTCTTGTGGGCTAAGAAGATAAACATGTTTCTCTCTCAGATGAAACCTCTGAGGAGTGAGGAAGAAAATGAGCTTATTCTCCTGTGTATTTCCCTCCCACCCGCAGTGTTGCTTCGTTTCATAGCAGATGCTTTTACACATCATGACCAAAGGCGTCAGGGAGGAACTTGATTGACGGCCCTGGTTTAGGTCACACTTTGCATCCCTCCAGGTTAAGAGAGGGAGTAGGAGCTCCCCTGAGGTCCATGGGAGGTGTTGCATTGCTGAGAGGTACAGTCCAGTGAACCTCAGGGTCCCTTGAATAGAATAACAATATCTATGGACTTTTCAGAAGGAATTTTCTAATTCCTCTTTATTTGCAAGAGGGGTATTCCTAGAGAGGAAAAGATTCCCCAAAAGAAGCATGTTCATTTAAGAAAGGACCTGCTCAGCTATAAAAGAAATATTAAGTTTGATCTTTTGGGAGTGAGGCAGATGAGTCATAATCATGAGAAATAAAAAAAAAATAGCTCTTTATTGGCTTAGGGGATTAATCGGAATATCCTCTCCCTGCTTTCCATTATAATGCCCCTTGGCAGCTTCGGTTTTGGGAGTTGAATGGCTTCTTTTCTAGGAATGTAAGCTGTTCCTTTGCCCAGATGGTGGGCAGGTGGGTAGGAGAGGGCCAAGTATTGATCAGATTTGGTTCCAAGTGCTGCGTATCTCAAGTAAGTCAATAAATGTTTTGCGTTTGGACACCTTGAAAACCCAAAGATTCTTTCAAGTCATTTTCGGTTAAGAGTTGGCATCAGCCAAGTTCTTCTAATAGGTAATTCTCCAACTTTCCTTACTGTGAGGACTCTAGTTCCTCACTTCATTTTATCCAAAGCTAAGAGATGTATTGCTTTCTCTATTGTATATTGTGTAGTAAAGTATAGTGTTTGACCTCAGAGAAATCAGTTCCTCCAAGATGGTTTGCATTATGGGAAATAATAAGAGAGACAGGAATTAAATGGAACTTTCCACAGTGGTTTCTGCCTCTTGTCTCTCAACGTTGCATGACAGAGGTTTTTCACAAAAGAACTGTAACTATGACTTAACTACCTCAATGTGTTCATTTCTGCAGTCCTGACCAATTACACACCCAACTAAAATGGGTAGAAATTGATTTTCCTTTCCAGCGGAATGGAGAATACCCTTTATTTGAGGGTTTCCTTAGTTCAGGCACATGCTAAGGATATTGTGTCTCCATGATGATGACAGCCTTGCATGGCAGATATTGTTATCCCCAGTTCATGGATGACTTTATAGATTTTACATATATTATCTGATTCAATCCTTATACCGTGTGAGGTAGAAACAATTTCTCCTTTATATAGATGGGGAAACTGGGGTTCAGAGAATTTAGGTAATTAGCCCAAGATCACATTGCTAGTAAGTAATAAAGCTGGATTTTAAAGCTTATGGCCTCTCCCCTACTGTGTTATATGGTGTGAGTCTGGATTTGCATATTTCCAAAGCAGAAACAGTACAGAGATAACCAGAGAGTGTCCAAATGTCCTCCAGCTGGCTTTATGATAGCTGGTTTTCATAGCAATACTATTTCACTAAGTTCTAGATGATTTGTGCACAATGTTTATTAAAACAAAGTATTTTAAATTAGCTGTCTTTTTGTCCAGGCTGGCCTTAGAAACCCCTTCCTCTTTCTCTCTTTTAAAAAATTCCCTCTACTGCTCCAACAAGCTGCTACATCAGAGCTGAGAAAAGAAGGAAAAGCAGAAAATGAGGTCCCAGTTTACATTTTCGGGGGCAGCATTGACTTTTGAGGACCTGTTCATGATTTTAAAAAGAAGGGATGATCTAATCATTTGACCTTTATTACCCAGGCACCCTCTGAAAATAGGGTGGATTGAGCAAGAAGGCTTTATGATGACACCATTCTCTCACCTTTACACACACTCCAGCAAGGGCAGGCATTACCGTTACCTCTCGTCTGGAAGTGTCACGTGGGTAAATTGCTTTACTCACCAAGTATAATTATTCTTTGCTGTTTATTGGCCATTGAGGGAAGTGCTGTGCTAGAGCTGGCACCAGCACAGGAATTTTCAGGAATTTTGTACGCTTATTGGCATCATGTAACACATATTCGCTTGAAATTGGCTGTGGTGGGAGTATTTTACGCCATGAAAATCAGCTTACATAAATGTTACAGATCAGGTTTTATTATTATTTTTTCCCTCGGAGTTCTAGTTGTTAACAGGAACACAGGAAATCAAAGGCCACTGGAGATAAAGAACTCATGAAGGCATCTTGGTTTCAACCAATTCTCATGTGCCCATCTTGACTTATTTTAACTCATTGTGTGGTGAGAGGGCTGAAGTGATTGAGGAGAACCGGGGTGTTATTGAAACTGTCCCCATGTCCCACAACTGTTGGATTTTATTGTTGGTCTTTTTCGCTCATCACCCTAACCAAACAACTGTTTTGAACCCTTGCTTGAGGAGAGAAAGCCGTAAACACCTGAGCATGCTTGATGAGCCCTGTCTCAGTGCCTTTCTGAGCAGGAGCAAGGCGTAGGTCCTGCCCTCAAGACGAAAAAGTAAGAAGATCTTGGGAACACAGCTGCTCTGAGGTCTTTCTGCCAATGAAATTTTATAATAACATTTAGGACCCTGTTCTCTGACTTTGCTTAATCTTCTGTAAAGTGGGAACTAGAGCATTCACTTCTCAGCTGGCTCTTTATGAAGAGGGATGCTTGACACATTTAAGGATCGTTGCTTTCTTATTTTAAAATTAAATAGAAGTGAGTTGGGTTTCTGCCAATTAAAAGGGATGAATCTTAATGTTGCCTGTAAATGACTCCCTTTGGAAAACCCAAGAGGACCCAACACTGTAAATGTAGAAGTACTTTGAGAGCTACAGAAGTATCTTTGTTGTAGGGACCAACACCTACTTGCAGCTAAGTAAGGATAACCTTATCCCTAGTGTCAAGAATACCTTTCGTGAAGCCTCAACACTTTAATTCTTACATTTTAGCGATAGAGACCGTAGATTGCTCAGGAAGTTGGTAAGGATCTTTCACACATACACACATATGCACGGATACATATATCTATGTATATTCATCTTCCTTTTTTTGTTCTTTCTTTTTTTCTTTCCTACTCAATTACTGCTCAGTCATCCTTCCTCTATGAAACAATGTAGATTTTAAAATGTAAAAGAGGAAGGGTTTATGAACTTACAAAAGTGGGAAATAAAATTGAAGGTGGAAGATATCTCTTTAAGCAGCCCATGGCAGCTCTCATACAGCTTCTTCCCATGGCAGCTGGGCTTTATATGGGGCCAGCAAACCCTTTGACTGGCACAGAGTTCTACTGTGGTGATGCTTCACAATCAGGTTCCAGTCACAGATTCTAAGCCCTTTGACAAACACCTCATGCTGTGTGATTAAAGATGATGAATATTGTTAAACCAGCCCCACCTGGTCCCACCAGTGGGCTACCACCCTTGCCCTTTAGGATAAATGGATATTGGGAATCAGCCCACATGTATCATTCCAGGCTCCCCCACTCATCAAGCCTATCTTTCCATTGTGGCCAAGACCAGCTGGTGCTGGTTATTTATACATTTTAAATTGGGATGTTTGAGGCATAGGTTTGGTTAAGTCCTACTTAGGCATTAACAGATATATACTCTGATACAAGTGTCCTGTGCTTCCAACAGCACTTCTGTCTCAAGGACCTGCAAGTAATAAAAGGCAGTCTGTCAACTTTTGATTTTTCGAGACCTTGAAGAGGAGCTGACTGAGTCAGTTTGCATGTACAGCAAAGGTGGATTTTAGCAGTAACAGGCATGAAATTACTGTCTGGGACAATTCTTAAAAATAAAAACAACCCCAGATTCAAGCAGAATAATGAGAAATTTGTGGCAGCCATCAGAGTTATCATGTGAAAAAAATAAAGAAAAAAGACACAGTGCGGTGCTTTCCAGTAAACTAAAAACAGAGCTGGGAGTTAAATCCAAAATACCTACAAACATCATTGACAACTTAGTCCTTTCATGCATACTTCTGTTGTCTTGTCACTTTCCCTACTACACAAAGAAAGTCACCATCCGTTCTCAAAAGAATATGTGACTATTTTAGTGAGGATTCATTACGTATCTAATACACCATCCCTATACAGGGGGTCCCTGCAGCTTTAGTGTACTTTGTAGTTACTATTAATAATTTAAAAACTTTCTAAATACGTAATTCCAAAGGTTTATGTTATCTTAGAGTATCTGGAATTTTAGGTTGATTTGGAAGAATGTTTTAGATAAAATTATTAAGTCTTCAGAAATATCTGTAATGTTTATAAACATACGCATTTGATATAGATTTTTGTTCATATACTTAGACAAAACTAGATCTTCCTGTTTATTTTTAATTGAATTTTGAACTGAAATAGCATTTGAAAATTTTCTTTGTTAAAACAGTCACATCCTTACATTAAATATAAATATAGGTTAGAGTACTCTTGCTGATCGAATGGCAAGACACACACACACACACACACACACACACACACACTAAATGTAGGTTAGAGTACTCTTGCTAATCTAATGGCAAGTCACACACACACACATATTAAATGTAGGTTAGAGTACTCTTGCTAATCTAATGGCAAGACACACACACGCACACACACACATTAAATGTAGGTTAGAGTACTCTTGCTAATCTAATGGCAAGACACACACACACACACACACACACACACACACACACACACACACACACACACACACACACACACACACCCTCTGGTTTATCCACATCCATAGAGGTTAGGTGGTTCAGAGGTTAGGTGGATCAGTTGTAGAGTTAGCAAGCTTGGGTTTGAGACCTCACCCTGCTACTTGTTACCCGTGGGACCTTGTAAAAAAATCACCTGATGGTTCTGTGACTTACTTTACTTTTCTGAAATCCTTGCCTTCCAACTTGATCATCAGTCAAAAAATTCTTTTGTTTTTGAAGTTCTGTATGTCTTCCATGAGAAAATCGTTCCTGTTTTTCTGATTCTTTAATACTTATAATTGGGCTTCCCTGGTGGCGCAGTGGTTGAGAGTCCGCCTGCCGATGCAGGGGACACGGGTTCGTGCCCCGGTCCGGGAAGACCCCACATGCCGCGGAGCGGCTGGGCCCGTGAGCCATGGCCGCTGAGCCTGCGCGTCCGGAGCCTGTGCTCCGCAACGGGAGAGGCCACAGCAGTGAGAGGCCTGCGTACCGCAAAAAAAAAACAAAAAAAAAACAAAAAAAGGGTTTCCAATACTTATAATTGCTTCATCATGTAAAAAAGGGTTTCCAATACTTATAATTGCTTCATCATGTGTTTATGAAGACTAGATGAACTAGTATCTGAAACACGCTTAGTACGTTGCCTGGCACATGATAAGTGCTAGGTAAGTCCCTTGTTTTGTTATTGTTATATCCTCGGTCTGATTCGTATAAGATCAAATTATATCAGTGGATGTGCAGTCAGAAACATTGTTTGAAGTTTTTCTTTTTCCTTTTTTCCAGAGCATTTTGGTATGTTTCTTTACCTTTTCTTTTTTCTTCCTTTCTTTTCTTCTCCCTTCCTTCTCTCTCTCTCTCCCTTCCTCCTTCCCTCCTTCCCTTCCCTTCCCTTCCCTTCCCTTCCCTTTCTCTCTCTCTCTCTCTCTCAATTTTGAAGACAGTATGAGAATATGAGAAATAGATACAGATATAAGATATAGTCTATTCAGGAAAAGATGTCCTTAAATAGTTTGAAATAAGGAAAGGAGCTTATATTGCCATTTAGAAAGTGTTTTAGAGTCTAGTCCAAACTTGCACTCATTCAACACAGTTATTGCATACTGTCCCTGGGCATTGGGGACCCAAGAGTCTTTGTCCCAACGTCTGCTGAGATTAAATGAGTCTAATAGTTAGATCAGAAGAGGAAATGTGGTCAATTAAATACCACCACTACCCCCAGAATGTTTGGTTCCAAGTAGAAAATTGCTTATATAAGTTGATACTTGTAAATTCTATGGATAAATTAGTTAGGAAAACCACATGGCTTTAAGTCACAAAAGAATGACTTTATTTCTTTATTTTTTTTATTCTCTTGTTTTTTTTAAATTTCATCTATTAAGTAGAAGTATGTTTTTATTTTATTTTTTTAAATTTCTTCCAACATCTTTTGAATTTTCTTTTTAAAAAAAATTTTATCAGAGTATAGTTGATTTACAATGTTGTGTTAGTTTCACGTGTACAGCAAAGTGAATCAGTTATACATATATCCACTCTTTTTTAGATTCTTTTCTCTTATAGGCCATTACAGAGTACTGAGTAGAGTTCCCTGTGCTATACAGTAGGTCCTTATTAGTTATCTATTTTATATATGGTAGTGTCTTGTTCTTTCTTTCATTCAATAATATTTTCTGAGCCCCTACTTTACACCGAATACTTTATCAGAAACTAGAGACATAAAAGGTGAGCAAAACAGACAAGACTTCTGCCCTCAAGGAACTCATATTCCAGAAGGATGAGACAGACAGTAAAGAATTTAATAAATAACTTAGTTACAGTCCACGTAATTGTTGTGAGTTAAATAAAGCGGGAAATAGGCTGGAGAGTAAATGAAATGCTGATGGGGACTTCCTTAAATAGGATAGTCCGAAGAAAGATCATTTTGAGCTGAAACTTAAGGAATAAATGAACCAGTCCTTTGAAAATCTGCAGGAAGGACTCTTCAGGCTATGGGTTGGGCAAGAGCAAAGGACCTTGACGGTAGGGACGGTCTTGAAGTGTTAGAGCAGGGGTCCTGGAGCTGAGCAGCTTCAGAACCACCCAGAGGGCTTGTCACAGCTCAGGTTCCTGAGCCCTGCCTCCAGCCAGTAGGTCTGGGTGGAGCCTGAAAACATGCATTTCTCACAAGCCCCCAGGGGATGCAGGTGCTGTTGACTGACTCAGGCCTGCGCTGTGAGCACCATTGTGTTAGAGAGGGATTGGAGGGAGGAAGGGATGGCTGGAGCGTGGTGTGCTGGAGGCGAGTAGTAGGAAATGAGTCTGGAGGAGGAGGCAGGGGCCCTGGGATCTCACCCTAGAAAGGAAGTACGATTTCGGGCTCAGATGGATGAGAAGTCATTGCAGCTTCTCCTGGTCCTCGCTGAAACCCTGAAACCGCCCGTGTTCTTAGACAATTACCGTGTAGTCAGTCTTTGAGGGTTATCTGATTCTGAATGGCATTCGCCCCTTAACGCGTGGGAAACAAATCCCGTGGACTTTGGAAATGGCCTATAGTTCCCTCTGTATGGGAGTCCGACCAACCTTTGACAAACGGGACTGATTGCTTGCTTTGCAGAGAACCATTCTCCCATGCCCAGGTTTTAGAAGTATGAGATAATGGCAAACCCGGGGACTGCAATCCAGATCAGCTCCACATTTACTGAAACACTTGCTCTGCAGCTGGCACAGCGTAGGACATAACCAAAGCATAGGACATGCTTGGTACAGCAGGGACATAACCAAAGCGTAGTACATGCTTTCTAACTGTAGGCAGCATTCACTCTTTTTGGGACAAATAGTAAAAAGAAATGTGAAAGAATTAGAGGATTATGTAAGCGGAGTACAGTGCCATGTGTAATAAAGTGTTAAATATTATATAAATGTTAGTGATGCGGATAATACGTGCCGTGGCCACTAGGAAGTGGGAGAATTGTTGTCTGAAGTTACTGGGGAATGTTTGATATCCGGGAGGCATTTTAGCTGGTCCTTAGAAAATGGTTAAAATTTGGCTAAAGGGGAAGAGAAAGACATGGGAAAACTTTTGTCTTCAGATTCAATGAACATGCAAAGAATTACTGTTTGCCCAAAGTTTTTGCTGTTCTGCTGCCTTTCAAGGGGAAGCTTTCCATGTGTTTCTGATTCTTGAGCACAGTTGAATTACTAGCCCATTGTCTGGTGAGAGCTGTTTGGTCAGGGAGCCCCATGGACTTCTCAGAAGCTTTTGTCCTTTGAAAGAAGCTGTTGTGATTTGCCATTGTTAATGAGCCTTGTACTACACAATGCTCAAGTTTAAGACCCACTGAGAACATGACCATGAACCTCCTTTCATCTCCACATGGGGGAAACACGTGGCATATAGGAGCTGCAGAAACCCAGCAGCTATGCTGCTCCCCCAGTGTTAGTAATTGTCTTGAAGTTTCTTATGTCATATCCTAATAGCTTTGTATTAGGAGTGATGGTCTGTACTGCTTCTCCCCTTCATGAATAAATACAAAATGTCTTGCCACACAGAAGACAACCCCTTTGTAGTCATGCATCTCTTTTGAATAGGCATCCTTAGGACCCGATAGGCTTATAGTTCAATATTCTGTGCCTGTGTGAGGCTTAGCCTGGAAATTGTGGAATATGCACTTACTGCAATGGATATATTTTTACTGTGTCAAGTGCTTTTTTGCATCAGATCCTACTGGGATCTGATGTCATCCTACAATCATCCTAGAGATGACTACTACATTTGATGAGTCAAAGGGCCCACCTCCTTTGCTGAGGCTTTCTGGGAAATTCATGGAGTTATCCTGAATATTAAGATATTAAGATTAAGATATTAATATTAAGATATTAAGATATTTCCTGTTAGTTTAGATAATTCCAAAGGTGTAGGTTTATCTTTAATGCCAAGATAAAGGCAGAAGATAGAAGTGAAAAAGAGAATGGTTAAAGGGAGGTCCCAGGATGACCTAGGAAAGATGGCAGTCTGTAAGGCAGAGATCACCAAACTTTTTCAGTTGCTCACTCATATCTGCGAAAGGTTTTGAGAATGTCCCCAAGATAGGTATACTTAAAGAAAATGAACATAATTTCTAATATTTTCTTCCTATACCTCAAATACACCCTCTGGTATATGCACACTCTGTTTGAATACATTCTTCTGTAAACCTATAGCAGCAGAGTGTGGTGCAGCACACTGGTTCGCAGACATTAGTCCACATCATAAAATTCTAGAAGCTTGTGCAAACACAGATTTCTGCCTCCCCCCAGAGTTTCTAATTCAGTAGGTATGGGGTGGCCCAATAATTTGTATTCCTAACAACTTCCCAGATGATCTGGTCTGAAACTATGCTTTAAGAACCACTGAGGTAGTTAGTCTCAGAGTTAGTTGATCTAAGTTGGACATCAGGATCCTTTAATTATCCAATGTGTGACCTTGGAAAAATTATTTTAGTTCTGTGAGCTTAGTTTTTAAAATCTGTGGTACAGAGGTAATCATAATTCCTTACATTTTAGGGTCACTGGTGAGCTTCGTGAGATAACCTAGACCAAGTGCTTATCACCTACAAAACAGCAATACATGCTGGCTGCTTTATCCTCCTCCTTCTCCTCCTCATTATCATCACACATCTTTCTAGTGTCACGAAGTAGACTGTAAGAACTTTTGTGCCTTAATTCGCAAGAATCATGGGAATGCATTTTTCTGCTTTAGCATTATTCATTTAGAAAGACCATGCTCCAAGTGAGATATCTTTCTACTTGAATGGTAGAGATGAAGCTCTTTTGCAAAGTCTGCCAAAAAGAGAACAGTGTGTTCAGCCCTCTCCCTTCTGTGTGTAACTGTTGATAGTTTGTGGCTAAGTGTGTATTTCTGTTGTCTTTGTAGTGAATTCTTGCATGATACAGAGTTGACATTTTTGGCGGTTGTGTCTTTGAATGTTTTGGGGCATGAGAATAGTAAATTCAAGTGATTGCTTTGAATTTGATTAGTTTTAACACTTTCCTCTCTCTCTCCTTTTTTCTTCTTTCCCGCTCTTCTTATGAATTACTAGGACCAAGTACCACCTGCCAGGAGGATTCGTGTGCCAACCAGGGCGTCTGTATGCAGCAGTGGGAAGGCTTCACCTGCGACTGTTCCATGACCTCCTATTCTGGAAACCAGTGCAATGATCGTGAGTACTACCTTTTCATACTTGGGATATTTTCAAAGAGTTCAGAGGTTTGGAGAAACCATAAGGGACATTATGTAAAAGGATGGCTCTTCTGAAAGATTCATAAGCAATTTCTCATCCAGAAACTGGGAAAATAAAGGACTAATGGTCTAATGGCAAAGCGACATTTCTTGTTCAACAATACTAGATGTTTTTCCATTTACTTCCTGTTTTCTTTAGATTAGATGACCTTTGACAAACAAAACAATTATGACAATAGTTTTGTTCTAAGGAGTTCAGTTTTCCATTAATTAAATCATCTGGATAACAATTTTGAGACTCTCCCACTTACATTGCCTAGAACTTGGAGGACATTTAAGGAATGTAGCTATTTTTTTCAAAAAGTCTGTGTTTAGAGAATTTCTTAGGCCTTCCAAATGATGAAGACATTAAGAGAGTTTATTATTTTTTCCAACTAGAAATGTTTAATGCATTATCAAGGGTCTTTCAAATGTAGGCAGAGATTCCCTCCGGCTAAATTTATTGATATATGTTTAGTTTATATATACATAGTCATTCTGTTTATATATATATATATTTCTATTTTGTGAGTATGTTTATATGTATGTATCTGTGTATTTGCTTCGTATTGGAAGAGAGCCAGTTGTTATTTTTGTCCACTAGTGATGCTTCGGGTACATCAGCTGTTTTAATTCTAGGAGAAGACTGATTTCATGAAGGTGATTCTAGCAACGATGGTGGAGAGAGTTCAGTTCTGTGGGAATCTATAGCCTGTGTCTCCATGTCCTTCTAACATGGCCACTTTTAGAAATGAGCAAACACTTGAAATTTCTGAATACCTATTGCAAAGTGATTTGTTGAAAAGCCCTGACTTAGTGGGTCCTGCTGACCTTCTCATTTTCTAAACGCAGCCTTCGTGGTAGGAGTTTAGTTTATAACCTGAACTCATAGTTGTCATCAGTTGGCTTTATAAAAAAGATGCATAATGTTATCTGAGCAAATACTAAAGTTACATTACAGTTTGTACAAGTGGGAGCAGGCGCCAATTACAATGCTATCTCTGTTATATCTATTTGGTTTTCCTTGATGACTTATTTCTCAACTTTTTTCATGTGTGTAGTTATCTCCTGTCCTGTTTTCCATTTTTTTCACAGGCTTTTTTCTTTATGTACCCTGTCAGTCTCTTAAGACACACTAAGGAGAAACAAGTGGGGAATCTGGAAATGTAGAGAGAAAATTCTTTGAACCTCATTGATCTAGGTGTAAGCGTTTGCCTCTGGATTTATAATACAGAGGACACACTGTTTGCAGAAGGCTTTGGCATTAGATGGCTCTTTGCAATTATTTGGTATTATTTCTATTGAAAGTCCTGTTTCCATATTTATGATTTGGAAATACTCTTCCACTCTGAAACAGGCAGTGATGGACCCATCCAGAGTCCCTGAGGAATTGTTCTATATGCTCGCTCTTTTCCCTCCCATTTGTCTGCATGGGAGGCTTTTTTTCCTAAGTGGTAGCATAATGCTTCTTTATCCTCACAAGTTTATTCCATATCACACATACATACCACTCCCAGTAAAACATGGTCAGGAAGAGACTGCACAAAGGAAAGACAGAAAGGTAAGTTACGCTAACTGCGGTGAATAGGCACAATCTTCAGAAGGTATGTATGCATTTTTTGCTCACTGAAAAGTTCCTTTCTGCCACCCAGGCTAGGCATTGTTTTCTGCTAAAAATCAACCAGGATTCTTTCCAGTTTTCTATGATTGTTTCTGATTTTGTCAAGAAAAGATTGTGCCTCAGTCTGGGATGAGGACTACTGCATGATCTGACCTGAACAGTTTGTCAGTGTGTGATGAAGTACCAGAACCAGGATTGGGAAAGGTCAGCGTTCTTTTGTGGCAATAGCTTCTCATCCTTCAAAAATGTTTCTAAGACATCCAAGTTTAGGGTAATGTATTTTGAATGTTATTCTATAAACAATGCAGTTGAATTTTTGATTGTAAAAGACTTCTGAGCCCAAATCATTAAAATAATCTACTTGCCTATTCTCCTCTTGGAGAGTGGACCAAGGCTTCTGTGACTGGATGGCTATATGGATATGTGAGCAAGTACATTTTAATAGCAGAATGTGGGGAATATATGGAATTCAGATACACATGATGTAACTATGAAGTTCAGATGTAAACTTTTAATGAAACCCAACCAAATATATCAAAATGGTAGGTTGCTTAAAATTGTTACAATGAATGTCTCTGTATTAAAGTACTTGGGGTAACTTCACTTTGGGAACTAGCATCAGAGCCAGTTTGTTCCACCTAAAAAAATCAGTCTCAATTCTTTACGTCATAGGTTATTATTTTCTGTATCAACCTTGATCCTTAGAGTTGTAATTTGCTACCCCACAAACAACTTCAAGATGGATGTTACCTATCTAATACTCTGTGTGCCTACCTTTGCTAGCAAATCATGGTAGCTTTGTTTGCATCAGGAGTTGAGTATTAACCCTCAGTGTCACCAGCAGATTTGAGAAAGGCTCATGCTTATCATTGGCAAAAGCCGTGGGGAAAATTGCAAAGGAAGCAGAAAGAGTAAAATAAGTGAATGGAAGATGAAGAAGGATGAAAGAGAAGGAATATAGCGAAAAACAGAGATTGCATCTTCTATGAGAGAGCACAAAGGTGGTTAATAGTTGCTTTGGTAACACGCATGTCACAGGTGGCCTGCCTTTGACCTAAATAACAGAAATGGGCCGTGCATTGTAAGTGGAGTGACATCAAGGAAATCTGGCCTTTACCCAATTCTTGGGAATAGCATGTTTTGTAGAATGTTGCATATGTCTAAAATAAATTATATTCCTTAGAATACTGTCATAAGACCATGTGAATTGGTTAGAAATTCAGTCTAATGGCTAAAGTTGTTTTTGTGGGGGAAAATGTTTGAATACTTTCATTTTCCTTGAGCAGTTTCTCAGGACAGCAGATTGATCCTCAATTAACAGAAGTGAAAACATCTCTATTTATTATTGCATATCCAAGATTTGAAACTTGTTCAAAAGGGAAATGGCTAGACTATGGTATTTTTCAAAATAAAGTGCTCAGTTCATCATATGTAGAAAAGGTAATTATATCTGGACCTGACTTGCAAGTTTCTAAAGAAATGTCTGCATTTTAGAGGCTTGCTCACTTCTTCTAGAATTGGTTCTATCACTTATAACCTTTGTTTTTTTCTTGCCTGTTTGCTAGGTTTGGCATTTGTTTGACAATTTCGAGGTGCTGTCACATAGATACGGCCTCCATGAGTAGAGTTTACATTTAAAAATTCTGTCTTGTTTAGTATGAATAGACCAAGCCTGGATGGTTTTAACTTTATTCCGTCATTCTTTGTGAAAGCATGGTGGGTTGATGGAGCCAGTGGGGTAAATTTCTTCTTCATTCCTACAAAGATAGCTGTAAAACTGATATAAGTGGTTGTGAAAGTATGACATGTATTCTCTGTAGCTGGTTACCTTATATGAGAGTGATTTCCTTGTATTGGATAGAAAACAAAAATCATCTGATTGGAAACTCAAGTATAATTGATTTATTAATTGTCTTATCTAGTTTTAAGACATGACTTTCCACCATTTCACGTAATGGTAAAATCATAGGAAGTTTCATTAGGTGATGTTTCAGGCTGGTTTGAAACTACAATGGACAAAATCATCCCAGAAGCAATTTTGAGTTCATGTAAGGTCCAGTAAGATCCATGAAAGGACACACAAGTAACATTCTCCAAAGAATATCCTCAGTTCTGAAAAATTCAAAGCAGAGGGAGGCTGATTTCCCCGAGGGTGAGCACCACCTGCATACAACTTAAAGACATGTTGTAGGGGTTACATTTTAAGTGCAACAAAAGGAAGGAAACCTTTTAAGGGTCCTTGTAAGGAGATTCCTTTTGGATATTGGGTTCTTATTGGTATTTTAAATCAGGACAGAGAGTCTGAGCAATTTCAGTATGTTGTAGACCTTACACCATCAGGTGGATCCAGGATCCGTTTCCTGTATTGAGTGGCAATGCCAACCCCATTGGCAACCTATTGTTGAGTTCCTCTCTTCTTCACAACTTCACACAAGGTCTCAGCAAACCCAGCCCACTTGCACATTCCCACACATATGCGAAAAAGTTCTCATTTAGGAGGACTTTTTGAAAATAGCGATTTTAAACACTTCACAGCTATTACCTTTAGGCGTGTTCATGACACCTGTTTTGAGTTGTATAATTTTGGAATCTCGTTATTGCTTCTGTGCCCTGGAGAAGTGAATGTGGGGCAGTCTGTGGCATGTGAGTCCACACATCAGGTTCTTGGATTTATAAATCAGATGTTTATAATGGCTTTGTGGGGTGAAAAGAAGGGAATAAATGTGGGTTCTCAGCCCACCTTCGGCAGCCAGCTGCCCACACTACATTGCTCAATGTACACTGTGGGCTACTTGTTGGAGAAACTGCTTGGTTCATACTGACGTGTGATAATAGATGTTCTTTGCTTGCAACAAATCAATAGCAAGCCACTGTGGATTGTGCAGACAGTGGCGTGTGATGCGCCTTTTCAGACAGTTTTCTGCTGGAATGGCTGTTAAGCTGCACTGTTGGCTATTGACTGGCCTTTTGCTTTTTATTTATTGTGTGGATTTATTTATTTTTTTAATGTAGGTCGGTATTGATTAAATCTGTTAAAAACAGATTTCCCATTCAGGCTTCAGAAAAAAATAAGCAATGTGCACATTACTTAGTGCACAAACAAGGGGACAGACATGTGTGTATGGTAATTCTGTCTCTTGGGTCCATATAGGTACCCTGGCATTATGTTATGAGCCTATGTTGTTATATTTATAGCAGTAATTTCCCTGGATATCAGATCACAATATATTCATGTTTTTGGTAATGTGTTTACTTCCTACCTCTGTTTTCAGGCTTTACCTGTCCAGCAACTAGGCCATATTTGATAAGTTCACTATTAAGACATCTGTTTTCTGCTTAGAACATACTTTATCATTTACTCGTTTATTCACTCACCAAACATTTCTTATTTGCAGATGTGATCATGAATAATATACATCCTGTTCTTAAAGACATTACAGTCTAATGGGGGAAGACACATATGAATGTGCTTTAATAGAAATATGAACAGTATACAGTGAGAGGTCATAAAGTGGAGTGAGATCAACTCTCCCTGGGGTTGAGGCTCCATTTAGAAGAGCTACTGCTTTTAGAAAAGTTTTCATTGACAAATGAGTCTTGAAAAGTTTGTAAATACTTCCTAAGCAAATATGGCATGAACTAGGGTTTGAAAGGAAAAGTGGCATTCCAGCAAGCAGAGAGAAATATACTATAGCCACTGTTAATGTTCTGGCTGTTTCCTCCCAGTTTCCCCCCCGCCCCAAGCTTTTGCAAATCGCATGGGCATATTCTTGCCCAGGTGTTGTACCTGTGAATAAACCTGTGTGCCAATACATGTTGCTGTCAGAGATCAGGGGAGCTTTCAAAGACCCCTCCCTTGGTTGGGAGTGGGGTGGGACTGTGTAGGGAGGGGACAGACGTGTGTGTATGCTGATTCTGTCTCTTGGGTCCATATAGGTACCCTGGCATTATGTTATGAGCCTATGTTGTTATATTTATAGCAATAATTTCCCAGGATATCAGACTACAGTATATTCATGTTTTTGGTAATGTGTTTACTTCCTACCTCAGTTTTCAGGCTCTACCTGTCCAGCAGCCCTCCTTGAACCAGGGGAGGTTCTGAAAGCTGCCTGAGTCAGGGATGGGGCCTCAATGGCCCTTCTTCAATAAGCTTCAAGGGACCTGGAGGGAAGCATTCCTTCCTTTGGGTGGTCAAGCCCTTTAGAGCTTAGTTCTGAAGAGTGGGTGTCTGCGTGGGGTGAGCTCCCTCACCCCACAGCTCTCTCCTGTCTCTCTGAGACAGGAGGTGGCTCCTTTCCCTCTCTGCCCGTGAGACAGCACAGAGCCTGCAGCAGTCAACGCGTGTTGAGTGAATGAGTGAGTGACTAATCCTCCTTGGGGTCTCCAGCTGGCTGTCCCTCCTGCCACAGATCTTAGGGCTCCCATTCTAAGGAGCAGGTCATTTTTTCCCTCAGGGAATCTGTTCTTCAGTTCCTGCCTATTCTGGCACCAAGTCAGAATACGGTATTTCGTTATTGTGTGGATTCAGCTCCACACCTACCTATTTAGAAAATGCTGTTGTGATTACCAGATTTCTTCCCAGTCTGTATTCTAAGCATTTGTATGGTTAAAATTACACTCAGGTTAAACTTTGTGCTCTCATTGCATGATATGCATTTTCAAAGTGTAAAAAACGTTAGATTTTCTAATTTTCTTCAGTAGAATGCACATGATGGTGCCCAGTTCACTGGGGAAGACTCCCCGGTGTTGAATCTCTTGCTGGATCCTAGATGTAGGCCTAGTAGGGCCCAAATCTTATTTCATTGAACCATTGGTAGACATTTATCTTGGAAATTTAATTACAATAAACCATATTTTTAAAAGGTTGATTTGTAATATATATAACTTATTACGTTATAAAAGACTTCATAGTATAGTCATTAGGTTAATTAGCTTTAGAATCAAACTGCTTTAAATGCCAATTCCAACTCTAATACTATGAAATTGAATTAGCCTCCTTTGTTTCAGCACAAGGAGTGTGATCAGTACTTCATAAATAGGAGTAGTAACAGTTTTTATTAGAACTAATAGTATTTGATATTTGTCAAATCCCTCGATATTTGTCAAATCCTAACGTTCTACTATGACCTTTATAAAGATGTTGTCCCTTTAATCATCCCAAAGTCCCTAAGAAACACCATACTACTATTGTCCTGATTTTAACAGTGGGAATCTGAGGTCACACAGTTAGGAAGTAGCTGAGTCAGAACTTGAATCCAGGTTTGTTTGACATGAAAGCTCACATTATTGTTAGATTTGCTACTACTTAGTCATTATGAGAAATAATCACAGTGAACATCTGCACTAATTACTAGACTAGAGGGCTTAAAATTCCAGGTGGCAAGTCTTCTCAGACAACCAAATTATTGATACATAAGAATATAGGCTTGGAAAAGAGAAGCTCTGTGTTCTTGGTTGTTTATTTTATCACATTCTGGAATTCTGAACACTTCAGTTGTTTCTGTCTTAACACTCAGATGGGGCCATTTAGTAAGAACATCTTTAGATATTATAGATTTAGAATCAGAATATCCCCCCATAGCCCTACATATTTATATTTGCATTCTCAGTTGACCATCTTCTGATTTCCCATCATTTTTTTTTTACTTTACTGCAATTTCAGTATATGTCATAAAGCATAGTGGATGAGACAGTTGATGTAGAGTGGATGGCTTCTGTTGAAATCTTGACTCTGTTGTTTAATAGCTGTGTTGCCTTGGTGCTAGTAATTAATTAACACCTCGATGTCTCTAAAATGTAAATATTTATATGTTCCATCTCCTAAGAGTGTTGTAAGGATAAATCAAATTCATAATTGTGAAGTTCAGGACATGACATGTAATAGCCCCTACAGAACCATTAGCTACTCTTTAATATAGTTTTCAGAAAGTTAAAACATGACTCATACAAATGCAATTTTCATAAAGTTAAAACATAACTCATATAAATGAGAATGAATAGAATAGAATGTGTGCCAAATGTATTTAACTCCTTAATGGGGGAAACAACAATATGGTTGAAGTGTAAACAACAAGATCGCAAAAGATTATTTGAAGAACTGGTATTTATAGGCATTAAAAAGAATATTAAAATACAAATTTAGTTTAAATAACCTGGTGAATGTCTCACAGGGTAAAGAGCTCTTAACTTTTTTTTTTTTTTTTTTTTTGTGGTTCGCGGGCCTCTCAGTGTTGTGGCCTCTCCCGTTGCGGAGCACAGACTCCGGACGCACAGGCTCAGCGGCCATGGCTCACGGGCGCAGCCGCTCCGCGGCATGTGGGATCTTCCCAGACCGGGGCACGAACCCGTGTCCCCTGCATCGGCAGGCGGACTCTCAACCACTGCGCCACCAGGGAAGCCCAGCTCTTAACTTTTGATGTTATCTTTTCTACTGAACATTGTGTCTTTACTGAACAAAAATCTATAGGTTATCATCTCAAAGACTCTGCCTTAATTAATAGTAAATACGTATGTAAACAAAGGTACATTTTCCCGTAGAATTAAGTATTTCTTGTGTGGATATGTTAAACAATATCCCTATATGACATTGAGAGGACACGTGTCTTGTGGATATGTTAAACAATATCCCTATATGACATTGAAAGGACACGTGTCTTTCCTAGGCTTTTTCTTAAGTTTTAGATAATTTTTGTTAACAATATTATGCTCTGTCCAATTACAAATTATTTTTTACCTTGAATATCTCTCTCATACCCTTACTTTTTATTTTTTAACCACTTAACTGTGTACCAGTCACTGTGCTAAATTCGTTGTATCATTTTGTCATCTACACAACCGAGAAAGTAAGATATTCTTATGATCCCTGTTTCACAGATGAGGAAACTGAGACATGGAGAAGTCAAGTGATTTTTGCTCGAGGTCACAAAACTGTTAGGTGCGGAGACAAAGACTCAGATTTACATTTGACCGCATAGTCTGGGCTCTTGACTGCCAAGGTCTCCTGAATGCGTCAAGGAATGTTCTTAATAAGCACTCATCTGAACACATAGGGATTAACATTAGCCTCAGAAATTTACTACTTTTATGGCAACACTTACACCGTATATTCTAGTGTTTACATTGTTATGGGGGCAGGGGGCAACATTAGGATTGATCTCCTCAGGTAGTAAGATCAGAAGTCCCATCAAACAGGTGCCATTTTGCAGGTTTGGTAGGTCTAGGCAGGCAGAGGCTGAGTCCAGAGAAGTCAGGGAGGCTGGGAGGAGCCATGGTCGGCAAGATCCAGAAGGTAAGACAGATACAAAAGAAGCATTCACGAGTGGGCAGCCTCAAAAGGAATGCTCCAAGTTATTTCTTTGCATCTGTGTTTCATTCCTGGGCCCACAGATATCCAGTGTGTCTAAAAGAAGGCCAGGCGATGGCAGTTAAACCCAGAGTCTTCTTAGAGTGAGGATGAAGGTATTGATACTCTTCGGAACAGTTTCATAGATGCAGGTTGTGGCTAGCTTGTTGCCCATGGGAATCACTCTTGCTTATAAATGCCCCGGATATCAAGAAGGGGTTATTTTGTACCTAAAATCTGCTGTACTGCTGATAATAATACACACACAGTGTCATATAGATTCAGCAAGCTCCAGCACTGCTTGCAGCTTTTGTTTTATACAACCTTGCATGAAATGAGCTGGGACTCACAGGTAAAGCATTCATTTCTTCAAGTTCCAGTTGACACTTGGACTTATGGTTCAAGGAGAAATGGTCTCTGCACTTCTGGGACCTGTAGCTTGTCAGGGATTGTTTTGAGTTGTTGCAATCTGTGGCCTCACTAATTTCATTTCAGCCATCTTCAGCATGCTGTATTTGTAGACTATTTTTTTTAAAATAAATTTATTTATTATTTATTTAGTATTTAGTTTGTTGGGTCTTCGTTGCTGCGCGTGGGCTTTCTCTAGTTGCGGCCAGTGGGGGCTACGCTTCGTTGCGGTGCACGGGCTTCTCATCGTGGTGGCTTCTCTTGTTGTGGAGCACAGGCTCTAGGCAGGTGGGCTTCAGTAGTTGTGGCAGACGGGCTCAGTAGTTGTGGCTCACGGGCTCTAGAGCACAGGCTCAGTAGTTGTGGCGCGCGGGCTTAGTTGCCCCACGACATGTGGGATCTTTCTGGACCAGGGCTTGAACCCATGTCCCCTACATTGACAGGCGGATTCTTAGCCACTGCGCCACCAGGGAAGTCCCTCGTAGACTATTTTTATTGTTTATGTTTAATTATGGCCCATTTATTTCTGGTGTGCTTGGCTAGTTACTTATTGATGGTGATGGTAGTAATCCACTAAGAGCCTATTGGTTCACAGAGGATAATTTTATATTACCTTGTTAGTCACATACAGGTACAATTTTAATGTATTTTTTAATATAGACATAATTTCCTACATTTATTTCCATTTCCATTTATTAACATTTACATGTAAAGGCAAAAGAGATGCAAATGACTTTATCTTCTCTTGTAAAGTAGAGCTAATAAATATAATTTGGTTCCCTTCCCTTATTTTTTTCTGTTACCTTTTCTTCGGGGGGGGCAATTTTTGATTGAGGTAAAATTTACATTCAACAAAATGCACAGATCTTAAGTGCATTATGATAAATGTTTATAGCCATGTAACCAACCCCCCAGTTAAGATAAAGGACAGTTTCATCTTCCCAGAGTGATCCCTCGAGCCTCTTTTAGTCATTCCTTCTCCTCTGTGAGGTCACTACTGCTTGGATTTGTATCAGCATACATGAGTTTTGTCTGTTGTTGAATATGTATAAATGGGATCGCCCAGTATGGGGTCTTTTATTTCTGTTTTCTCTAGCTCCATGGAATGTGTTTAAGATGCATCCATGTCCCTGTGCATTCTGGCTGCCTTGCTCTCTCTTGACTCTCGGCTCCATCTCCCCATCTGAAGGAGTCTGCCGGGCTGCACCTGGGGCTCCTTCCCTGTGCCATGGTGCAGACGTCCTCCAAGGCCATAAACGAGGGCAATCTTGCAGCTCACCTTGTTTGCATTCTCCCTTTCAGGAATCACTGTCCTTTGCCTGATGTCCAGTGTCTTGCAAGCCATTGTTTCACATTTGTTGTCCTTTTCTTGTTTGTTTCAGGTCAATTGTTTCAGATCCAATCACTATTACTCTATTGACGTTGGAAGTGGGTGTCAACCTGTTTCTTTTTACTTGACTTCACCTTTACACTTTGACATTGGGGGAAGGGAAAGGTAGGCTTGATGACATAACACCTAGTGTGCTGTGATTTAAACCACAACCTCTAGAGATGAGTTAACGCTTTGCATTAGCTCTGGAACAGCCCCGGTAGCCTAGAATATTCTAGAACCTGGTTTTAATATTAATTAATTAATTAATTAATTTTTTGGTGTGTGGGGGGGATATCCTTCAACTCCAGTTATAGACTTTCTGTGGTCAAACAGCCTTCTATAGCAAAAGAAGCTGCACCAAGCTAAATACCTGCAAATGTGTCTCCATCAAGTGTTTCATCTGAGTTTCATTTATAAGGTCCCTATTGCTTTTTTCCTCCGGTCCTTCTGCTAACACTTGATTAAGCTCAGTGGGTGCAGGGATGGATTTGGCTCTTGCAGCTAGCAGTTCTTATTTTCTTTACCTAGACTTATAGTTTGTTTTCTCACCTACCTTTGTCCTGTGGATCTTTGCCGCCTGATCCATGTCTCTTGGCCAAATGAAATTAAGAAGTGTTTTCAAACAAAAAATTTGGATTCTTTAGGAAAGTGGAGGTGTTTCTATGCCAGGGAGTGTTTTGGCTGTTGACTGTCCTCATTTTGATCTTTAGATGCTTTCGTGTACTTAGTTTTGACGCATATCTACAAAAAGAAATAAAGGAGGGACCTTGCATTGTTGATGCTTTTTAGTTTTAACTGAGTTTTTTTTGATAATTAAGGGTATACAAGCTCACTGTTGACAATCTGGAAAATGCATAAAAGTACAAGAAAAAACATGCATGATTTTACCAATTATTTAATATGACGTTGTTTCAGGCTATGCATGGTGTCAAGCACATAATAGATGCTCAGACTATATTTGTTGAGTGAATGACTGAGCCTTGCAAATTTTCAGAGTCTGAGTTGTGCAAAGGTCCTAGTGTTCTTTTCATGAGATGAATAGCATTTCTACCAGGGCTAGGTGTTTTCTTGCCAGAAGGAATGCTTTTAGGCATGCAGGAATTATAATGAGCATCCCAATATGCAGTTTTCTTCTTTGGATGAAAAATGGAAATGTCAAGATGTTTTTATTTCTTTTCTCTCTTGCCCTTATCCCTTCTCACAGAAAGCCTTGCAGTTTCTGAGCAGTTATACATAGATGCATCTACATATAAGTGGAATAGTTTTGCAGTGGATTGTAGTTTGAGGGAAAGAGCCCTTAAAATGTGTATAGGGAAGGAGCCTCTTGAGTTCCAGTTTTTTTCCATGGCATTTGCTTCCAGAGAGATGTTATGGTTTATTTCACATGATGAGATTTCTAGAAACACTCCAGTACTCTAGAGGTCTAGTGAGACAGAAGAACTCTTCTGCTTTAATATCATTCATCAATTTCTGCTGAGTTTTATGTTGACCTAAATTAGTACGTAATACATGACTGAAGAATTTAGATGCACTGTATACCGAAAAATGTAAAACACAAAAGTTTCTTGATTTTTGTACACCCTGGATTTCAAAATTTTTATATCTCTGTGGGAGAATTCATCCAAACCTAGTAGACTCTTTGCAGCCACTTTCAGGAGCATTGATAGGAAACAACAGCATCTGACTCTGGGCATTATTTCCTAGTCAGTTCACTGGATGTTTTTTGTAATCAGCCCTCAACTAACGGTAAAACTGCAATTTTACCCAGATATCTTTATATGAGTAAAACCAAATTCGTGTTTATATAAATAAAAATAAGTACCTGTACATATATACAACATACAAATAAATAGAAGTTTCCTTTAGGATTTTTTCCCAATTGTTCTGAAATAATTTTTCTATCCAAATACCTTTGTTTCTGTGTGTCAGGGAGCCGCAGATCAGTTATCTGTCTGCTGTTGAGGATATTTAGCAGAAAGCCCCTTTATCTGCACTGAGTACTCAATATTGGGGGTATAATTTTATCTCTGAAAAAGGATTTGGGCAGGGAGACATCATCTGGGATTTATTTTTCCTTAAGAGTAATCTTTCTTTCTCCTCTCCCTGCCTGAAACTCCCAGATGGCTCCTTCGTGCTGGTGCGCTCAAGTGTATCATCTAGTTAAAGCTCACACCAGTGACCTGGCACTGGGGGACCTTTGGCAAAGGGCCTGCAGTTCAACACACACATCGTCACACGTACCCGTGTGTCCCTGACTCATGAAAAATCATGAGAATGGAACAAATGGAAAAGAATGTATTAAAACAAGTAAGTTTAGCCAAACAAACTCTCAGCGTTGGTAGAGGCTTTATTCCAGTCCCAACACACCACATGTCTTTCCAACATCTAACTTATTTAATTTGCATTTGAATTAATTTAGCATATTTTCTTCTTATATAAAGTTTAATGAACAATAAACACAGCTATAACCAAATCTCACAGCTATTTCCCAGTATGGGGTAACATTTTGCATTTAGTTACATTTGGTTTCCTAGGCAATATTTGATTGTGGCTCTATTTCCTAAAGCTGCGTTACTTGTCACATGGAACGTTTTGGTGGCAGATTCATCAGACATAGAGCAAGGCAGGGAGGAGTGTTACGTTGAAATTCTTTTGAAGCCATTAGTAGTGAAAATCACCTGGGTGACATAGAGTGTGTTAAAGATGATTCTCGGCTGCTTCCTTTGGCAGGCTTTGAGCTCCCCATCGTTGGCCTGCTTGCTTTTATTTCTGAAATCTATCCTGTGTACCCATTCCAGACTTATCTTCCCAGGACACCGTTTTTGTCTAATCACCCTTCTGCTCATGAACCTTCTACGGCCCCCTCTTGATGTGGTTAAAATCCCACACTTGGTTTTCAAGGTGTTCAGTAATCTACTTTTTAAAATCTGTCTCTTGAACTAGTTTTTCTTTAATATTCATGGCTTACCGTGCCCTCTAATAAGGCCAGTGTCCTCACTGTCACTAGCATATTCTATGGTCATTATGCCCTTGCCACTCTCATTCCTCCCCTCTGAGAAACTTCCCTCCTCTTGACATGGCTTTTCAAATCCTGTACAATTTTTAGGGTCCAGCCCAAGTCTCCCCTATTCCTTTGTGTTTTCTCTGACCACTTTAGTCTATATTGATCACTTCTCCAAAATCCCACTACATTTATATTCAGAACTGAGAGACATCATGACTCAGCACATAAAAGAAATTAATATGGACTTGAGAGTGAGTAGTGGGTTCAAATCCTGCTCCTTTCCTTCCTAACTGGGTGGCCTTTGGTAATTTATG
Source organism: Physeter macrocephalus (assembly GCF_002837175.3). Taxonomy (NCBI): domain Eukaryota; kingdom Metazoa; phylum Chordata; class Mammalia; order Artiodactyla; family Physeteridae; genus Physeter; species Physeter macrocephalus. The sequence continues at coordinate 158,785,403 of NC_041224.1, forward strand.
CAACACAACCTCACAATATGTACCTTGCAAAAGTCCCAGTTTTGTTAATAGGGTTAGAAATAATAGATGTAAAGCAGAGTGTTGGACTTAACAGAATAGTTTTTGTAAAGTTCAGGGTAGCAGCTTAAGTTAAAAACGTGAACCTTCCTTTAAAGCAAAATGTCATCAATGAATCAAACAAGTAGAATTTTGAGTAGATTAAGGACCACTTCTGTTGTGTATTCATCCTATTCCCTATAGAATCAATTTGCCTGTGGTGGTGACTATAGCTTCCTCTAGAGTAGATGGTAACTGTGTTGAGTGGATGTGGGTAGAAGGGTTACTAGGATTAGATTATTCAAACAGCAGTGATGTTCTGTCTCTTCTAATTTTAAATTTTAACATGTCCCTGATTTTGGGTCTGTGTAATTCAACCAAAAACCTAAGTAAGTTTCAGAGGGCCTACTACCTTTCCTGTAAATATCAGGACTTTTAAAGGCAGTACTTGTACAGGCTTCCAAGAGCACTGTGAAGGATTCTGGAACCTTCAGTAATCTCAGGTCCTACTTTTGTTTTTTTCCTGGTATATGGAAGAATTATTAGCCAGGGGGAATCTTTGGTTCTTGTCATTCACAGGACTGAGGGAAGAAAATCACAACCTTTGCAGCCTCTGTCATTATCAGAATATCAATATATAATCTTAACTTTGTAGATAATTAACTCATTTCAAAATCCACTCATCTGCAGTAGTAAAGTATAACCTAATTTAGTGTTCATGATGGCCTATTTACAGTAGATGACTTTAGTTATCTCTCCCCAATTCAAAACTCTTTGAGCCTGAGGCTCTAAGATCAGGCCAGGCCAAGTTTGACACTGATCTGCTTTAACTTTGAACATGAGGCCCAGGTAGTAGAAGACCCACAGCCAACCTCTTATTCCCTATTCATTCTTGACCAGAATAAAACAAAACAAAAGAAAAACAGAGAACTGTAGAGTACTGATTTATTATCTGAGTGGCCTAATGTGCTAATTATTGCCTGCCGTGGGAAGATGGCTGCATATTGATCTCCAGTGGAGTCTAACTGAACAAGAAGTCGTGTCTCAGTAACATTATTATATTTATCCAGTTACCCGGGGGTCCTCCATAATGGACTCAGCTGTGAACGCTAGGCGATTAGACCAAAATCTTAATCACGGTGATGGTGATAATCAGTTCCAACGAGCAGAATGCCGTTAGTTCTTTGGAACCTATGAAGCCGGTAGTATTTGAGGAAAGGAAGTATGATAAGTGTGACTGCTTAGTGTCTGGGAGGAAGATTGGTGGAGAGGGAATCTGAAAGATAAATTTCAGTCTTCTTAATAACTGGCACTAATGAAAATAATTATGTAGAGAACTTGCACTTCCAGAGTCTAGTTGTTCCTGAGAACGTGGTTCTTAAAACCCACATGTTCAAAGGGTTTTAAGAATTTGGTTAGAATATTTAGATGATGGAGATTTAAATTATTTTTAAAGTGTACTCACATGGGAGTGATTCTTCTCTTTATATTCAGTCTATTAGAGGAAAATGTGATGTATTTACTTCTCAGCCTTTGCATTATATAATGTGTTTATGTAAATAGTGTTTATTTCTAATGACAAATATTTGATGCCAAGTAAGTAGTAGACCACAGATGATTAAGTAATTGCCACCACATGGGCACACCATTGTTTCATATGTATTTACCTAATGTGAACAAATTCTCTTACAGTTTCAACATCTGTGCCTTAACTAAAATCTGGATATACTGCATTGATACAACATCCCTTGAAGTCTCCTTGGGTGGAGACTAATTTCTTCCATCCTTTTATTCCTGGAACTAGAGCACAGTTCACAGTCATTGTTCTATGATATCTCTTCTTTTAAGGTCCATATGCCTTTAATGCCATTTTCTCCCTCCCTCATCATCAGCATCTCCTGACCTTCAGGATATGAAGAACAATCTGAACTGAGTTCCTTGATCATAGCCTCCATCTCACTGCATCCTTTGCAATGAACCTTGGTGACTTCAATGTTCGTATTATGATTTTCCCAATAACCTGACTTCCTCAGAAGCCTGGCTACCTAGCAAAGAGAATTACTTTTGCTGTTACCACTTCCTATGTTTTCACCTCTCTTTGACCTTGGCCTCCTGACTCTACCTTCTACCCTCCATAGTGTCAAAGGTTTCACTTGCCTTTGTACACCATCTGGAGTTCCAAGTCAATAATATAAATGACATTCCCACCAATACTCTAGAGCCCTTGCCTTGTGACCTGGCCACACTACCCAAATTTCAAGTAAATTCCTCTGCTTGGTTTCTTGGCTGCTACCTTATGACTTAGGGAAAGTCAGGCACTTGGCAGTTGGTTTCACTGCAAAAACCATATCCTCTTACTCTTAGCAATGCCCTCAATGTGTTTCTTTTTGTGGCCATCCAAGCTTTGACCCTAAATTCTGACCATTCTGTCTTCTCTCCAATGATATCCTATTCTCTACTTTGCTAGTTAGCATTCACCTAGTAGGAGCTATTTGTAAGTCTTTCTTCGTAAACTTTGTTGCTTGTTTAAATACTTTAAATCTCCATGGTATGGCAATTAAGACTTTCCAGGATTTTTCTTCAGGCATAGTTTTCCATTTCAGGTCTTCTAGGACTCACTTTCATAAACCTAAGCACCAGTGGGAAAACTCTCTTCTCCAAATGTGTCCTAAACTCACCTTATCTCTTTGGCTCACCCTCCTTACTTTATTCATCTATATATGTTGAATGGGGCCTTGTACTGAATGAATATTTGTGAAGAATTTCCATGTTTATACAACATGCTTACCTGTGTATTTTTTTTTTTTTTTTTCTAATTTGGATCCGGACTGTGTGATTATCTTTCCTTGTACGGTGCTTAACGTAGTGTCAGCCATTGAAAAAGGGAGGTTTCCTCACTTTTTTCCTTTCACTAACTATTTCTCCATTATAGTGCCTATCACACAAGTATTTGTTAATTATTCTGGCTCACTTGTTAACTGTGAATTCTATAGAATAGGTACAATGACTTATTTATTTTTCTATTCTCAGTATTTTATGAGGAAACTGGCGGATTATAGATGTTCAATAAATGTTTGGTGGGTATAGAAAACATTGGATACCAATTAAGGGTAATGATGATAACTAGACGCTTACTTTGGAAGTATATAGTGTGGATTAAACTATTGTAATGGGCCATGCAAGGCACAAAACTATTGATTAATAAATTATATTCATTATTATTAGTTGACAAATATTTATTAATTGTTTATTTATAAATAAATATCTCACTTATATCTTGTTTTACATATAAAAAACATAAGGTTCAAAAGGAAGTATTGACTTTTCCAAGATCACACAGCCAACAAGTAGCAGAGTGCAAGAACCAGGACTCCTGACTGGTGGTTCTCTAGCCAGTGGTCCTAAGTCAGCATTTTCTAAACAGTGTTTTGTGTAATATCATGTCCCACTAGTTCTCATTCTCCTTTACCTTTACTGACTAGACTGAAGTAAAGGGCCGGGGAATAGAGGGCCGAGGTAATAGGTGTCCAAAGAAGGGACAAGTTAGAAGGACGTCTCTGTACTTGGAGAGGCAAATGCATGACTCTACCGCAAAAATTACTGTGTTGTATCCTAAAGATAAAGAGTAAAAGCACCTTAGTATGTGTGCTGAGTTACTCCCTGTCCCTTGCAAGAAAATAATTTTGTTCTTATAGATGACTTCATATTTAACTATATCCGCTGTTCTTTTTTTTTTTTCTAACCTTCACTATAAACTAAACCCATTTCAAGTGGCCTCCCTAACTAGTGTATCTAGATGTACCCTTTCTTGTACAGAGTCTAATGTATTCCTTTATTTATTTTATTTTTTTTGCGGTACGTGGGCCTCTCACTGTTGTGGCCTCTCCCGTTGCGGAGCACAGGCTCCAGACACACAGGGTCAGTGGCCATGGCTCACGGGCACAGCCGCTCCGCGGCATGTGGGATCTTCCCGGACCGGGGCACGAACCCACGTCTCCTGCATTGGCAGGCGGACTCCCAACCACTGCGCCACCAGGGAAGCCCTCCTTTATTTTTAATTAGAATATAGGCCCAGTTCTGCTCAGGCTCAGTGTTACACAGAAAGAACAAGGTGAGCTAGGGCAGGGGGTGGGAAAGGTCAGGGATCGTTTGGGGAGTAGAAAGTTTAATTGGAGTAGAGGATGGGTGAAGGGTGTGTGAGAGATGGCCTGGATGAGGTCTGATCATGGGCTCCTAGGGGCAGAAGATTTTGGAGGAAGAGGACCAGTGGAAATTTTTGGGCAAATATGTGATATGGGCAAAGTATGTCTTAGAAAGAGCCCCCTGGAAGAGTGTGAGGACTGAGTTGAAAGAAGGTAGTGGGCTTCCCTGGTGGCGCAGTGGTTGCGCGTCCGCCTGCCGATGCAGGGGAACCGGGTTCGCGCCCCGGTCTGGGAGGATCCCGCGTGCCGCGGAGCGGCGGGGCCCGTGAGCCATGGCCAATGAGCCTGCGCGTCCGGAGCCTGTGCTCCGCGACGGGAGAGGCCACAGCGGAGGGAGGCCCGCATACCACAAAAAAAAAAAAAAAAAAAAAAAAAAAAAAAGAAAGAAGGTAGTAAGGCCCACATACATAAGATACCACATCCATTTGTTTATCACTGAAATAATCCCACTTTCGAGCAGAGTCCGATACACGGGGGATTCAATGAATATTTTTTGGAAGAACTAGTGAAAGCAAGAAAGCCATTAGGAGGCTCTTGTAATAGCTGGGGTATATGGCAAGGTGGCATGAGCTAGTGTTGGCAGTGAGAAGTTTAGCGTTAGCCTCAACTGAAAACAGTACAAGCCACGTGGAGGCAGAACAACCAATTGTAATATTCAAAGCATTGGTAAAGTGGCAAGGATTTAGGAAATCTACTTTGTTTGTAATCTTATAAGCTTTGATTATTTATTCCTTTTAGCTTTCACTTTGTTTTTTCCAACTAAAAATTTTTTTTAAAGTTAGGAAGAATTCACTTCTCAAAACCTCTTTCTCTATTACTCAGTGCGTAGTATTTCAGACATACATTGGTTTAAAAACGGTTAGATCATATTTATTGTATGATTTCTAATGGAATGAACTGTTACGGCCTCTCTGATTAAATTATACTTTTAATACCCTTGGTTGTGTATGTCTAGGAACAAGTTCATTCCAAGTTCATTGTTCCCCTGATGTAGGCAGAATTGCGGTCATCTGAGTTCTGCCCCTGTGCCCAGGCTCCAGGTTTCTCGCTGATAGAAATACCAGAGGGCTCTGACTCTTCAGCCCTCAGAATCCTCCCCAAGCTCCCTGTTGCTAAACTGAAATGCTTGAAGCATTCAAAACTTATTTCCTGCCTCAGTGTGAAATGTGTGCAATTTTTCCTTCTTAAAAAGGACACATTCTGAACACTTACAGGGTCGAGAAACCTCCCCTGCAACAGGAAAATCTTTTGATACATTTTTTTTAATCTTACAGAATTCTGGTCAAAAAAATGTATGTAGCAAAGGCATGAGGTACATCAAATATATTAGGTTTTCTTTTTCTTTTTTTTTCTTTTGGCACCATTTGGTGTGAGTTATCAAGGCATCTGTAATGCATACATGTATTCTAACAATTTTGTTCAGGCCATGCACATTGAAACATGGAGCTCCATTCATTTCTTGACTACATCCTTTCTTCACTAATTGTTCCCAGCTGATTGTCTTTTCTGTCAACTGTTACTGTTGAAGAGAATCCTCAAAGTATGCTGTTGGGTGAAATTCAGCCATATAACATGCCTGGGATTATCTCTCAAAAAGAAGACTTTTTTTTTTTTTTTAACAGAAAACAAAGCAATTGTGTTGATAGGATTAGGTGGGAGAAACTGATAACTCATGGTCATATACCACCCCTGAGGAGATGGGTGCAAGGTCAGCTACTATTTGCCTCTTTCTTAATCCTATGATTTTCTGGTTCTTTGGCTTAGAAATTTAGGTTCTGTCAAGTAGCTGAAGCAGGACAACCCAAGGTTACTAATATTCTTTGTGATTTTATTTTACCTTTTGAGAAATAAACCCTACCACTGTTTTGTAAATTGTTTAGATATCCACAGAAGAAAGGGTTATTCAATATTTGGGGGGCTTAAGATGGAAACTGTTTCCCTTTGAGAAATTAGAAAATCATTCCTAAGAAACAACACTGTTATACCTTGTCACCAAAAACTAAATTAGGTGAAAAGCAGCAGCATGTGATTTTTTTTTTAAAGTTCAGTTTAATTTTAAAATTATGAAAAATTTCAGGCATATACAAAATGCAGAAAATATTCAACACCCTTGTACCCACCATCCTTATTTTAAAGTGTTAGCTTTTTACCATAATTGCTGAAGATTGTAATTTACCTTTTCATTTCTTCTTTAAATACTTGTCATGTTTTTCTTAATTGTTGAACACATGCAAATAATATTTATAATATGTTAATATATGTAAAGTATAAAAATAACAAAATAAATGCTCATGTACCTACCACCCAACTTAAGAATTATAGATTCATTGTCTTAAAAAAATAATCACAATTACTGTGAGTTTACCAGTTCAGGCTTCTTTCTCCCCCAAAAAAATGATGCAAAAAAGGAAACTCCTGGGGTTTAGATTCTGATGTCTGCATTGAATCTGAAAATTTTCCTATTGGTCTTTAAATTAGGTGGTATGAGAATGATGTTTGCTAGAAAGAGATTTGAGTACCTAACCAATTATGGTCCTATCTTGTTAGGGTCTCTTCTGTTCCCTCATTAGTCCTCCCCGATTATTCCTGGGAAAGCAGTCTTCTCTATACATGTTAAAATACTTATTAAGTATGAATGTTTTAAGTGCTTATCAAGTATTGGTTCACGCTGGTTCTTCATAAGACTGAGGGGAAAACCATCAATATCTGAAATGGTACCATTCTTAGTGATATTGGTTTTGAGAGCCACAATGCCAGAAAAAATAGATTCCAGAAAAAAGAAGTGGTAATCTCACATGCAGATCTGGATTGAAAACATAGCCAAAGGAATACTGAAAAAGAAGAGATTCTTTTTTTGGTTGTCTTTACTGAAAGTGCAAGGACCAAGCTGAATTCATTTACCACTTCTGAGTCAACGTGATGCTACACCCCAGGGGCACCTTACTTCCATGCACCATTAAATCCAGTTGTCAGGTTTGGACAGGAGAGAGCCCTCCTTTTCCTCAGGGAGGCTATAGGGAGGTGCTTGTGAGGGAGGTTATTCATTTTCCAGAGTAGAGAGCAGGGATCATCTATCATGATCAAATGGGAGTATTTCATATCATCCATCTCCAGTGAGGATATTAGTAACAATTCTGGCCTTTTCTCCATTTTTTTTACTACTCTGATTGAGATTCATCTTTTAAAACGAAAGGGTAGTTTGAGGTTATTAGAAAACACATACATACACATAAGAATTATTTGTTCTCTGCTGCTTTCTTTCCTCTCCATGAATAATTTCTGCAGACAGGTGACCAGTTCAGCCATCTGTCTCTTTGTTATAAATGCCTGTGGTTGGTTCATTCCCTTCTTCCTTGAAATTAAATGAAGACTTCTTTTGCAAGAGAATGAAAAAGCCAGCAAATAAGACGAGACAACAAGATATTCCTGTATTGTCACCTTTTCTTTTGAGGAATATGGGGAATGACTCTTTTCCTTCCAACTCAAATATGCAGATTCCTTACAGGCTCTGATGCAAACATATTATTGGAAAAAAAAAACAAAACTATTTTCAGTATTGGACAATTTGGAAAACACAAAGGGGGCCTTCAGAATTTATAATGTCAGTTCTTTCTAGCCTTCATTCAGCTAGATCCATTTATGTTTCATTTTTAGCCTGTGTTGTAGTAGAATGCTTGATTGGTTCAAGGAAGTCTATAATTCCAGTTAGGGAAAATGAAATTTAGCAAGCATGTTGGCTTTATGCATGATGACTTTTTTTAAAAAATTAATTAATTAATTAATTTTTGGCTGCTTTGGATTTTTTGGCTGCTTTGGGTCTTTGTTGCTGTGCGCGGGCTTTCTCTAGTTGCGGTGAGCAGATTAATTAATTTTTGGCTGCTTTGGATCTTTGTTGCTGTGCGCGGGCTTTCTCTAGTTGCGGCGAGCAGGGGCTACTCTTTCATTGCGGTGCGCAGCCTTCTCATTGCGGTGGCTTCTCTTGTTGTGGAGCATGGGCTGTAGGCCCGCGGGCTTCAGTAGTTGTGGCACATGGGCTCAGCAGTTGTGATTCATGGGCTGTAGAGTGCAGGCTCAGTAGTTGTGGCACACAGGATTAGTTGCTCTGCGGCATGTGGGATCTTCCCAGACCAAGGCTTGAACCCCTGTCCCCTGCATTGGCAAGCGGATTCCTAACCACTGCACCACCAGGAAAGCCCTGTGCGTGATGACTTGGGGACACAATTGTCCTGTCTTTCTTGCTTGGTTCAGAGGTGTTTTGTGCCATAAAACCAATCAACCACATTTGGGTCATGTCTACACATCACACATGATGTCTGCAGGAGCTTATCTAGCACCCATTGGAGTATAATTCATCACTAGATTGATAACAAAATCCTAAAGGTTTTCTGTTGAAATATATAAGGTGACTTCTTTAAAGAATTGCGCAGTCCAAAAAGGGATAGCATTTCACCTTAGTGAAATTCCACTTCATGGATTTTGTTTTGCATCATTGAAACAATTAGGTAGAAATTAGAATAAGCTAATAAATAGAATGATAAAACTTTTCACAAATATTTATGGAATGCTTCCTAATTTTAGATGCAATGCTAGGTTATTTATATTCTCATGGTTGATTTTTTTTAATGTTTATTTTTTACTTATTTTTTTTTCTTATTAGTCATCCATTTTATACACATCAGTGTATACATGTCAATCCCAGTCTCCCAATTCATCCCACCACCACCCCTACCCCCTGCCGCTTTCCCCCCTTGGTGTCCATACGTTTGTTCTCTACATCTGTGTCTCAATTTCTGCCCCACAAACCAGTTCATCTGTACCATTTTTCTAGGTTCCACATATATGTGTTAATATACGATATTTGTTTTTCTCTTTCTGACTTACTTCACTCTGTATGACAGTCTCTA
>NC_041224.1:158794914-158796077 GCF_002837175.3 Physeter macrocephalus
TAACTGGTGTGAGGTGATACCTCATTGTAGTTTCGATTTGCATTTCTCTAATAATTAGTGATGTTGAGCAGCTTTTCATGTGCTTCTTGGCCATCTGTATGTCTTCTTTGGAGAAATGTCTATTTAGGTCTTCTGCCCATTTTTGGATTGGGTTGTTTGTTTTTTTAATATTGAGCTGCATGAGCTGTTTATATATTTTGGAGATTAATCCTTTGTCCGCTGACTTGTTTGCAAATATTTTCTCGAATTCTGAGGGCTTTTTGTCTTGTTTAAGGTTTCCTTTGCTCTGCAAAAGCTTTTAAGTTTCATTAGGTCCCATTTGTTTATTTTTGTTTTTATTTCCATTACTCTAGGAGGTGGATCAAAAAAGATCTTGCTGTGATTCATGTCAAAGCATGTTCTTCCTATGTTTGCCTCTAAGAGTTTTATAGTGCCCAGTCTTACATTTAGATCTCGAATCCATTTTGAGTTTATTTTTGTGTATGGTGTTAGGGAGTGTCTTAATTTCATTCTTTTACATGTAGCTGTCCAGTTTTCCCAGCACCACTTATTGAAGAGACTGTCTTTTCTCCATTGTATATCCTTGCCTCCTTTGTCATAGATTAGTTGACCATAGGTGTGTGGGTTTACCTCTGGGTTTCTATCCTGTTCCATTGATCTATATTTTGGTTTTTGTGCCAGTACCATATTGTCTTGATTACTGTAGCTTTGTAGTATAGTCTGAAGTCAGGGAGTTTGATTCCTCCAGCTCCGTTTTTTTCCCTCAAGATTGCTTTGGCTATTTGGGGTCTTTAGTGTTTCCATACAAATTGTAAAAATTTTTGTTCTAATTCTTGATTCTTCCAATCCAAGAACATGGTATATCTCTCCATCTGTTGGTATCGTCTTTAATTCCAGACGCGCAGGCTCAGCGGCCATGGCTCACGGGCCCAGCCACTCCGCGGCACGTGGTATCTTCCCGGACCAGGGCACGAACCCATGTTCCCTGCGTCGGCAGGCAGACTCTCAACCACTGCGCCACCAGGGAAGCCCTAGTGTCTTATAGTTTTCTGCATACAGGTCTTTTGTCTCCCTAGGTAGGTTTATTCCTAGGTATTTTATTCTTTTTGTTGCAGTGGTAAGTGGGAGTGTTTCCTTAATTTCTCTTTCAGATTTTTCATCAT
>NC_041224.1:158797188-158798779 GCF_002837175.3 Physeter macrocephalus
TTGAGTCCTCTCCCTCTTTTTCTTGATGAGTCTGGCTAATGGTTTATCAATTTTGTTTATCTTCTCAAAGAACCAGCTTTTAGTTTTATTGATCTTTGCTGTTGTTTTCTTTGTTTCTATTTCATTTATTTCTGCTCTTATCTTTATGATTTCTTTCCTTCTGCTAACTTTGGGTTTTGTTCGTTCTTCTTTCTGTAGTTCCTTTAGGTGTAGGTTAGATTGTTTAATTTGAGATTTTTCTTGTTTCTTGAGGTAGGCTTGTTTAGCTTTAAACTTCCCTCTTATAACTGCTTTTGCTGCATCCCATAGGTTTTGGATCGTCGTGTTTTCGTTGTCATTTGTCTCTAGGTATTTTTTGCTTTCCTCTTTGATTTCTTCAGTGATCTCTTGGTTATTTAGTAATGTATTGTTTAGCCTCCCTGTGTTTGTGTATTTTACGTTTTTTTCCCTTTAATTGATTTCTAATCTCAGAGTGTTGTGGTCAGAAAAGATGCTTGATATGATTTCAGTTTTCTTAAATTTACTGAGGCTTGATTTGTGACCCAAGATGTGATCTATCCTGGAGAATGTTCTGTGCACACTTGAGAAGTAAGTGTAATCTCCTGTTTTTGCATGTAATGTCCTTTAAATATCAATTTGATCTATCTGGTCTGTTGTGTCATTTAAAGCTTGTGTTTCCTTATTAATTTTCTGTTTGGATGATTTGCCCTTTGGTGTAAGTGAGGTGCTAAAGTCCCCCCACTTTTATTTTGTTACTGTTGATTTCCTCTTTTAGAGCTGTTAGCAGTTGCCTTATCTATTGAGGTGCTCCTATGTTGGTTGCATATATATTTATAATTGTTTTTAATCCATTCACATTTAAGGTAATTATCGATATGTATGTTCCTGTGACCATTTTCTTAATTGTTATGGGTTTGTTTTTGTAGATCCTTTTCTTCTCTTGTGTTTCCCACTTAAAGAAGTTCCTTTAGCATTTGTTGTAGAGCTGGTTTGGTGGTGCTGAATTCTCTTAGCTTTTGCTTGTCTGTAAAGCTTTTGATTTCTCCATCAAATCTTAATGAGATCCTTGCCAGGTAGAGTAATCTTGGTTGTAAGTTCTTCCCTTTCATCACTTTAAGTATATCATGCCACTCCCTTCTGGCTTGTAGAGTTTCTGCTGAGAAATCAGCTGGTAACCTTATGGGAGTTCCCTTGTATATTTTTTGTCATTTTTCCCTTTCTGCTTTCAAGAATTTTTCTTTGTCTTTATTTTTTGCCAGTTTGATTACTATGTGTCTCGGTGTGTTTCTCTTTGGGTTTATCCTGTATGGGACTCTCTGCACTTCCTGGACTTGGGTGGCTATTTCCTTTCCCATGTTAGGGAAGTTTTCGACTATAATCTCTTCAAATATTTTCTCAGGTCCTTTCTCTCTCTCTCTCCTCCTTCTGGGGCCCCTATAATGCGAATGTTGCTGCGTTTAATGTTGTCCCAGAGGTCTCTTAGGCTGTCTTCATTTCTTTTCATTCTTTTTTCTTTATTCTGTTCCGTGGCAGTGAATTCCACCATTCTGTCTTCCAGGTCACTTATCCGTTCTTCTGCCTCAGTTATTCT
>NC_041224.1:158799247-158857506 GCF_002837175.3 Physeter macrocephalus
GAGGTCCTGAATCATCTTCACTGTCATTATTCTGAATTCTTTTTCTGGAAGATTGCCTATCTCCACTTCATTTAGTTGTTTTTCTGGGGTTTTATCTTGTTCCTTCATCTGGTACATAGCCCTCTGCCTTTTCATTTTGTCTATCTTTCTGTGAATGTCGTTTTCGTTCCACAGGCAGCACGATTGTAGTTCTTCTTACTTCTACTGTCTACCCTCTGGTGGATGAGGCTATCTAAGAGGCTTGTGGAAGTTTCCTTATGGGAGGGACTGGTCCTCATGGTTGATTTTTATAACAGTCTTTCAATTAGATATTATTACCCAAGCAAGTAGATATTATTATTGCTCTCATTTAGAACAGTGATGAAAACTGAGATTTAAGAATGGAGATGTCTGGTCCACAAGCCAGAAAGCTTGGAATTAGGGAGTTGAGATTCAAATCCAGGTTTGTCTGTTAGGAGTTCATGCTCTTAACCCCTCTACCATATTGTCTTTCCATATGCTGTGGCACAAAATAGAATTTTGACCTCACCACCTTCCCAGAGAGGGATCAGACAAACTCCAGAGAAGATACAGATGGCCAGGAGCTCTGGTTGTGTCCGTGCTGGCTGCTATAAGAGGGTACTTGGCAAACAGCATCACACACAGATGGTGTGCAACCCACACATGTCTATTTACGTCGAGGCCCCGAGTGTTTGTGTTAACAGGTTGGGGGATAATAAAAGAAGTTGTTGTTGGTTCTTTCTTTGCAAGTCTGCAATTAATTTTTAGCATAAATTTAAAAAGGAAGAATTTGTAAATTCACTAGACACTGAGAGACTGGTGATCCAAGGAAACATTTGTTTGTTGGGTTTAAAAAGGAGATCCTAAAGGGGTGGGATAGGGAGGGTGGGAGGGAGACGCAAGAGGGAGGGGATATGGGGATATAGGTATGCATATAGCTGATTCACTGTGTTATAAAGCAGAAACTAACACACCATTGTAAAGCAATTATACTCCAGTAAAGATTTTTTTTTAAAAAAAAGGAGATCCTGTGCAAAAGTGGTTGATGTTCATTGTTCCCTCTAGGTGGTGCTTTAATCTTGTAGGTCAAATTTAATGAGCCTGCATTTCTTTCTTTTTCATTTTCTTTTCTTTTCTTTTTTTTTTTTTTCTCCAAATATTGTTCCAGGAAAAGGCTGATTAAGAGTACTGTGCCAGTCAGGTTTGTTCAGTTTGGGTTTTCTCCATCATTATCTCTGTTTATAACCAAGATAATTAAACCCATTGAAAAATTTTAGATACTCCTTTTCAGCTTCTTTTTTGCAGAAATTGTATTCACGCATTTTGGGAAGGAGCATCAATAGTTGGAACTAGCTCAGTTATCACATCAGCGTATTGTCTCAACAGGCTGCACTTGTAATGGGTCTTTCTTCCTACAAAGTGGAGCAAGTCATAAGTGACTGAAACTATGTTCAACCAAGTTTGTCATTTGCGTGTCCATATGTAAAGCACACTGGCTCCTGACATTGCTCTGGGACATACACACAACCCAACATGTGATTTTCTTCTTCATATTTTAATATCAGTGGAGACAGAAAGGGGATTGGACAATGATTTAAACACATTGACATCAAAGAGGACTGGGGTGGGAAGGAAGCAGTTGAATGGGGAAATAAATAGCATTAGTCCAAATCAAACAACACTAATCACTCATTTTCATTACTATGCAAGGACTTTATTTGTTGACTTGTCAACAAATGAAGCATTCCTGCTGTCAGGGTGTAATTTTCTGGGATAAGACCAGAGTATGAGATAGTAGTTGGTGAAACAGAAAAGTTCCTTAAATGGCTTGGCTGTGAAATCATATTTATTTATCTACTCACTTCTGAATGTCTAGTATGTACCAAGCAAGGTGCTAGGTACTGAGGATACTGAAATTATGCTCAATCCCTTAAGGAGCCTAAAGTCTAATGAGAAAGGTAAAGAGACAGCTGAATAATTGTGTGTTCAGTGACTGGTGGCCTTATGCTTAGGTTACAAGTAGGAAGTCGGGTGGCTGGGGAGAAACCTGAAGGGCAGTCTAATGAAGATGGCATGGCTGATAAGACGCAGGCAAGCCGAGTCTGGAAGGATGGCTAGGCTGGCAAGAGAAGAAAGGAGAGGGGTAGGCAAAGGGAGGAGAGTGTAAAAAAGCTTGAGACCCTCAGTGAGTGTGGGGAGTGACAGAGTTTGGTAACCTGAAGCATAGTGATGTCACTGAGGATATAGATGGGTCAGAATTAGGGAGACTCTGAGTGTGAGCTACTTTTCTAAAAGCTATAGGAGAGCCTATAGCTCCCCACATAACCATGTAAGAAGGGTGGGTCATTCATCCCCATTTTACAGAAGGCACAAGGGGATCCCAGAGAGCAGGTGAGTAGCCGCAGGTGACCACCCAGATTCAGAGTCTGTGCAGACCATCCATCATGGTCTTTTCTTCATGGGAATTTAGATCTTGGCTCTCTTTCTCAAGCTTTCCAGGCTACTGAAGAATAGATTATGCAAGAGCAGATGAGCTCCTTGTTTTAATTATTTAAAGGTTGCTTGCTATTTTCAACATTTTATTTTTCCTCAAAGTGTAGACAGAATGGCCTTGGAATGGTTTAACTACGATCGTACTCATTTAACCTTTGGTAAGCATATTTCCTTCAGCATTTTCAAGCAGAAATTCATAGTGATGTGTGTTTTTTTTGTTTTTTGTTTTTCATAGTGATGTTTTTGACACTCATTCTGGTCCTACATTCTCTGCCGGTCTTGCTGTATTGGAAGGTGGTGGAGAAATACAGTGTGTGTGTGTGTGTGTGTGTGTGTGTGTGTGTGTGTGTGTGTGTGTGTGTGTATGGTGGCATGGGGTAGAAAGTGGCCGCAGGGGTAAAGATTTAGCTCAGGGACTTTTCAGCTTTGCCTGTATTAAATTCACCTAATAAGAATCTGTGTAGTCACATTTCCAGCAAGTCAGTAAGGGTTCCTAAATTGTTTTAAAACCCACCAATGCTTGTGAATTCTTCCCAAATTAAAATATTATTTTAAAGGAGATTAAAAAAATCTTACTGCATGAGTATGATACTAGCTTACCGAAAACTCCTTGGATCATAACCGTTGTGAATTTATACTACTCTTGATGTATCTATTCGCTGGTTTTCTTTGCTTTGATGGAGTGGCAGGATTTACAGCAGACCAGTTTTTGCCTAATTCTATGTGTACCAAAGTTACTTATACCACGTTGGTATTCAATACCCACTAAAACAAAAACAAAATCCCAGTAACAGCCCACTTCATTTTCTGTGGGTAGGCAGTGCTCTGAAAGGGACTATTAACTTCTTCTAAGGAAGCTTTTGCTCTTGAAATGTTGAATGCATTTCCATTCATGTTAGATTTTGCCAACCACCTTGCTGACTGTGAAATGCTAGGTCAGGGTCTTCATTAAACTAACTCTGTTTTCCCCTTAATAATTTAGTGGTTAGAGAATTTACCAATATTTCCAAATAGGTAAATGAAAATCTCTAAGTAACCACCTCACATGACTTTATATGTTTCTAAAGTAGATGTTCATTTTAATACATTCATTCATAAATATTGTTTTTACTGGTATACAAGGCAAAATGTAAGATTCATTAATTAGTTTGTTCATAAAAACAGTAATAAAATTCCTACTGTGTAGCAGATACTGTGTTTGGCATTGGAGATAAAATGGGAAACAAGACAAAATCTTTGCCCTCATGAAGTTTACAACACCTGCACTACCCATACTTCATTGAACCACAAGTTCTTCTCCAAGACCAGGTATGAAAATCCATTTGGTCAGAATCAATGATGTTGGCACTATCATTCTCTAAAGTGAGCTGAGAAGTGAAACCTGCTGGACCTCTCTCTGTCCCTGAGAATCCCTTTCTCTATTGCCACCGCCATACCAGCTGAGAGAAATACAGCCCCACCCCCTGCTCTGACCCAGGTGTGGGCAATGGATCCTTTCCTCGAATCTGTAAACCACAGCTGAGACAGGCTGCAGTATTTAAGACTCCTCTGATAGATTTGGAATCATGGATGGGGAGGCACGCTGGCTACTAGCTGTGGGTGCTCAGAGAGGGCCCACAGGCCACGGTCATCTCTCATGGGGTCTCTCCAGGGCTTCCTCCCAGTCAGAGGCTGCCCTTGTCTTAAGATCCTTAAGCATGACGAGAATTCTGAGCCCAAAGCAAAGAGAGGCCTGAGAAAAACTTCCCTTTCTTTTATTCTAAGGCTTACCTCCTTAGTCTTTAATTTCCAATCTCAGAGTCTAGCTCTTCCCAAGATGATTGGCACTTGAACTCATGACCTAGAGGAGAGGCTCTGTGTTCTCTCCAAAGGGGATGTGGCCTTGCCATGCACTGCCAGCTGCTCAAGCACATTTAAGCACAGTGGTCCAGCACCGGTGTATGACATCCTGCAGCAGACAACCATTTCATTATGGTTCTCTTGGGTTCTCTGGACAGGATATAAATTCTCTTCAGCCTCGGGATTTCTGGCCTCTCTAGTGTGAATGGTTGCTCTGTCCTCCATATCTCATTGTTCTCTACTCCTTCCTCTTAAAGGGTACCATCAGCTCACTCCTCAGTGTCTAGGACCAGATCAGAAAGGGTAGTCGTCTTTGGCTGCTAGGGATTTTCCAAAGCAAATGTCTTCTTCCTTCTCACCTCACCCATGTCCCCTTGTACCCTTTCTCTGCTCTTTCTGAATATAGAAGCCTTGCTAATACAGCAGCCACAAGCCAAGGGAGCTTGTTGTGAAGTGGCAGGAGCTGAATAGAAGCAGCTTTGTGCAATGGGGAAGAAATCTTTGTGTTAATACTACACACCCAAGACCTCCTAGTCTACACCGGTTCACATCTGTATTACACACTTGGAACATCTTTATCCACACTTCTGGCTCATATCTATCTTTGTCTTGGTTTAGAGTCCCATCTCTCTAAAATCTGCCTTGGGTCCCAGGCCCTTTTTGTAGTGATACTGGATCTCCAGGCTCAAAAATTTGTGTAAGGGAAATATTTTTAGATTTGGGAGACTACTTTTAGTAGACAGCTAGGGCAGGTGACTGCAAATTTAAAATAAATTCAACAAGTATTTTTGTCCACCTACTTTACACCGAGGGTGTACAGATGTAGGAGCTAGCACAGTGAACATAATGGGCATGGTGTCAGCTCTAGTAGAACCTGAAATTGGCTGGAGAACACAGGCATTAAAGAAACAGCTACAAGAGCATTGAAGGCTACAAAAGGGCAAGATTCAAGGTACTATAGATGCAAACAGCAGAAGGGTGTGACCTAATCTGGGGGATTTGAGGATTTTTTGTTTGACTCTAACATTGTCTGATTGAGTGACCCCGCGCAAATGATTTAACGTTTCTGTAATTAAGAGCCGTTCTTTTTACCCCCCACCTCCCCAAGCCCTTTCTCCTCCAACTCAGGCTCCCAAGTCTGTGAGCTGTAATGAGAGGGGAGGATGCTGCCAACAGCAGTAAGCTTGGATGTAGAGAGGAAACATACAGAGTCAATGACAGAGGAGGCATCTAATTTACTCCAGAGCATCAAGTGGAAAATGGAGAAAAGGCTTGTGGGCAGGCAGTAAGCTCCATGCTAGACATTCCACCTATCTTGCTTATTACTATAAACCTGACACTTAGCCCAGTGACCCTCACATATCCGTGGAATGAGTGGATGGCTGACCACCGTCACTGTCACTTGCTGTGCCTGATGCTTAAGAGCAGGGTCGAGCCCTCTTGGGAACACAGGCAGGAGCAGTTGGCTCCATAGATGGAGCCAACATCAGTGGGTGGATCAGATGCCCACTGCCTCCCTAGTGTGGGCCAGCCCATGGGCCACCGGGTTGCGTTCATCCACTCTTTGTACAAGAACTTCTCTAGTTCTGCAGCCCTGATAAGCATCTGGTCCCGTCATGATGCTGTGGAGCCACAGCAGAATATGAGGTAGCTCCGTCCACTTGGAGAGGCTCATCTTAGATGAGAGCCGTCCTACTGCTGTGCCATCTCATTCCCCTAACCTCCCCCCTTCCTGAGTCACCTACTTTGTATGTTAGATTCCACTGTGGAGCTCAGACTCCACGAGTCTTGCCTAAGGGCACTGGGGTTAGGAAAGTTATCCGGGTTGCTTGGAGGGGATATGGGAAAAGTCACTCTGACCAGAAATGTTCAGGTCCCATCTAGGACTAGGGTCAGTCACAATACTGCAAAGGTTACTGAAGCAAATTATCACAGTAGATAGGGTAGCCTAGACATTCTTTTTTTTTTAATTTATTTATTAAAAAAAATTTTTTTTAACATCTTTATGGGAGTATAATTGCTTTACAGTGGTACGTTAGTTTCTGCTCTATAACAAAGTGAATCAGCTATACATATACATATATCCCCGTATCTCCTCCCTCTTGCGTCTCCCTCCCACCCTCCCTACCCCACCCCTCTAGGTGGTCACAAAGCACCGAGCTGATCTCCCTGTGCTGTGCGGCTGCTTCCCACTAGCTATCTATTTTGATAGTATATATAAGTCCATGCCACTCTCTCACTTTGTCCCAGCTTACCCTTAGGGGGAAGGGTAAGCCTGGATATTCTATACCACATGAATGCTGAGGGAATCACAGTTTGTGTGCGAGGTTCTCTATTAACAGCGGGCTACGGCTTTGGGAATTAAATGATGGGCTGCAGGAAAAGGATGTAAGGGACTGGAACTTCTCTCCACAGAAGCACCTGGAAGCCAGTCTGTGGACATTTGCTCTCAGTAGCTGGTGAAGCCTGCTTTGCCACCATACACAGCAAATCAACTTCTCTGATAAAGAATCAAGAAAACAATTGAGTTCTTACCATCAAAGGGAATCCTTTGGGCACTTCTTATAATAAAAGGGTTTGTTAATAGAAAGTTAAAAATAAAAACAATAAGAAAAAAACAAAAAAGCCTTTATGGGAGAAACGCATTTTTCTCGGACACCACTCTTTCCCTCACGGCTTCATAGCACTGCCCCTTCACCGTACATCAAAAGAAGTGATTTCTTCACTTTCTGAGATCCTAGAGAGCTTCAACTGGGATCTCTCTGATAATAATTCTACCATTATGATCACTTTATACTACTTTACTTGTTTAATCCCTATAGGATTGTGGGCTCCTTCTTGACAGTGTTTTTTTCGTATTCCCATCTCTCACTGTTCTTTATAGAGACTAGGTCCGTAATAAATAAGTGTAGAATGAATAAGTGAATCAACAGATAAATATGTAGTAGATATATTAATCCTAACTTATCTGATGCTTTTTCTCTTCCCTGCCTTAGATTTTTAAATGTAGTCCAATGAACCTATTACTGGTGTCTCACTATTTGCCTCCAAAAGGATAAATTATCTGGTTCAGAATAAAAATTATCTTTCTCTAAATAAAGGGTTCCTAAAATGTCCAGGTGCTTCCAGGCTGCTCAGCACACCTGCCCTGGCTCTCAGGAATTATAGCTGCTGATCAATCTGTCTCAGTGCATCTGCCTCCCCATCTTTTCCCCATTTATTAAAATCCTGTTCATCCTTCAAGACTAGCTTAATTTTTAACTCCTCACTAAGTAAAGGCTTTCTTTATCTACCAGATCTGGAAAACTATTTTTCTTTCCTGATCTCCATTACAACAAACTGCTACTCTCATTCATTTAGCATCGATAATACAGAGAAAAGCATTTTGGAGTGAGTATGCTGGTTCAAGTCCTACCTTTGACACTCAGTGATGGTCAGTTACCTCCCTTGACTTTTGCAGTAGGACATCTGGTCTAGAATGTGAGATGAGGACCTGTATACAAGATGCCTGTTTTGATACCTGGAACTTATCGAGGGCTCAGTAAAAGGCAACTGATCTTATTATTTGCACATATTTTATCTCACTCTTTAGAGTGTAAGTTCAAGGATTACATATCTTTTTCAGTAACCTAATATCTAACTTGCTTTTAGAAAATAGGTAAATAAGTGTATATCATATAATGAAGATAATGCTAAGATTAGTGCTAAGAAGACAAATAAAGCAAGGTAAGGAGAGAATGCACAGGACCAGGGATAACATGGTTGGGGAAGGCTTCTGTGAGGAAGGGACATTTGACTGTAGATTGGATGAATTGATGGAGAGCCCCAGGCCTTGTGCTTGAGAGGAAGCAGTGCCCTTGATGGATATGGTGAAGGAAGGTTAGAAAGAGCATCTCAGTGACACAGAGGCCAACAGAGTTTTACAAAGAAGGAAGTGATCCTTAACTTCAGATCCTAAATGTCAGAATCCTGTCTTCCTGAGAGGTCTAGAAAGAGAACTGCTGAGAATGCCTCCTGGGTTTGGCAAGTGAGAGATGACTTTAATAAGTGGGTAAGAGCAGGGCTGGTGGAGTGGTGACAACAGCAGGTTCAGGAGTAAAGGGGGTGTCCCCTGAGGTCAAGCAGTGAGGGAAGACCAGACTGGTGAAATATGTCAAAGGGAAGATTATAGTTTAATTTGAAAAATTCTATTATGAATCTAGCAGAGGGAGAGGAGATAACTGAAAATTTAGGAGCGAGATGATGACTGATAGAACATGGTCTTGAAGGAGGCAGGGTCTGATGAAAGGAAAGGCAGGGGTGGATGATGTGGTCAGACGAGCATTGCCACATGCAGAGCAAAGAGAGAAGGATTGAATATGGGTAAGGCTAGAGATGGCTTGGCTTCAAGTTTCTTAGTGAAATATGTTGAGGGTGCTAGGTGGTGAGCTTGAGTAGAAAGCTGGAGACTTGAGTTAGGTCAAATAGGAGAGGAAACTCATCAGGGAACATTTAAAAACATTTTTTTCTTTTCTTTTTTTTTTTATCTTGGGTGAAGAAAGCCATTTAATCCTTTTAGTATACAAGGGTATCACCATAGAAACAACCTCTAATCACATTTTCCAAATTGCAGCGTTTTCTGCATAAACACATCAGTAAAACAAGCTCCTTAAAAAATGCTCTCTACCTACCTACCTACACACACACACACACACACACACACACACACACACACACACACACACACACACCCCTCTCTACATCCCTGTCAATTCATAACCAATTGAATATAATGGTGAATATTCTTTAGCTTAATTCTGGAATCTTTTTTTTTTTTTTTTGGTGTACACAGGCCTCTCACCGCTGTGGCCCCTCCCGTTGCGGAGCACAGGCTCCGGACGCGCAGGCTCAGCGGCCACGGCTCACGGGCCCAGCCGCTCCGCGGCATGTGGGATCTTCCCGGACCGGGGCGCGAACCCGTGTCCCCTGCATCGGCAGGCGGACTCTCAACCACTGCGCCACCAGGGAAGCCCTCTGGAATCTTAGAGTCTTTTTTTTTTTAATATTGAGTTTCTGATTTAGGTATATGATCTTAACATTGTGCTATTTCATAGTGTAAAGTTTAGGTTCAGGTCATACCACAGTGGAGCTTAATTCTAGCCCCAAAATGTGGTTGGAACTTTCATAGACGTATGCTCATTGTGATCCAGGACTGTGCTGGACACTTGGTATATATGTTATCCCATTTACAGTCCCTGCAGCCACACTGTGAGCTGACAGATGGGGAAACTGAGATTCAATGATATTAAAGAATTTGCTCAGCATCATCCAGCTTGTTAAGGGACATTTTTTTAATTGCAAATGCGGGTCTTTCTGACCCTAACCACCACCCTGTCACCTAGTTACAGCAAAAGACTTGAAGAACAATAATACTCTTTAGTTTTGATACTAAATTGATACTGAAGATGCTCTTCAGCTCATGCTGGCTTAAATTTCCTGTGCAGTGGAGAGGGGGGAGAAAGTGCATTTTAATAAGCTTCAATTAAATTAATTTCATTTTACTTCTTTTGATGTATGGTCTCTTGAAAAAATCCAATTCTACTGATGTTTATTAAGTGCCTCTATTCACTTGGAAAGTGCCAGGCACTTCAGGGGGTCTATGGATGAGTGTGATTCAGCCCATGCTTCAAGAGTTTACAGTCTAGTGGAGAGGATGGGAGTGCGTAATTTGCTCTAATACTAGATTGAATGTGATAAGCACAGTAAGAGGTGGCACAGACAATGGGTTCTTAATTCAGAGTTACAAGGCTATGTGAATAATTAGAAAATTGGCCTTGTCGTCATGCCTAAACACTGGAAGCGTCGCACAATAGAACTCTTTTAAAGAGTCTTTATTTTAAGCGTGATCATCCATTTCTTTGAATCCAGACTGTGTAATAAGTGAAGAATGTATAGATGGCAATGATGTCATCTTTAGTGGCTCCCCAGTTTGTGTTGTAGGGATAGGTGATTCCAGACTCAGGGGCAAGGAAGTAAGGATACAACGATCCCAGTGGTGGTGCATAGCCTGCGGCTGTTCCGGGTTCTTGGTGTGTTTTGGCAGACAATAGCTGTTCAGGACATTGAACTGCAACTGTGCAAAGATATATGTTATATAGAGTTGTTGGTTTTAATTTTTCTTTTAGGGTACTTTTTTGGAGTTAAGGAATCTGAACTCCAGAAATACTGTGAGCCCAGAGAAGGTCATGTCCTACATATTCTGGGTAAACAATCTGGGAATACATTCTCATAGGGATGTAAAAGGAGGGTACTAGACACTACACTACAATGCCTTTTCAAGTGTACTGCAAGCTTTTGGACGAAGGGAATCAAAACCAAAGACATGAGCTAGTACCATGTACCATGCACAAGTAGGAATTTAATAAATGCTTCCTGATTCTTCACTTGCTGATGTCACTTATGTGTGTCAGGTGCTGTCACAATCATTTCTGAAATGCACAGCTGAAATAAACACTGCTTGTGTCTTCTAAGAGTTTATATCTAAATAGAACAATCAGGGGGACATGGTTCCTCGAAAGGTCGGAAGTCAGCTAGCCACTGCCACGTTATTGGGAATACACATCTGACTGCAGGAGCTCTCATTCCCTAACTTTCTCAGCACTCTGCACTATTCTCTGTCGGCCTGTGGATGTTTGTCTCCATATTAATCTGAACACCCTTGCAGTTTGTTTGCCACACGCCCCTGGTGCAGTCGGTCAATGCCCCCTTGATGGATTGGTTGCAGCTGCAGTTGGTGTTGCTTGGATGAGGTGATGGACGCTTCTCTGTCCTCTCCAGCTGTTTGGAGCCAGAATACAGAAGTGCTGGTTAGAAGGTGCTTAGTCTTCCCTAATGGTACTGTGTGCTGCAAACAGGGTTTCGGCCCCCATGTCTGCATTAGCCTTGATCAGAGTCTGCATTACCTCAGATCAGGTAGTGGGTGATTTGTTATAAAGCAGAGGGTAGATGCCTTTGGAGCAAGTGCCAATGGCATGAAGTCCAAGAGAGGAAAGGAAAAATAGTGGGGCCCCGGTTGCCAGGGATCCATAGGGAAGAATGCAAGCTGGTGTGTGGGCTGGGTACCTCTTCATTCAGCACTCCAGTAGATGGAGGGCAGCGTGCAGCTCTGACATAATCAGGGTGGGCTCCCAGCAACAGCCTCTTGCCATCTCTTTGCTTCCTGGGTGACACTGGGGATTAGGAACTGTCTGGGAAATGTTGAGGACAGATTCTTAGTATCTTTGGGAGTCAGGCATATTTCTTTAAATAGTTTAGAAACTTATTCTGTGCCCAATAATATTCAGAATGTTGGGGAGATGGGGAGAGCACAACAGACCAAGCCCTGAGCTTCTGAAGCTCTCACTGAGTGGGAGAGACAGATAATAAACAAATAAGCATACACCAGAAGTGAAAAAAAAAAAACACTCTGAAGAAAAAGAAATTGGGTAAGGAGAGAAAGAATGGGACAAGTGGTGGTCAGGGAGGACTCCTCTGAGGAAGGGACATTTGAGTAGAGATGAAGTGAAGTAAGGGATACCTGTGGTTGTAAGAAGGGCCTTCCAGGCAGAGAGGATAGCAGGTGCAGAGCTCATCTTGATACTTCAGGTGGTCTGTGTTCATCTTATTTTATTTTATTTCAACTTGAGCACCTACCAGGAATCATTCAATGTGCACAAGTAATATCAAATGACCTGGAGGAGGTAAATCTATAGCACGGTGTCTAGTACATTACTGGTGTTCAAAAAAATGTGAGCTTCTTTCTCTCCATTTGCAACTCAAGGAGATGACTTAAGATGAATTCTCACACACAGAGGGCTGCTACCGTCTACCGTCTGAACACCACATCCTGTATCTCTAGGCAAGTCCCTGGGAAGCATCTTCCCTCCCCTTTCCTCTCCTCCCCTCCCTTGCTTTCCTTTTTTCTTCCTCCACCCTCCTTTCCACCTCTTCAGTCCCCTCCCTTCACTTCTTCTTCCCCCTCCTCCCCTCCTATTCTCTCGTTCCCTGTCTCCTGAAACACAAGGGCCTCAAATTCAGGTTTTAAAATGAATGAAATGTAACCTGGAGTGAATTAGTGATTACTATCTGTGATAACGTATCAATAATACCACAACCACTTCCCAAGCCACAACACACACACACACACACACACACACACACGTAGTGGTGAGAGCCATCCCAGTCAGGTATTGGAGTGGGGTGAAAGTGGAAAAGGGTAAGTTTTGTGGGCAACTGAGACTTCTGTGGCACCTGGCTCCCGGACCGGGGCACGAACCCGTGTCCCCTGCATCGGCGGGTGGACTCTCAACCGCTGCGCCACCAGGGAAGCCCAAGCACCTGGCAATTTAGATTGCCATTTTGCCAGAGGGATGCTGGGTCTCACTAATCTGTAGAGGCAGTCATGGTAGGGATGCCTTTTTAGAGGTAGGTATAACACTGTAATCTGCATCATTCTGTAACTATCCCCAAAGCTGTCCCTATAATATTTGAAGCCCTGATATCATTATTCTGTCAGTTTCTTAAAAATCCTGAAAGTCATACTCATGAGGGAAATTCTTCCCCTACAGACAAGGTAACCTGTGTACTTTCTCCACTTGCTAATAATAATAATAACAATAGAAGGTATCTACTAAGCAACTGTTAAGTTGTGTCATCTCTAACACAGTCATCCGTAGAACCTAATTCTCTTTACTGTGCAGATAAACACACTGAGACTCAAAAGATGCGTGGAGCCCCACAGTATCAATGGAAGGCTCTGATGGCCCCTGGATCTAACTGCCTGCAAAGACAATCCTCCACCCACTCTCTTTGTCAGTTGTCTCCCAAAGCATCCCACTGTTCTCTGCCCCTTGAGACTTCACCATCATTCTCTCTTATTCCCATTCCTTCCTCCTTAAGTCTGTGGAATCCTTCTTAGAGATTCTTTTTTTTTTTTTAAATCTTTTTTTGGGTATAACTGTTTTACAATGGTGCGTTGCTGCACGCGGGCTTTCTCTATTGTGGCAAGCGGGGGCTACTCCCTCCCACCCTCCCTATCCCACCCCTCTAGGTGGTCACAAAGCACCGAGCTGATCTCCCTGTGCCATGTGGCTGCTTCCCACTAGCTATCCACCTTTGTAATCTATCCGTTCATTTGCAGCCTTACTCCTTCCTTCTCACAGAACCTTTATCCTTGTACATCTGGAGTATTGTACTTTTCTGCCTGTCTTTCAGCCTCCATTTGTTTGCCACACCAAGCAGTTTTATAGACTGTTGTCAGATTTACTACCTTAAGTACCACTTTACCACATTGCTACTCATCTTACAATTGTTCAGTGCTCTCCACTGTTCTCAGTGTAATAATAGTCAGGCTCTGAACGCTGGCTTTACAGCCCTGCATAATCTACCCCAGCTTATTTATCCAACATTATTTCAGCCACGTGGCTGAGTTCACAAGATTCCCTGGAACATGCCAGGTATGTTCTTCCCTTGATAACTTTGCTCACACTGTTTGCCCTACTTAAAGGGCAGCCTCCTTTGCTATATTCTCTAAAAGATCCAGGTCAATTTCTATCTCATCCACGAAATTCATCCTCCCTTTTTCTGGCTATATTGTGCTCTCCCTTCTTAAACACTTTCTCTAAACTCCAAAGGTCTATAAAATGGTCCTATTTGAAATAAACCTTCAATAGAAACTGCTTATTTTACATAAGACGCCCTTTGCTGTGGATGAATTCTTCTTATTATTGTTATTCTTAGTGATTGGTAACTGTTCAGCTTCAACTAACAGAAAACACAACTGCCATTGACTTATTAACCAGTTAGAGGTTGATGGTCTTAAGAAACAAAATGTCCAGAAGTGTGTAGTCCAGGGTGGTACATCTACTCGCTTATGCCATCTGGGACCCATACTCTTTCTGCTTCAGCATTCTCTGTATATTGGTTTTCAGCCTCCTTTTATTGACCTTAGTCATAGTATAGGTGCTGTACCTCCAGGCAGGAGGAATGGAACAGCAGAAATCCAGGTATACCTCATTGGTCAGCAAGGTTATAATTATGTAACATGCCACCTCTAGCTGCAAGGGAAGCTGGGAAATTGAGTTTGGGGCTTTGAAGCTTCTATAGGGGAGGCAAGACTGGAAAAATGTGGCCAAAAATTGGTCTTAAGTGAACCGGCCTGTAGTATCAGACACAGCAAAGGTTAATGAATAAATTCTTAAGTTCAAATGATGCTCTACTCTTTTTCAATGGAGAACATTGGAGTTAAAAAAAAAAAAAAAGAAATGTGAACAGTTAGACTGCCTTGTTATCAAATACACGGCCTGGTGGCCATGTGGCCTTAAGTTACTTATCTTTCTCAGATGGGTTTCCTCATCTAAACAATTAGATTAATAGTAACACTTGCTTCTTTGAGTTATTGTGATGGCTAAATGAGGTAAAGCCCACAGCCTATATTATGTGGCACATAGAAGGTGCTGACTAAATGCCCGTCCCTTTTCTCTCTTCCAATTGGAGGCCCTGGCTGGTGTACTGAAAAGTCCCAAAAACAGTAACAAAACGCAAGAGTTGAATCAAAGAAGAGAATATCTCCTACCAGCCAGTCCCCATAAACTCTTCTCAGTAGGTAAAAAGTATTGCCCCAGTAACAGAACTACAGAAGTGTTTGAGATTCATTTCTCTTGTAGTTAAGAGAGGGCAGGAAATTTCTGAATATCTGTAAGGGTTGACCTGTGGATACTGAGGTATGTGGAAATAACTCACACATCTCAGGTGTTTAATGAGGATAAATAACAATTTGTGGGCCCGTCAGCTGTACAGTCCCATCACCTGAAATCACACACAGGAACCCTGCTTCTGAGAAGTGACACTTGGTGGGAGGGAATGGCAGGGTGATATCCATCTAGCAAGATTTGCAAAAGAGGTACATGTGGAAGAATCATGCGTGATCCCTGAAAAAAAAAAAGTGTTTATGTGTGTATATCATATATATATTTATATGACAGAACACGTTCTTAAGCCACCTACCTCCCACTGCCCGCAAAAGTGGAACAAAATTTCCCATGTAGTAGGAAATTTGAAGTTCCTAGAAAAAAAAAGAACTTTAAAACTTTATGGTACAGGGGACTTCCCTGGTGGCGCAGTAGTTAAGAATCTTCCTGCCAATGCAGGGGACACGGGTTCGAGCCCTGGTCCCGGAAGATCCCACATGCCACGGAGCAGCTAAGCCCACGCACCACAACTACTGAGCCTGCACTCTAGAGCCCGCGAGCCACAACTACTGAGCCCGCATGCTACAACTACTGAAGCCCACGTGCCTAGAGCCCGTGCTCCACAAGAGAAGCCACGGCAATGAGAAGCCCGCGCACCGCAACGAAGAGTAGCCCCCACTCACCCCAGCTAGAGAAAGCCCGTGTGCAGCAACGAAGACCCGACGCAGCCAAAACAAATAAATAAGCAAATAAATAAATGAATTTTTTTAAAAGTATTAAAAAAAAACTTTATGGTACAACAACCTGTATGTGTGCATTTTAAATTAAATAACTTTCTCTCTCTCTCTCTCTCAAATGTGTTGAAAATCCCCCATTTTTTCTTTTGATCAAAGCAAAAGCAAAACCCTGCCAGATGTTGAGAAGAATGGTAACCAAATGATTCAATTAGAATTCTCCTGTGGGGACGTGGACTCTCTCAGTCAATGTCACAGAATGCAATAGTCTCCGATTTACCCAGCAGTGAGTTATTCCTTCTGGTTGTGGCAATTGGGAGCTGACGATGATGCGAATTTAAATGAGTATCTTTATGAAACAAAGCAAAACAGCAAAGGGAACAGCGGGGGGACTGGATGGCTTGGGGATGCAGAAT
The DNA here is from genome assembly GCF_002837175.3 of Physeter macrocephalus. Lineage (NCBI taxonomy): Eukaryota > Metazoa > Chordata > Mammalia > Artiodactyla > Physeteridae > Physeter > Physeter macrocephalus. Next base: position 158,815,436 of record NC_041224.1, read on the forward strand.
TGGATCTAGAATAAAGAATCTGTTACCTCCAGTTGCTGGTCATAATGCTAGTACAGGTTAATATGAATTGAAAGTTACTGCCGTGTGATAGCAGTTAGCTGTCACTTGTCTGAAATTTGACCATGGCATATATAGCACAATCTGTATCTAGGTGTCTAGAATATAATGTCCTCTTTAGTTAAGGGTCAAGCCACCAGCTTAACTATGTAGCCAAGGATTCAGGCGTGAGAATCACAGGGTCATAGAACTTAAACTCTGGAAAGACATTGCTGTCATGTCCAGAGTCTGTGAACTCTCTGAAGTTGTATGTGTCATTTCTTTGCGTGTGCTATATATATTCTGAGGAACAGAAAGCATAGCTTTTATCATATCCAAAGGAAGGTATGGATCCACCAGCCCGCCACCCCTTCCCTGCCAAATGTTAAGAACTTGATTTAGACCTTGTCTTTGGAGTTGGGTAGAATTGAACTTAAGTTTTTTTTTCTTTTTTAAGAAATATTTATTTATTTATTTTTGGCTGCGTTGGGTCTGTTGTTGCTGTGCGGGGGCTTTCTCTAGTTGCGGTAAGTGGGGCTACTCTTTGTTGCAGGTGCGGGCTTCTCATTGTGGTGGCTTCTCTTGTTGCAGAGCATGGGCTCTAGGCGCACGGGCTTCAGAAGTTGTGGCACATGGGCTCAGTAGTTGTGGTGCACGGGCTTTGTTGCTCCGCGGCATGTGGGATCTTCCTGGACCAGGGATCGAACCCATGTCTCCTGCATTGGCAGGCGGATTCTTAATCACTGCTCCACCAGGGAAGTCCCTGAACTTAAGTTTTTGCCTTACCACTTACTAGCTGTGTGACCTTGGGCATGTCACCAATAAGACTTATTTTTCTAATTTATACAATGGGGACAATAATATAATCTACGTAATAAAATTGTTATGAAGAAAATTTGAGATCATGTATGTAAAATTTTTACCATAACATATATTGTGTTAAATGTGAGCTTATTATTATTATTATCATTATCATCATCGTCATCATCATCAAAAATACTGAGCCCCAGGAATGTTCAGATATACTTAAGATTAATAGCAGAAACAGGGCCAGAATCCTGATATCTAATTCACTGCTTTGGCCATTGGAAAACACGATGCCTCCATCTCTCTTTTTGTTCATTATTCCTTTCATGTTTTCGCAGGGCTAGGCATGTAGAATAAGACACTGAAATCGAATGATTAGTTCTCCCATTGCATGGCCAAATGGCCAGTTTCATTTGAGAGCTCTCCTTCAATATTCTTTAAACATCTTATCTAAATTGGAGTCTGAAAAAGGAAATCACAGAGATCAAGGAGGTCACACTTTGGCTTTTAGCACCCTCCACCCACCTTGCCCAAGAACAAACTGTGAGCACGGTTAGAAGTCTGACTCTTCATTAGTGAGGGGAAGTCTCTTTGAGCAGCCCCTCTGTTGGACAGATAGAGTGGATCTGACAAAAGGGATGATAGATTAGGAACTGTCTGGTGGCTAATGTACTGTTTACTGCAGTATAAACGACTGGTGTTTGGGAAATGACAGATGAGAGAGGGCACAAGTATGGACGTAAGTGATTTCCAGGTTTCTGCGGTGGAGGAGAGTCATGGTTGACTGAGGTGTTGACTGCCAGTGGGAAGTCATTGGTGGGAGTGTCAGGGGGATGAAAAGAGCGTGAAGAAGACTTTTCAATTAGCCCATTGATCCAAAGCTTTTGTGCCATATATGGAAGGTACTGTGAAAGGGTCCGGTTCTCTCGCTCTTTTCTCACTGCCGCCTTCACTCAAATATAACTCTGCTTCCTGTCCAAGTGCAGCAGTCTCCCCAGAGAGAAAGCACAAGGGGTAAGAATGGAGCTATGCTCGGCCAAGCTGGGAGATCCCTAGGGGAAGATGACATAGGAACAAAGAATAATACATGTGGTTGAAAGAAGGCAAGAAAGCAAAAAAGCAAGCAAGCAGGGAAGCATGCAAGAAAGTGTAAGGAGGAAGGAAGGAGGGAAAAGAGAAGAAGGGAAGGAATCTAGCACGTCAATTAATCTACATCTGATATATTTGAGTTGAGTGAACTCGTGATGGTCTAACTTGCCCCAGGGAATCATAAGAAGCCTGCAGTTAATTTGTAGCTATTATAAACATTTAGCATCCATTTGCTTAGTTTCAATAATAATAATAATTATTATGATAATATAAGGCAGGCTGTCAGACGGTGTTTGCAAACACATCACCATTGTAACTTGTATTTGCCTTCTGCTTTGTCAGAGGTTTTATATTCATGCGTTCATTCATTTTCCTTACAAATATTAATGGAGCATCTATTTTGTGTCAGTTCTAGGTACTTGGGATACATAAGTGGACAAACAAAAATAACCTGTCCTCGTGGAACTTGCATATAAATTGGAGAGAACAAACAATATATATGATATCATATATAATACAGAGTGATGATAGATGATGTGAAGTCAACTAAATCATTGTACAGGGTTAGAGAATGATAGGATTGGGGGAAGCATATCTTCTATTTTAGATAAGATGCTTAAGCAGACATCTTTGAGGAGGTGACTTTTGAGCAGTGGCCAAAATAAAAGGAAAGATCAAACTATGTAGACATCTAAGGAGGAACATTCCATCTGAAGGGAACAGCAGGTGCAAAGGCCCTGAGGTAAGAGTGATGTGTTAGAGGCATGTCAAGGAGACCAGTGTGTCTGGAGAGAAGGAAGCAAATGGGAGAATAGGAGATGAAGACAGAGAGGTGGATGGGAGCCAGGCGATGTAGGACCTTTCAGGGTAGTAAGTTATCAGAGTGTTTCAAAAAAGGCAGTAAAATAATGTGATACTTGTGATACAAGTATGGCTCTGGCTGCTGTGTAGAGAGCAGATGATAGAGATGGTGGTAAAATTTGGGAGGCCAATTTGAAGGGTGATAGAATAGCCAGGGTAGAAATGCTGGTGATTCGGACTAAGACGGTATTCTTGGATTTGGGATATATTTTGGAGGAACATCTAATAGAATTTGATTATGGATTAGATGTGAGGGGTGAGAAAAATAGAGTTTATATATCTTTTTACTTTAAAAATGTTCTTTAAGTTTAGGCTTGGTCTTAGTTATTTCATGGGCTTTTCTAATGAAGAGTTTGAGGCAATCATATATATATATATTTTGGCTACGTTGGGTCTTTGTTGCTGCACGCGGGCTTTCTTTAGTTGCGGTGAGCAGGGGCTACTCTTCGTTGCGGTGCGCGGGCTTCTCATTGCGGTGGCTTCTCTTGTTGTGGAGCACGGGCTCTAGGTGCGCAGGCTTCAGTAGTTGTGGCAGGCGGGCTCAGTAGTTGTGGCTCATGGGCTCTACAGCGCAGGCTCAGTAGTTGTGGCGCACAGGCTTAGTTGCTCCGCGGCATGTGGGATCTTCCCGGACCAGGGCTCGAACCCGTGTCCCCTGCATCGGCGGGCGGACTCTCAACCACTGTGCCACCAGGGAAGCCCGAGGCAATCATATTAAATTATAAATTGTAATAACCCAAAGATCACAAAATTGTCCTTTTGTGGACCACATTCAGTCTATAAACATGATGTTTGGGCTCACAATTTTTAAAATCTTTGAGCCAGCACTGCAAAACCCAAATGTCTGAATTCTTTTGAGAAATGGTAAGCTTTGGAGCAAAGAGTAGGTATCCCCATGAAGGCTATCCTTTGCTGCAACTGAATAGCACTTGCTGTCTTTTAAGGGAACAGTTCTTCACTTCTGTTACTTCCTGAGCTTATTTCCTTGTCTCTGTTACCTGAATGGCCCTGGAGGTTTCCACTTCTTACTTGTTCCTCCCGTCCCCACTATGTAGTCCATTTCAGAAAGAGACATTAGTGAGATAATCGTAAACGTGGTTCCATTTGAGTCAAGAGGGGCAGGTATCTCAGGATTATTGTAAGCAATCTATAAATCCATATGCAATCTAAGTATTGCCTGTAAATCATATTAATAATAAATAATCTGTTTTGTATGAGTATATATAATTATTGTTGGAAAGCAAAAATAATTCCAAATTATAATGAATAACATGCATATTTGAATCTCACTAAATTTCAATAGTCTGTATCATCTCAACAGACACTAAAGTACTAAAAGTATGATTGCTTTCAAGTGGTTGTATCCTTTTTTTAACCCTTAAAAGGAACCCTTGAACTTAGAAAGGTTGGAAACAGCTGTTCAGTCTGGCCTTCCACTTCACTGACGACAAAAGGAAATCCAAACGGGGACAGTTATGTGAACAAACCGCTCAGCTGATTAACAGCAGCAGGACCCAGGTCTCCTAATGGGCTGCACTGGGTCTCTTGCAGTGCTTACTCCCATAGCCAAAAGTCCAGAAGATGGAAAGGGATGATTTATGAGATTCTGACATGCAACTTCTTTTTTTAATTGACGTATAGTTGATTTATAGTATTATATTAATTTCAGATGAACAGTATAGTGATTCAGTATTTTTACAAATTATCCTCCATTAAAAGTTATTACAAGATAATAGCTATAATTCCCTATGCTGTACAATATATCCTCGTTGCTTACCTATTTTATACGTAGTAGTTTGTATCCCTTAATCTCTTACCCCTGTTTTACCCCCTCCCCTTCCCTCTCCTCACTGGTAACCACTAGTTTGTTTACTATATCTGAGGCAAGCAAATTCTTGATTCTGTTTCAGGGATCACAAATTCCAGTTTACGGATGAATGGGAAGGATCTTCTCTTTGTAAGAATACACTGTAGGGCAGGGTTCCTCAACAGCTACACTACTGACATTTTGAACTGGATAATTCTTTGGGGGGACTCTGTTGTATGTTGTAGGATATTTGGCCTTTCCCTGGCCTCTACCCACTAGATGCTTCTAGTTGACTTCCCCCCTTCCCAAACACACACACACACACACACACACACACACACACACAAACACACACTAGTTGTCACAATAAAAGCTATCTCCAGACACTGCCAAATGTCCCTTGGAGAGGGGCAGAATCATCCCCTGTCAAGAACCACTGCTTTAGGACAGAGTGCTGCTGTTTACCCACTGATTCAGAGTGCCAGGGAAAGACTTTGAACACGCAGCAGCCTGGAATCCTGCTGACCCAAGAGCCATGCCTGGGCAGCTGCTCACGGACTTCCTCTTCCCATCTGCAAGGGAATAATCTAATCTACAGTGTCTTCCCAGTTCAGTACTTTACAAGAATCTTTGCAATTTTTCACTTTGAAAGGACACTTAGAAGTTTCCAGTGCCTCAACTGCAGAGGTAAAGGGCTTTTTGTCTATTTCTCTATTTACCTCTGTTATTTATTTTGTTTTAACTTTCCATTGTACAGTTTCTCTCTGTTTATTTTTCCTTTCGATTTGTATTGCTTTTTGTGTCTCTCTTTGTGTCTCCTTTATCCCTTTTTGGTGTGGAGCCTTTCTCTGCCTGTATCAATATCTGTCTTTCTACCCAGATTTCTGTTTCATTTTAGGGCTTAGCCTTTTGGTGTTTATCTCCCCAGTCTGTATCATTCTTTTTGTTTGTTTGTTTGTTTTGCGGTATGTGGGCCTCTCACTGTTGTGGCCTCTACCGTTGCGGAACACAGGCTCCGGACGCGCAGGCTCAGCGGCCATGGCTCACCGGCCCAGCCACTCCGCGGCATGTGGGATCTTCCCGGACCGGGGCGCGAACCCGTGTCCCCTGCATCGGCAGGCGGACTCTCAACCACTGCGCCACCAGGGAAGCCCTGTATCATTCTTTTAATGACTGTGTTTCTGGGTTTTTCCTTAAATTTTTTGAGTGACTGTTTGTCTTTTAGTCTCTTTCTCTCTGCTTGTATCTCTCCAGGTATTTTTCATGACCCCCTCTCACTTTTGGAGGATGTTGGTATATTTACATGACATTTCTGTTTTTGATTGTCTTTGTTTCTGTTTATTCACCTCTCTTCCATTTCTGCCTTTCTTTGGAAATGATCCATCTGTAGCAGGCTCCTGTCAAGATCTCTTTCTCTGGGTAGGAAGTCCTTTAGGCATGTTCTAAAAACCTAGTACTTCTATTGAATGATAAGCCTCAGGGGGAGGACAGGGAATGGACTCTTCAGTTAACCCCTCAGAGGCAACACTTTGTTTTATTTTTATAAATTATACATTTAGAATATTGAATCCAACAAAGGTTAAATTCTTAACCTTTCATAAAATCAGTATCATAAAAATATATTTTAAGTGATTCTACATCATAAGCAATTATCTCAGAAAACTAATAGGTAATTCATCCTTGAGATTAACTCTTTTTCTAATGCTAGGTGAAATGAAATCAATAATTAGAGATGTGTACATTGCTTTAGTTGAGGCTTGGGAATAAAAAACTTTAAGAACAGGATTTGGCTATTTGTAAAGTACCTACCTTTTTCCTTGGTTCCTAAAGAATGTCCAAACCAAGAATGAGGGCCCTATGAGGTTCTCAAAGACAGTGAAAACTATTCAGTCTTCTCATTTTTGTATGAGAATCGTAATAAACTTGCCAAACAGATTGGAATCCATCAGGTGTAACCAAATTGATCTTCCTTTAATGATTGTTTATACTGTGCATCCAAAATCAAAACCAGTATCAAGAGTTAATCAATTAAAATGTGTAATCATTTTGGTTCACCAAAACAAGAGGGAATTGTAAACTCAGTAAAATTTATTTTATAGTAGAAACATGTTAAAAACATGCAGCTTAACTGGACCATATGTAAATTAATCAAGTGATAGCTCTAAGTATTTTCGTTGTTCTTGTTGTTTGTTTAAGTGTGGTACAGGGAAAAGTAATGGCTGCTGAGAATGGCAGGACTGTGTGAAGAGGTTTCTGAAACCAAAAGACAAAAACCAAAACCAAACGCAAGAAAACCAGGATGGAAATTCGGATTTGACAGGGAAAACAGAAACTAAACAAGGGAAGGAAGTGTTTCTTTTCTTTCTAGTTTAGGATAAATCTTTTCAGTACCCTGTCTGGACTTAAATAAATTTAAGAATACAATAATACATCATTAAAAATTCTGCTCTAGGCAATTGATATTTGCAGGGTGCTTGATATTTTAGATGGGACATTTGTTTTCTCTGAAAAATCACTCAAATATCCAAGCCCTTGAAGCTTCCTAAAATTTCTAGTAATTAAGTTCAATTCAGTCAAATTCTGTGCTTCCAGCAGTTATTGAGTATTTATTTCCATGGTCGTTGTGCTAGGGTTGGGGAGGAGAGTATCACTGAGATCAACACTCTGACCGGGCTCTCAGCTAACTTTTGTCAAACATCACTGCCTCGGCTAATAATGTTTCTACCATAAACCAAAGTGGCAACAAGTATGTGAACGTATAACATGAAACCATGTTCCAACCTGAGGATGCCTGAGAGAGGAGGGTGACATCTGCCAGTCTCCTTGTCTGTCAGTTCCACTTGATATTTCTTACATCTACACACTTACCAGGACTGAACAACACCACGACTGGTCTCTTCGTTTCTTCATTCTTCCTCCGTTTAAGTGCATTCTCCATACTATGGCCAACTCTTTTCGATATTTAATGAGCTTTGGTAGCTCTGTATTGGTTAAAACTAGGTAGTGGCTCCTCACTTCTTTTAGGATAAAAATCTGTGCTCTGATTCATGACATTTGAGATTTTTGTCCTGCTTGATACTTATCTTGGGAAGCATATGGTATGCAGTGGTAGGAAGTCAAGCAGCTAGAGCTTGGGTTCAAATCTTATCATCCCTTCTTATCTATTCGCATGCCCCTGAGCAAGTTCTTTTACCTCTCTATGGCTCAGTGACTTCATCTGTGAAAGAGGGATAATAATGTCACCCACTTTGCAGGATTGATGGTAATGAAAACTAGTTAGTGCTAGTGAGGTGATTTGTAGAGAAACAGTAACCTTCAATAAATGTTAACTGTTATTATTGTTGCCACCTCTGTAGACTCATCCCTTCACACTGTCCTTTTCTCATTCTCCACTGGGTGGTTTTGAGTTCCTGGAACCTCTGCATGCTGTTCCTTTCATCCCCTTCACTCACTAACTCCAACTTGACCTTCAGGACCCAGACTTCGGACTCTGCCCTGCAGGATGGGCAGCCCTCTTATGTGCTGAGTTTCCCTCTGTCCCAACACCTTGTATTTACTTGTTTAGTTCTCTGTTCCTCTCACAATAGGCACACCCGGGGGGCAGAAACTCTGCCTTGTTCATCTGGCAGCTCTAGCTCCTGACACTGCTTCGTTCATGGGATGCAGTCAGGAGCCCCCTGCCTCCGCTGAATGAGCAATCCTAGAGTGAGAATCCAGGAAAGGGATGTAGGTTAATTACTAAATATCTGAATGCTCAGGTGTGTGTGTTTAAGAGTAGGCAGGTGTCTCTGTAGAACACTGGTATCTCCAGATGCTCCCAGGTATGTTTGGAACGATGAGTACGTGGTCAAATAAGATAGGGAATTGGGGGTAGGTCTCTCCTAAAGAGTTGCACTTTTGATTAGCAAAGCTCTAACTGCAATGAAGGAGCATGTGCAACCTAGAGTTTCCCAAATAGTTCAGATTCTGGAACCCACCTTTATTAGTAAATTGTGAAACCCAAGCAGAATGCCCTAAGGAACACAGTCTGGGAAATGCAAGTCAGAGCTAATCAGAGCAGCTGTAACCAAGACTTCTCTTTTTCCCCCAGTCCTGGGACCTTTTCAAGAGGTTGTGAGAGATCCAGTGAGGGCTTCAGGTCTGCGTAGAGCCTAGTTTGAGCTGGAATCTTGAATGGGTACTACAGAGAGTAAATGGAAGCCATTCAGAGATATAGAATTGCTTTAGCTATTACAACCTGGCTTCATATAATACCCTCCAGAGGTATTCTCTGAGCAAAGGACCTGGGGCATAGTGGTTTTAAAAAGGCAGGACCCAGAATTTCAGGGTTTATGGACACCATATACCTTTTAAGGATTTCCTATCAACTGCACCAAAATCACCTGGATCACTTATTAAAAGTGCTGACTCCTGAGACCTCAACTTGGGCTTAATGATAAGGCAGTCTGTGAGTGGGAGACTAATAACCCACATTTGTATCGAAGTTCACTGTGATCCTTATGCCCCCAAATGTTTAAGATCTATGGTTCTGGATTGACCCTGAGTAGGAGCCAATTTGAAGATGGAAATCTTTCAATAGGTCCAAGGTTTGCAAAGTAATTTCTGTTACATCATAAAATTATTACATGTGGAATTATCATCAATATGGTCCTTATTTCATATATATATATACACATATACCTCTGTATGTATATATATATGATATACGTATTAAAAGTTATAAGGACTTAGATGTTTTATTTCGTGAGAAGAAAGATTGTTGAGCATGTCACTTAACTGTCTGAGCCTCACAGAAATCGTCTGTGAAACAGGAATGGTGCCATCTGACCTTCCTTTGCATGGGGGGGTAGAGAGAATGAAGCAAGAAAGACAGAAAATCAAGTGTGAAATATGAAGTGCTAGGAAAAATAAGGTATTATGATGCATATATGCAGATTCGGTGAAATGGTAGTCTTGTTACACATAATGATATTTTTCTAAGTAACCTAGTTTGGTTTGCTGTTCTATGGGGTTTGAGAGTACATTTTGATCACCTAATTTCAGATTTATTAAACACTAAACATGATTGTTAGAAGTAAGGGAAACCTCTGGGATTGCTTAGAATAGGATTTTTATAAAGCATTCACTTTGATTCTAACAATAGTTAAATATTAGGAATCATTATGCTAAACTCCAAGGTGATTCCACATTATGAGCAAATGCTATGGAAAACAAATAGGACATTCATTTATGAAATTAACCCTTTTTCTGATGCTATGGGAGTAAGATTATCAATCATGTCATGTCTAAGAATGCCACCTCAGATTTACACAGCACATTAAAATAAATGGGGGAAATTCGCAAAGCCTGACATCAAGTTGAAGTTAGCTGTTTTATACTTTTAAGAAAAGTCCTTTTTCCTTCTGTAAGTGTAAACTTTTTTTTTAAATGGTAACAAACTTAAGTTCAGTCTATCAAAGTACATTGAAAAAGCTTAGCAGACAAAATAACTTTGACAGAAAATAGGTGAAATCCAAGTTTTATTCATGTACAGTAGTTACGAAGATACTGAGATAAGTTATTTGGAGTACTGTCCTTTTAATAGGCCTTCCTCTCCAGTCTTGTCTCATTTTTCACTTTCACAGGGATTTTAATGTATTCTTTTCATTACGTAAAACATGCCACATTTGGCCTTTTCATGAAAATGGATCTGATATTCTCCTTTGACAGCCATTCATGTGAAAAGAACAGGTCCTATTTCTGTCCATCGCCTACATGTACATATTCATAGAAATCATAGATTTTTAGTAAAATATACTTTATGCTTATAGAGCATATTAATCCCAGAAATTTAAAGCATTTCAGTCAGTAACTATATCATATTCCCTTTCTGTCAAGCGACACGTGGTCAAGGGTTCTCAGTCCCAAATCCAACTCAATCTAAATTACATGATTTCCATTTTCTACACTGAGGAACAGGAATACAGGAAATAAAATCACCAGCCCAGGAAGCATGAACCCCAAATTAATCTTGAAGACTTGCTGTACTGTTTTATCTCTCAAGTTACATGTCTAAGTATTACTACTTTTTTTTTTTTTCGGTACGCGGGCCTCTCACTGTTGTGGCCTCTCCCGTTGCGGGGCACAGGCTCCGGACGTGCAGGCTCAGCGGCCATGGCTCACGGGCCCAGCCGCTCCGCGGCATGTGGGACCTTCCCGGACCGGGGCACGAAGGCGTGTCCCCTGCATCGGCAGGTGACTCTCAACCACTGTGCCACCAGGGAAGCCCTAAGTATTACTACTTTTAATTTGAAGTAAAATTTGTCCTTCTAGATTTTTTTTTTTTTTTTTGAGGAGGATAGAGCTAATCATTCCTTTTCTAGTTTATAAACAGATGTTAAGAGAGAGTATGTGTGTGTATTTTTACTCTGATAGTGGAATTTTAGTATCTGATTGATAACCTTATTGGCCTGAATTTAAATCTTTCTGGGAGGGAAAATTAATCAGCTGTGATATTGTTTACCTCAATGTTATCATTTCTTCTTGAGATATGAAAAGCATTGCAAAGTGTTTACATGATCTTTCCATGTTGAAGAACAGTTGCGTTTTACTCAGCACTGCAAGCTGTTTTTGGACAAGAGAAATATAATTGTAGAATTACTGAATTCAGAAATCAGTAAGTTGTTTATATAATATTCAACAAGATACATCTCCCACCTCCAACTTCTTATAACAAAATTCCAAATCACCAAATGGTGTTCCTTGTTTAAACACTGTGACTAATGGATGGCTTTACATTTATATGATCATGTTCTGATGTCTTTTCTGAACACAAGAAAAAAAAAATTTCCCAAAGTAAAATGAGGAGATACCAGATATCTTGCAATACTGGTAGGAGTGTGTATGTGGATGGGGAAAGGGCATGAGAAAGTGTATTCTCCACGTATCCCTAGTTCTGTACCCTGGATGAATAATCGATAAATAAAATGACAAAAACAAACCAACGGCAAAGATGGAAAAGTCACAGGACTGAATGGAAACCAGGACTCCAACTACTTTGTCATTATTTTGTTGTTGTTTTGATTTTGTTTTGTTTTTTGAAGGAAGTTACGACAAGGAGCAGCTAAGGACGTGTAAATTGGCAGCAGACTGTGGTTTATGATAACGACGGTCCTGAAGGGACTTGGCTTTCTTGGTGACATTGAAGTAAATTGCACTGCTCAAGTTGTATACTAAGAAGGGTTGGTAATGAGCTATAGAGAAGGCACAATGGCTTGCTGGTTTTATGGTGGTGTTGACTATCAAAATGAGTGGAAAGGAAAAGGGGACCGGGTGGAACTACTTGGGTTAATTTTAATACACATTATGAATGACAAAGTTTCTACTCGTTTTAGAGGGATAAAAACACATAAAACTGTCCCAAACTGCTACTGGCAGCTATTTCAATCTGTTTTTCTCTCTTCCAGTACCTTTGATTTTTCTGAATTCCTAGTGTCTTGTTAGGTGACATCACATTTGTTTAAATTTACTTGGATTACAAATACCATTTTTCTCTTTAGATGAGGAAAAAGGAAGGGAGAGCTATAGCTTCCTCATATAGAAACAGACATAGCTCATATGCAAAATCCTGTTTCCACGAGATTCCATGAACTACTGGAGTAGTTTCACCTGAGGAGTGGGGCTTGACAGATCTCCCAATCTGAATGCTTTGCTTTTATTTTTATTTATTTTTTATTTATTTATTTTTTTTTCGGTATGCGGGCCTCCCACTGCTGTGGCCTCTCCCGTTGCGGAGCGCAGGCTCCGGACGCGCAGGCCCAGCGGCCATGGCCCACGGGCCCAGCCGCTCCGCGGCATGTGGGATCCCCCCAGACCGGGGCACGAACCCGTGTCCCCTGCATCGGCAGGCGGACTCTCAACCACTGCGCCACCAGGGAAGCCCTGAATGCTTTGCTTTTAACTAAAGCCCTGATGAAAAACACATGTGCATATGTGTGCATGCAGGCACAAATGCACACACAGCAGAAAGCTCTTGTATCTACAAGGACCGATTTCAGTTATTTACAGAGCACTTAAGCTGCCCGGTTCCCAAGTTCCTTAGGCAAATCTTTGTTGCTGTGGTCTATGATAGCCACATATTCTCTGAGTACCACTTGCTACTTTCTTAGTTCTGTGCCACTCACACCAATTAGAATATAAAATAAAATGGATGATTTCTGGTCATTTTAGAATTGGGGTGAAACCAAGGGGGAGTGTTGGTCTATAAAAGTATTTTAATTCCAGAGGGAAAAGAGGTTAGTGGCCTCTACCTTGTTACAGAGCAAAGTATCCGGGCAGCTCCTCTTTCTCCTTTCTCTTCTGTGGTTTCTTTCTCCCTGGTGCCACATCGAGAGGAGATTCACTCCTGAGAGAGTGTGTCATTTTAAGTTGACTTTCTCAGAGCTCAGCTGAGAGCCATTGCCAAGGCCAGTGGGCGTAAATTCGGTCCTCCTGAAGGGAGATGAAGGGCTGCAGGATTTATGACTTATTTGAGTTCTCATACATCACCCTCCGTGTTGCTCACTTATGATGGCCCTGCCAAAAGATAAAGAAGTGTAGGACGCTTGGTACGGGCTGTGGTGACAGGCCAGGGACAAATGTCTCTGTTGGGTAAATTGATTTGAATGGCTCTAGTGAAATATCGGGTTAGACTGAAAATATGATTGGGTTTAATGATCCTGCTGACTTCGTAGACTGTCGGGATTCCAAATCCCGGACAAGTTAATTAAGGCGCTCTATGAAGAGGCTGTGTGTGGCTATTTATAAATCCATATAATTATTAATGTCAGTAAATACCAGCATGTAAAAATCTAGACCTGTTTTTCAATCTAATATATTGAATCTCTGTTGAATACAAGAAACATTATTTGCAATTTATAGAGTATTTATCTGGGAAAAACTGTTGAGAATATTATTTCTTCCCCCACACCCCAGAGTCAAGAAATAGAGACCTACAGGCATAAAAATATGTAATGAAAAGACAGAGAACTGATAAACAGTTATACCCTGCTGGTACAATTTAGTAGACTTGCACTTAATAACAGTGGAGAGAGGACTTCTGCTTTGTGGGAAAGTGCGGTTGAGTTAGGCCGCTAAGCTGAAGATTAAATCGTTGGATTACTTTTTCAATTATGAAGAAAAGTAGTGTTACCTTATTTTTTGAGTGTGGCTAGTCAGTTAAAAATAATAGATTTGGATTCTCTTTGTAGGACCAAAATTTCTAGCAGATTTCTGGTTTTCCATTTAAAGTTGACTCTGCGTTTATGAGTTTACTTCTAACAGTGGGCATGCTTTCTTTACTGTTCTTACCTCCGGGTGATTAGTGTTGATTGATGATGGTTTCATTTTATTTGGGGGCAAGAGTGACTGGGTTCATCTTCCAAAAGTGTTACAAAATCCCAGTTGTTTCTTTGTGCTTTACGTTCTTCTTTTGCAGCAAGGAGCCCTACTTACCTCAAAATGAATTCCAGGAGAGGCTCCCCCTGATACTTTTTGCTCAGCAGAACCACAGGCAAACAGGATCGCTGACCACATGGCTTTCTTTTTCTTGATTCTATCTTATCTCTGGACAAATTCTCCATCTTTATTTGGCATAAAGTATGACTTCTTCATTTCAGGGAGTGGCTGAGGGCCCTGGAGTACCATCTCTAATGGTTGTGAGGAGGATGGGAAATTGGGTTGAGGAAAGAATGAAAGCTATTGTCAAACAGGTTCTACTTTTAGAACTTAGAAAACAGAGTCAGCATCTGAGAGTGTTGTGCTTGTCTGTCAATGTGGTGTAGAGTGACAGTGCCACAACCTGACTCTGCATTCTGAGGAGAGGCCTCAGCGTGACTGCAAACCTTGCAACCATCTCTATAGAATATTGAGGTTCCTAGGTCTTAGAGCTTGTCCTTAGGTAAATCATGCCTGTATTGACCTGCCTCTTCTCAGTTTCAACTGACTGCAAGTGACGTACTTACTGAGAAAAATCCATTTGCTTGAGCCTAATTTTAGGTAATTTCCCTTTATCTATGTTAGCGGAACCCATAGCTGTCTTTTATGGGCCTCATTCCTCCAGAGGTTTCCAACTTAGGACTAGATCAAAACAGTTCCCATTCAATACATTTTTATTGATTTCTTTCTCTATCTCCAGTTTTTCTTCATATGAGGATATTGAGAATCAGAGAGATTGAGAGATTTGTCCAAGGTCAAACAGCCTGTAAGGGACAAGACAGTTTTTGGACCCAATTGTGCCTGAGTACGAAACACATCTTCTGCACCACAGCGTTGCTGCAGGCAGGAGATGAGCATTGTCTGTCCTGCTCCCTCCAAGCTCAAGTCTTGGCACTTTCACTCTGAGCTCTCCAGGCACTCTGACCTGCTTCAGTAGTCCAGGACTCACCCGGGTCCCTGCCTGTAGTGCCTTTTCCACGATCTTCTCATAGCCTTTTATTCTCCTTCTTCAGCCTCAGATCATATGTCACTCCCTAGGAATGTCTGGTTTATCTCAAGTGGCCTTCCCCGGTTACCCTCTGTCTGTTACCCTGATGATTTCGTTTACAGCAGTGATCACATTTTGTAATTATTTTTGCCTGTTTCACCTCCCCTCCCCATGTAAACTCCACGAGAGCAAGAATCCTGCCTAACTTGTTTATCCTCTACTGTCAGGTCCCACACAGAATAAGCCCCAATAACTGTTTCATAAACAAGTGAATACCTGGGTGAGTAAATGTTCCTGGAGAGACAGAAATATAAGCAAACAATTATAATCCCAGGAGAAGTCTGTTAAATATTCTAATAAAAATTTCAGGGCTTCCCTGGTGGCGCAGTGGTTGCGCGTCCGCCTGCCGATGCAAGGGAGCTGGGTTCGCGCCCCGGTCTGGGAGGATCCCACGTGCCGCGGAGCGGCTGGGCCCGTGGGCCGTGGCCGCTGAGCCTGCGTGTCCGGGGCCTGTGCTCCGCAACGGGAGAGGCCACAGCAGGGGGAGGCCCGCATACCGCAAAAAAAAAAAAAAAAAAAAAAAAAAATTTCAGCAAAATGCTGTGACGATAGAGATAAAGATGGGTGAGGAAGGAAGAATGAATAGTAGGGGAATATTAGGATGTTCTTGGAGGAATATATGACCTGAGTCTGGTGGATGGGTGGGGTTTCAGTATACAAAAATTACAAAGAGTGGGGAAAGCCTTCTTGGAGCAGCATAAACAAGCACACACAGATAGAACTGTGTGGGGTAAACATGGATGTGTAATAACAATGTAAGAATCGTGACTTTTCCTCTTAACGGCTGTTGATTTTGGACCATGTGTTTAATAAACATTTTTTGAGAACCTTCTAAATTTCAGGCACATGACTGTCACCTTTTCTCTTTGAATCTCAGTTTCGTTGCTTGCTGAGTAGGAATCATAATCTATGGTTCAGAATTTTTAATGAAATAGTGTATGTCAAAGAGTCTGGTTTTTAGCAGGTACTTTCATCCGTGGAGATTGTAACTGAGTTTAGGTGACGTGCTACATTTAGAAAACTGTTATTTAAAAGCAACGGAGCAGACCTATTATAATGCCATAATTAGAATGGATAATCACATTTGCAGAAAAGGGACTATACTGTGAGTACATGTAGTTTATTCATAGAAGGCTGGACCTGGGGTTTGGGGAGATAGGTTCTAATCTCAGTATAAGCTTGGGTTCTGGGGGACTCTAAAAAATCAATTCATAGTGTCTCCATATCCTTGTCCTTAAACTTATTGTTGTTATAAAAATACCTGAATGTGAACTTAACCTCTTCTTGAGGGTTTCAATAAGGAAAGCGAAGATCATTTCTCTCTAGAACATTAAGCTTACACAGGAAGGTGCTTTTTGAAGTATTATAATGAAAGTGATGTGGAAAGAGGGGCAGCCTCTTAATCATTTTCACAGTGCAGAGGGGCTACCGCAGGTCATAATTTTATACAAAGATGTATATAAATTAAATAATGATTCTGGAGTTGGCCAGATCTCCTGATGTTCTAAGGCTTGTCATGGTGAATTGTGGTGTCACTTAGCAAGTGCATACTTAAAAAGAATGGGAAGCTGGTAAGGTTAGAAGAATAGGGAGCAACTAGGAACATGTTAAAGATAGCCTAGAGGTGAAAACGAAAGGGAGAACACAGAAGAAAAACAAAGTGGTGAAACAGGTCGGCACAGTGAGAGGAAACCAAAGTGGAGGGAAATCTTTGCAAAAGGGAAGAGAGCCTTCTCATTTTTCCAACAAAACATTCCACTCCTCTTCACTGTGTGACTGCCTCTTTGAAAAGTAGCAGTTGTGTTGGGGGCCTGTCAGTCTTCTTTACAAGCAGACAATTCCCTGAATATCATTCCATTGGATCCCTATTTTCTGTAAGAATACCTGCAAAATTGTAAGGCTTGGCTGATTGATAGCTCTTTTTCAGTAAGCAATAAACAGTATAAGCAAACTTGAGCCTGATTTTTGAGGAGATCATCTTACAAGGGGAAAAAGTTACTAAAATTCCGGAATCTTATCTCATCCACAGTCACTCTTATTGGATGAATACTTAACCACATGGTTTTCCTGTTATCCCTATTTTTGAGATGAGAAAACTGAGGCTAAGATTAGCTAAATAATTTACCTAGGGTCAAATAGGCCCTGAGTGGTAGAACCAGATTTAAATTTCATTCTCTCTGACTCCAAAGTTCATAATGTATTTTCTAATTTAAAAAATAAAAATTAGTATGTATACATAATAAGTAGGATGGGATTATGTTTTATTAAGGGCTACTTTTGAAATATAAGATTATCTTTGGAGAAAGTATCCTTTTCTTTCTTTCTGTCCTTAATGTTGTTTGAAAATTAGAATAGGAAAGATATGGCAAGTGTGCCTTTGTGCTGGGCGTAGCTAAAACTGCTCACTTGAACGATAAAGTTCTGCCATCTGGGTTATTGCACATTCTCCTAAATTGGTATTGTCTGTCCTGCTGTCTTGGAAAGGGAGCAACTAGTGCTGGGGAAAGGATTCAAAATGAAGCTAAGGGATTTTTGGGTGGTTTTGTTTGTTTGTTTGTTTCGGTTTTTTTTGGTGAGATTTTGTTTAATTACCACTGTGGTAGAATGGCTGGCCAAAGTCAGAAATCTTTTATTTCCACTCAGGGAGCAGCGCAACAAAGCTTCAGAATGTACGGCACAAACAAATGCCATTTCATTTTTTTCTACCTCTTAAAAAAAGTTAATCAAGAATTTATTTTTTAGAATAATCCTATGTTAAATCAGGCAACCAGACAATGAAAAAGGAATTAAAGAAAATGAAATGGTGGGAATTATCATAAAAATATTAAATTCTGTCAAAAGCCCTACCAAGTGAATTGGTTAAAAAGCACCTAAAACTTATTGCCCTCTGGGTTCTCTTTTCACTGGCATCTTTACGGTTCATCAGTTTGCTTCCCTCAACACCACTTACCTAGAATCCTTGACAAATACCCATTTTAGATACTGGGAGTGGCCGATAGACTTGAGAGCAAAGCAAGGCTGTCATGAGCCGGAAGTCGGGAAGGGTGTGGGTTAATACGGATTAGGATCAAAGATTTTAGTAGGTGACTATTTGCTTGAGTGAACGAAGCCAGTTTGCACTATGACCCTCCATCGTATTAGGCCTGGCAAGGATTCCTGCTAGAAAAACAACTTGCAGGATTTGAAATTACATACTCATCCAGTTTTCCCAAATCCTTTGTTTCTGAGAAGTACCAGGTCCTAGAGATATGGCAGTAGACTGGATGAAGTTCATTTGGTCCTGGCATCTTGGGACCTGTGGTCTGGGACAACCCCTGCTGTGTTGGTCATGGACGGGCTGATCTTGTGTGAGGCTGCAGCAGGCTGTGTATGGCCGCTGTCCCACACAGGCAGCAAAGCACGATGTGGTTCTTTGTGAATGTGTACTGGCTGCCTAACCTGCTGATTCCAGTTCTGTAAAGCGTGGTGAAAAGGTCTTTTTTTGTCTCTGATAGCATGACAGTGTGAGGTTGAGAGACATTCGTTTTCACTGAGAAAAATTTAAAGCTACCACGTGAGGGATCTTTTCTGATTATAGCATGGCTGTAGGATTCCTCAGTCTTGGCACTATTGACATTTTGGACTGGATAATTCTTTGTTGCGGAGCTCTCCTATGCCTTGTAGGATGTATAGCATCATCTCTGGACTCCACCCACTAGAAGCCAGTAGCACCCTCCCCCAGTGTGACAACAAAAAATGTCTCAGACATTACCAAATGTCCCCTGGGGGGCAAAATTGCTCCTGCATGAAAACCACTGCCTTAGATTTTGTGCCCTTTGAAGTAAGACCACCGATTTTATTTCTTCCTCCTAATTATGCTCAACAATGCGAGGCCTTCTTTTAAGACAGACTTCCAACATAAATCTCTGATTCTTTTTGAGAAAACATACTGCATTTTAATCTTTAGTGGTTGATTGTCCCCACATGTGAAATAGGAAGTTGATGAAGGCAGTAGTTATATTCACATATTTTTGAGCCAGAATCCCCTGAGTTTGAGTTAATGATTTGCTACCAAGTAGCTATGTGACCTTGGCCAAGAGACTTCACAGTTCTAAGTCTCCCTTTCTGTATCTGTGAGATGAGGAAAATGACAATTCTACCTTTTCCATCCTGTTGTGGTCATAATTAAATGAGACAGCGTGGTGAAAACTTGTAACACAGTGCCTGGCACAAGGTGAGTGCTTGATGTTTCCTGCAATTATTACTATCCCTGATAAAATTTTGGAAAAATTAGTCATCTTGTTATTATTGCCAGTGTTTATGTTTTTCTTTACAAGATACTTTCCACATTTTTTTAATCTCAGAAAATAGACTTGCACATATGTGCACACATTACAGTCTGATTAGCTACACACTATCTTTGGACAAATCCTGGACATTGTGATTAGCTCTTCTGTATTTTTCTGCTTTTGCTCTCACTGTTCCCAGCTTTTTCCTCCCATTCTTTCCTTCTGGAGCCACCATTAGATGAAGAACAAATCATCCCCTTGATTTGCAGCCCTTGCACCAATGAGAAAACTCCTATAGTGACTTTTGATTTTATGCTTCATTGGTTAGGCCTCCTCATAAACACCATGGCATCTTAAAAAAGAAGCAAAACCCAAAAAACAGCAGCTTTCTTTTGGCCAGAACTTTATCAAATCTGTGTCTGTAATGGCGGAGAAATGTGAAAATCCTTTTTTTTTTGCTGCAGAAGCAAAGTGACCTTGAGGGAGCACTGGCTCTGTGTTAGCTTTCCATGGCATTGACCACACCCCTCTTCATTTACCTCCTCCTGTTCCCCTTCCAGCCCCACAACAACCTGCAATCACTCTGCCTTCCTGCTCCAAATTTATGACCAAGAAGAGGCCATAAACAGAGAAGGCCAGTCCTAATCCCAGGCACTGCACCTTCCTGTTTGGGAGAGGTACGACAGCTTGATGGGACCGTAAAGAATAAGCCGGCATCGCACTTGCGCCATGAATCATTCTCTCAGAGAGAGGCTAGCAGGGGAGCTGCAGTGAGTGCAGGTGGCCCAGATCCCTGAGGCAGGGCTTCTTTGAGCCACCTGGAGCAAAGGGTCCCCAAGGATGCCCTCTCCATGATGTGGCCTGACACTTCCAAGTAATCTCACAACTAAGAGAACTCACCAACTCATAGATCCATAGAAGCTTTCTAAGGGATCCCTATGAAATGGTAGAGGCCACTGCAGCTCGCTGATGCTCAGAGATTGACGAAGGTATCACCTGGAATAACACTCCTACAGGAAACATTTGGGGAAAAAGCACACACCTTTCACAGATCCCTTCCTCCTCCTCTAGCTGCCTCTTAGTGTGTATGTGTGGGAATCACCAGGGTGATCTTGTTCAGTTTCTGATTCAGTTGGTCTGGGTGGGGCCTGAGAATCTGAATTTTTACAAGCCACCAGGTGAGGCTGGCGTGGCTCATCTCTCAACCGCATTTTGCGTGGTGAGATCCTAGAGTGTTTCAGAGCTCTCTTTTCCCCAACTCAGAATCGTTTCTTTTGGAGTGGCACTTGCTCGCTTTTACAGGAAACAGTGATAATCTCCCCAGCTGGTTTGGGTAAAACAAACTTCCTCTATGTTTATGAAATATCAGAGACTCGGAGAACTATAGGCATACAGTTATTATTGAGTGTAGTCTCCTTCCCCTAATATGATTCAAAAAAAAATCTCCTGGTAAATGCCCTTCCAGGTTCTTCTCAGATCACTGGTGCAACTGAGCAGTCTCAAGCCAGCACTGCAGAGAACAGCTGGTTCTTTTGTTGTTCAGCTCCAAGTGTAACAATGCTGGTGGTTTGTCAGAATCTGCTTCCACCCATCGATCTAGGTTTAGGTAACAGAGCAACACACAACCTATGTTGCACCTTTCTACAGTTTCCAGAAACTTTCCTTTCCTTTCTAGCTCTGACAGTAGTAACTGTAGTCTATGATTTGAGTTCAAGAGACACAATTGGAGTCTATCATGGTCCCTGCAAAAGGGCAGTGAGTGGAAGAAGAAAGAGGCAGGGAAGGTCTAATAATTTGTCCATGTGCCTGAGGCCTGGATGGGGTCATTTTCTTCTCTGAGTAAGACCTATAAGCTGACACTAGCAAAGAGTATGCTTGTGGCTAAAGGATTTAATCTAAAGACATGCTCCGAGACAGGAACACTCCTCTGATCTGTTTGCCTAAATGAAACATGCTATAGACCTAACTCAACCTTACTTTCTCATCAAACCCTTCCCTACATGCTTCTTCCAGTGATATGTGACTTGAATCTGTGGAGACACAGGGTCTTGTAGTGGAACAAGCATGGGGTTTGAGTCTGGTAACCTGGACTTAACTCTCAGACCCACCATTGATTACGCAGCCTGGCTCTAGCTGCTCAAGTCAGCATAAATTTCCTCCTCTGTAAAAACCTGATAATAGGGACTTAAGGGGATATATTTGAAGATTATATGAGATGAAACAGAAAGGCCTAATGTAATATCTGGCACAATAGTCACTCAATAAACTTCAATTCCATTCTACCATGAAGCAGGTGGTTTATATGAAATTTGACAGAATTAAGCAGTCTATGGTAGACTACTTCTGGGGGCTCTGGAGTCCACCTGTCTGGGTTTGAAAGCTGGCTCAGCTACTTCTTTACTGTGTGGCCACTGATATATTTACTTTAGTTTATCTAGGTCTCATTTTCCTGGATTTTGAAGATTAATTAAGTCACTACATGTGAAACACTTAGAAGAGTTTCTGGCACATGGGAAGTGTTCCTGATATTATGATACAGATTTTATATATTTCTTGTAGTTGTACTTGGAGAGTGGCAAGCAAAACCAAGCAGCAACCGTCCCCTCTGCCCCACCACCAACAACGAACAAAACAAAACAAACAACAACAACAAACACCCACTACCAACAGCAACCACCTACTTTTAGTTTTGGTGCAATAATCTAAATGTTATTCTCCTGGACCACTTTGGAGCAATTCAAACCTGGCAGGAGTTAAATGTTTTGAGTTATAGCCTTGAGAAAAAGTTAATTTGTTATGGATCGTAAACCTAAATGCATAGCTAAAATTGTAAAGCTTCTAGAAGAAAATATAGGAAAATATCTTTGCGACCTTGTGGTAGACAACAATTTCTTGGAGAGACTACAAAAGCACTTAGTAGTAGATGGGTGTTGATCAAAATTAAAATTTTCTGCTCTTCAAAAAATATCCTTAAGAAAATTAAAGGGTGAGCTATAGACTGGGAGAGAATATTTTTCAAGATATACACATGAAAACAACCTGTCTTCAGAATATATAAAGATCTTCTACAAATCACTAATAAAGAGACAGTGAAAATTTGGCAAAAGAATTGGATAGACATATAAAAGAAGGGACACAAATGGCCAATAGGCCTATGAAAAGATGCTCCACATCTTTAGTAATCAGGGGAATTAAAATCACAATGAGGTATCATTTCATACTTATGAAAATGATTAAAATTAAAAAGACTGACAACACCAGATATTGGTGGGCATGAGAGTACAGGAATTCTCATACAGAGCAGATAGGGAGGAAAAATGGCATGGCCACTTTGGAAAGTTGTTTGACAGTTTCTAATACAACTAAGTATAGTCTGTCTAAACTAAGACCCAGCAAATTTCTTTATCCAAAAGAGATGAAGATATATATTCACAAAAATACTTATGTAAAAAACATTCATGGTAGCTTTATAATAGCCTCACACTGGAAACAGGACAGGTGTCCACCAGCAAGAGAGTGGATAAACAAAATATGTTATTTTCATACGATGGAAAACTAATAATCAATAAAATAGAATGAACTACAGATAAATGCAAGATATATGTCTCAAAATAGTATATTGTATGGGAGGAAAAACACAAAAGGATACATATTATATAATTCCATTTATGGAATTATAAAAATTCCATAAATTTTATAGAATTAAAATTTATGGAATTATAAAAATTGGTTTTGCCTGTTCAAGAACAGGCAAAACCAATCTGCATTAGAAATCATAACATTGAGCAACCATGAGGGGTGGGGATTGAAAAGAAGGGGCATGAGAGAGCTTTCTGGGGTGGTAGAAATGTTCTATATCCTGATGAGAGTGTTGGTTTCATGGATATATTGACTTGTTAAAACTCACCCAGTTGTATACTTAAAATCATTCTGAGCCCAGATTATTCTTTTCTTCCATCAGAATTTCTTCTCTGCAGCTGACCATCATCTAGAAAACAGAGAAACAGTGATATAGACCAGGGTTCTTAGCCTTCCCCAATCAATAGAAATTGACTAGAGGCCAGATGAGAAATTCAGGCAAGGCTTTCCTAGGGCCCCTGCTGCAGCAGGGGGGAATGAGAACAAACAACAGGTTCCCTGCTTGCTCGCTTGCTGAGGGGGGCAAGCTTTATCCTTATATGGGGTAGGGGTAGGGGTGTATCCAGGGGTCAGGCCGGAGGGGTGGCTTAGGTGTTTTTCTCACCCCTTAGGTGGTGTTGAGTGCAGGGGGCATGCTCAGTGCCCTGCTTTTGCTCCTGACACCCTGCTTTTGCTCCCGGCTCTTCAGAAATGGCAGTTGGGTTTTCTTTGTCTTTTTGTATCTTTTTGTCCAGAATTTCCCCCAACTGCCCAGGCACACAGTTATTTTTAGTCCCATATAGTTTCTCTGTATTTTGTTGCTTGAGCAGAGGTGTGTCCAGGGGCAAGCCCTGCAGCACTGCAGCAAAGGGTCCAGGTCCCAGCCTGTCTCAATAGGAATATCATAACAGTAAACAAAAGCCCTTTTAATTAATTATGGGCATCTTTTAAAAGCCTGTACCTTCCCCTCTAGATAAATTATTCCTCTGTGAATCCTCTCCACGGGGAATCTCTTACAACTGCCCTTCATTTCTGGGCTTCTGAACTTCGGCCTTCCTGTCCCTGTCTCATCCTGGATTATCTCTTGTAGAATAGAATTGATGGCCCTTTCCACTTCAGTTGGACTCTTCATTCAGATTTTTCCATGCACATTACAAACTCCAATTCATTAACATTGTCATAAAATGGTAATGTCCTGTGAAAAAGAGAGGTCATGGCACCAATTAAAATAACTTTCTTCTAGTCACACTTCAAATCAATGTCAGTGCAAACACTTGAAACAAGAATTGATGCATCCCCGTTCCTCCGCCAGATTGATAGCATTACGGTGGTTGAAACGGAGATGAAATCCCAGTCCACACTTACAGAATGTGCCGTGCTGCACTCAGCACATGGATCTGCTAAGAGAAGGGACAAGGAAAGAGAAGAAATGGACCAGGACTAGACAGGGATCTGATAAGCAGTACATACCATTTGTCTTGAAATAGCCATAAGGACATCTATTAAAAATATTCATGCGTTCATTCATAAAATTTCAGGGCTGGGTTGCAGCTGAATCATTTTATTGTTGACTTAATTGAAACCCAGACCACATAAGCCCAAGGTCACATAGCTTGTTCTCTTCCAGATCTGCTGACTGCCAGCCCTGAGCCATTGCCACTGCAGTCTTCATGTGTTCCAGATCACATAAGAGATTTCCTTATTCCTTGGATTCTCCTATATTTGGAGTTATAGCCTTTAAGAAACGTTTAAATGCATTGTTTCATTTGGGCATGGAGTATTAAATAAATAATACAAACATCCTCTCAAACTGCAGGGAGTCTAATAGTAACTGACAGTTGAGGAGTAAGCACTCCATGCCCAGTACTCTGTGGAATTTTTACATGCATGAATTCACTTACTTCTCACGATATCCTGCTGTGTTGCTATACTATTGGGGATACTATTGTGACTCCCGATTTTACAGTTACAGATGGTGAAGCATAAGGGGGTGAAAAACCTGCCCCAAATGCAGTTTGCAAGTGAGAGAGCCAGCCTGGAGATGCAGAACGCTGCTTCCAGCAGCCACGCCTCTCCAACCTGCTTCCTCTCTGTGGGAGAGGAAGTAGAGGAGGTTTATTTCCTCTGGAAAAAGAACTAAAATCTCAGTGAAGTAAACCGATGAGTGATCAGTGAATGTGTATGATCACAGGTGATATTAAATAGAGAGTTGTCACTGTGCAAAGTGATTTATTTCACTTGAATTTTCACAACGTCACGAGAAAGTGTTATTTTTTGCATCTCCCATTACACGTGAAGAAACCGAGGTGTGCAGCGTTAAAGGAACATGCCCATGGCCACACAGCTGGGAAGAGTGTGGACCTGGACAGGCTGGCCCCAGGAGCTGCTTCCCCTGGAGGACTGCAGAGATGTTGAAATAAAATGGCATTTGTTCAGTCCAGCTCTAACTGATGAGACACTAAACAGAAAATGCACTGAGTAAAATTTCGCTGGAGAAACATTTACACTTAGCTGTTTTTGAGCTGGAAGGTCTCTGGTTTGATATAGACTACCTTCATTTTTATGGAGCTGGCATCAAACCGATTTTCGAAAGAACTGCCTTTTCTCCACGGTCTCCCTGGTCAGTGTGACCTGACACATTTTGTGGTTTAAACCAGTAATTCTCAAGAAAGGGCAGCATTGGGAGGGATGGCAGTGCCCTCCCAGAGGAGGTGTCAACATCTGGAAGGCAGGGGCTGGGGGGATGCTTGTTCGAAAAAGAAAGCAGAGCTGGAGGATTGATTTTGAACTTGACCTAGGACTGGCTCTTCCATCTCCCCTAGCTAGGATGGAAAAGTTTGCATCAGGCAAGCAGAGTCAGCATTCACATTGGTATCTTGTGATTGGAGTAAAAAAAAATGTTTCTTTTTCTAAAATTGTTTTGGTTTTGATTTGTGTTGAGTCACACTTTTTAAGTTATTTAATTTTTAAAGCTTTGTAAGAGTGTGGAGATTTTCTTTCTGAGGAACACACTTTTTTTTTAATTTGAAGAAAACTGGTTTAAACAGAGATAGGAGTAGCTGCCGTATCTCTGTCCCTGGTGTGGACAGGTTGAAAATAAGTCCTAGTGGTGGCTCTAAGGCATTTTGAAGAGCTTGGATTCTCCTCATCCAAAGTGAATTCTGTACATGTATTGGAACTTCAAAATTATGGGAAGTGTGTCTAGGAAATCCAGGCCCTCAGTAGGAAGAGGAAATGATTTCCAGGATAAAACTCAGATAAGGCTTGGGCTAAGAAACTCAGAGTTCATGTTGTTACAAAGAACTAAGGCTGAATTTTTGGAATACCAGCTTCCCAGAACACCTGAGACTTGCTAATTCTCATTTACTTACTCCTGACTTTCTCCTAGTTACCTTGGACTGGTTTTTGACTTGTAGAGAGGGTCGGGTTGCAGTCGCACAAGTCTGTGTCCTAACAGGCTGAGACAGAAAACCCTGCCTGAACCTCTGTGTGCCCAGGGTTAGAGATAAGCTGTTCCTCTTTGTAGGGAGCTTTTTCGTTGCCAGATGGCACACAGCTTTCCTAGCTTTTAGACACTAAAAGGACTATTCTGCCATGGTTTTGTCTCTTAGACTATTATCTTATGAACAGTTATCCCCAAAGAATGTCACTCCTCTAGTCAAGATGCAAAAATCCAGTAGATAAGATAAAATTCACCTCGCCTGCCCATTAGGGATCAGAGGTTGCCTGTTTATAGAGCCCACATCTGCAGTGTTTTCTGGGCTTCCTTCCTTGCATCGACTCCCCCACCCCCATGTCATTTCTTGAGTATGCACGAATGTGCTTACCTAACAGGGACGCCCAGAAGCAGTTGGTCTTTGAGTACCAGGTAGTGAAACAGAGAGAGGAGGGTGTGATGAATAGTATTCTTTCAGAAGATGCTAAGGTACTTTTCTTTCCATGTTTTACTTCTCAAATTTAATTAAATTTATCCATTCATTCAAAACTAGCCATGTTGTCACCATGTGCCTTTTCCTGTGCTGGTGCTGGAGATCTCTGAATGAAGGAAACAAAGAAGGATGCTACTCTCATGTTGCATCTAGATTGCATCTAGTTGTGGATATGAAACTGAAGCAGCTAAACTCAGTGAGAATGAGAGCTCACCTAACATCTACTCAGCACTCGATACATGCCAGCTGCAGTTTTAAGACTTTCCGTATATTAACTTAAGTCTTCCAATCGGCATATAAGGCATATGCTACTGTGATCTCCTTTTCAAGAAGAGGAGACTGAAGAACCAGGGACTTTAGGGAACTAGACCAAGGCCACAAAGCTAGGAGGTGACAGAGTTGGGATTTGAACCTGAGCTGTCTGGCTCCAGGGTTCATGATTTTAGTCAAGATGCTATAATGCATTGAATAATGGGAGTTATCTCCTTTATATTGGGTGGTCAGGAAGTGACTCTCAAAAGAAAGGTCATTAAAGCTGAAACCAAAACGATGAGAAAGTCTTGCAGGTGAAGTGAGTGTGTGTATGTATAGTTTTTACATGAGTATTGTATGTGTTGTATGTGTGTCGTGTGTGTGTATTGTGTTTGGAGTAGAGCAGGAGCCTAACAGGCTTCCTAGCAGAGGAAGCAGCATGCGTGATGGTCCTGAGGAAAAGGAGGTTGGGAGTGAGAAGAGAGAGATGGAGGCTTGGGCAATTCAAATGGAAAGGCCAGTTGAGTGAAAGCTTATGGTAGAATTGGGGATACATGTGAGGTTGGGACGGTGTGGGGCAGGGGCAGGGCTGCAGGGTCTTATATGCCAAGTTTGGAATGTAGAGTCATGGAAATACTTTAAACAAAATAAGTAAAATAATTCAACTGAGGTTAAAAGAAAATCACTCTTGCTGTCGTGATGCAAGGGTCCATGGCTCTTGCAGTGGTCCAGGCAAGAGATGAAGGAGGCGTGGCCTTGGATGAATGGCAAGGCTCTGTGTGTGCTCTGCGGTTACAGAGCTTCCCTGATGGCCATCTCCCACTTCATTGCACTTAGAGCTTCCATTCCCTACAAGAGGATGTGTGACTTAAGCAGAAACTTTTCACACAGACATTTCCCATTTGGGGATTCGCCCTCTGTGCAAGGAGCCCTACTTCAGCAGGCTTCCTGGTCAGAATATGCCATTGGAAATGCTGAGAATCAAGGCCCTGAGTGAACGCCAGTAGGAGGGATGAACTGAGGATTCTGCGAGTGCGGCGTGGAAATTTTACTCTGAACACTTGGAAGTAGGGCCAGTGCTACTTAAAAATTTTCTTTTGGACACCCTGAAGTTTTTTATTAATAGTTTTTTCTGCTTAATTGCCTTATCCATGGATGTCTGATAGCAGCAGTTTGGGATAGTAAAAAACAACAAGAGTAGTCCCTTTTTGAAGGAGTCTCCTATCTGCTGAAGATTATTGAAGTAGAGGACAAAATATAGTATTTGCTGGAAATGTAAACAGATACTATTTTGATTACTTTCTGTGAACTGCAGGGTTCAGCTGAAGTAGGTGTTTTATGTAAATACAGTGGTGGCTCGCGAGCTGCTGTGTCTAACAGTCATCCCCAGATGCACCATGTTGCACTAGTATATGGGATTCCACTATCCCCACCTTCCACTGTGACTTCTCGTGGCCCCTTCCATTTCTATTCCTCCGGGACACATAGAGACAGCTTAGGTGTTAACTGCCCCTCTGTTTCCATTCCACCAAAACAGAACTTTTTGATCCTTTCCCCTTCTTTCTTATTCATAAGACTACTTCTTATAGGAGTCCAAGACAGGGAGATCATGGTGATGCTACACTCCATTGTAATAATAGTTGTTATTACTTGAGCACCTACTGTTTGCCAGGATTGGGCCAATTGCTATATTCATCATCTTATTTAGCCCTCAGTCCTCAGAGCTTTAAAGGAAGGTGATATTGCTCCTACTGTACAGATGAAGAAACTGAAGCTAAAGCAATCTTGGCTTGGTAGTGATTGAAGCAAGTGATGTAACTTCTTCATTGTACCCTGCAGAGGTCTAACCACATGGGGGGAATTGTGTTAAGATCTGAATAACACGTTTTAAGGGAAACATTGGCAAATGAAGAAAGGTCGGGGAAACATCCAAGATGATTTAATTAAATCTACATACACTTCTCACGCACAGTACAGCAGGCCTGAAAACTCACATGGCTCATTGGGGGAGCTAGAGCAGTATTTATGTGTTAATGTTTTTACCACAGCAGGAGAAGAAAAAAGATGCTGTGGGAATAGACAGAAAGACCATCATACCTAGCCCAGGAAATGAATGGGGTCCTGAATAAATGGATTTTAGGGAGAGAAAGGTAGGCTGGCATTGGGTGCATCCTAGGCTAAGTAAACAACATGTATAACAACTCAGAGAAGGCAAACTTGGGGACTGCAGTCATTTAGGGTGGCTGGAGTGTAGTGCCCAAGTTAGGGAGTACAGAGACACAAGGCTGCAGAGGCAAGCAGAGAGTGGATCTTGAAGGGTCTGGAGATGTTAAGGAGTTTGTACCTTATCTAAGGGCTCTGCAGAAGTGAAGCATTTAGAGCAGGGGTGTAGTATGATTTCATTTGACTTTAATGTGTAAAATAAGTGTGGATTTATGGGGAGAAGTTGGAGGTTTTTGCAGTAATCCAGGTGAGAAATGATGGTGGTTCTAACTTAAATGTCATGACAGTGAGAGTAGATAAAAGAGCACAGATATAAAAGATTTTAATCAGACAGAGACCTGGGAACAAGGGTCCATAGGGATATCTAACAGTTTAAAAAGTATTTAGAGGGCTGTCTTATGGAAGAAGGAGATGATTTATTCTGTTTATTTACAGATGACATAGTAAGGATTAATGGGAGAAATATATTTTAACTTCAGTACAATAGGAAGGTCCAAAAATTGAAAGCCTCAGTTTACCATCCATCACTGAATGTGTCTAAGCATTTTAATTCGAGACATATTTTTAAATGCTTCGTATGTGCTGTAGATTGGGTAACAATGCACGAGACACTGAGCCCGCCCTTAAGGAGCCTGAGATCCTGAGATAACTAACAGCTAATTAAAGTGAGTGAAATACATATTATTGATATGAACAAAGGACTATGGAAACTCATTCTGTCCAGGGTCGAGAGGAGTTATTAGCTGAGATGATGAAAACTGGCCGAAGGGTCAAATAGAGGGAAAATTTGTATGGTATCGGGAGGACATCTACATGGAACTGCCCAGGAAACACTTGGAAATAAGAATCTAGAGCTTACAAAATAGTCAGGGCTGGGGTAATATATTGTGGAGTTTTCAGTTTAAGCAAGAATCATCAAAGCAAAAGTCCTCAGAAGATAGGTAGATATTATAAATAAGTGAAGTGGACAAGGCATAAGACAATAAGGAGTACTGAGGACTGTGGAAAATTGTAGAGCAAATGCCTTTTCCAGAAGGCAGTGCTGCTCAGCTCTAATAGAATGTTACCGTGTCGGAAGGTTAGTCTGTGCAGCCAGATCTTCATACTTTCTAAATGAAAACAAACACTTGGATATTTATGTTATGTTTTTGGTTAAATTTTTTTCCACACTGTATATATTTGATCTATTATGTTCCAAAAACTGTCATTGCCTTGTATGTTTTAAGGTGATTGTGGAAGCTATGAATACAAATTTTTCCAAGTGAGTTGAGCACTAGTCTGTATACACTGATAATCTTTCTCAAGTGGGCCGTCAAGTCTTACTTGATACACAGCCTTTCCTTCTTCTATATCTGAGGATTCATGATGCCATAGTCATGCCTGAGGAGGTGACGCAGTATATTATCAAGCAAGATACAAAAGACAGAGATAAAAACATGATGTTAACCTAGAGCCCAGAGAAGATTTGGTTGTTTACAGAGTAATCAGGTACATAAGGTGGTAACTGTGTCTGTGTTTTCAGACATCAGACAACATTGCTTTTCTGTCATAGTGCTTGTGTTTTAATTAATGAGGGTTTAACCCCTACAGATGTGCCACTTCATGCCCTAGCACCCAAGGTGGTACTGAAAACAAAATGTCTTAAGAGTCATTGTAGAGAACAGGGACCAAAGATGGAATCCTAAGTAACATTAGGGATGAGTGAGGAGTCTGACCAAAAAAGGTGGGCTTTAGAATGAGCCAAGAGGAGTATCACCAAGACCAAGAGAGGAGAGAGCTTTAAGAAGAAAGATCCTTTTGGCACATTATGCAGATGAAAAATGGTGAGGCCATCGGTTCTAAAAGGTAGGGGCTTCTGATGACCTCTGAGAGGACACTCCAAGGAGAAGAGCTGTCAAGATTCCAGGTTGCTGTGTCCCGGGCAGTGGGCAGAAGTCAGTGAATGGAGCGATTGTAGACTGCTCTTTTGGTAAGTTTGGCAGCAAGGGGAAGGAGAGAGGCAGTTGTGTTCCAAGGATGAAGCAAGGTTAAAGAAAGGTGGTACTTTTTTTTTTTTTAATGGAGTAGAATTGATAATATATTGAGATGAGGAGAGTGATCGTTGATGAAGCCAGGTGTGGAATGAGGCATAAAACGGAAAGATCAGAATTAGAGCAATTGGGAATTGTCTTCCTTTCAGACAGGTAAAAATATGAATCTTTGGAGGTAGCAGAGAGGAAAATTGAGGGAGCTGATGCCTGATGACTCCACATTTTCTCTGAAGTAGAATATGAAGGAAAGGGTTTGTAGAGAGGTGTGGGCTGGGGAAAAAAAATAGAAACAAGTTTAGAACATCTGCTGTAGGGAATTTGACAGGGGTGAATGAAAGGATTGTTATGGTTCAAACTGAGATTGGAAACCATTAAATAGTAATGATCGGCACAGCTGTGAACATTTCTCCAACAGTATCAGGGAGCCCAGGAACGGGAAGCAAAGAAAGGAGGAATTGGTTTGCTCCAGCACTGGAGAATGACCAGCCAGATTCAGCAGAAGATTAAAGGGCTGATAAGTGCCCAGGTAAATAAATGGCCAATTGAAGACAAGCTTGGGAGGGAAGTAAAAGGAATCAGGAGAGGACACATTTGATGAGAGAAAAGAGAGAGCCCCTGGGATAACTATTTTTCTTGGATATTGGAATGCGGGACTCTTACACTGGGTGAGACTTGGATCTGAGTGACCTCTGAGGTTCCTTCTAATTCCAAGATACTTTTATTCTAGACATGAGAAACCACAGCCAGTTCCTATGCTGTTGTCATAATTGTCATAGTACATACAAAAAAGTCTTAGATATACCAAGGTGTCTCTCAGGAATGGCCTCAAGAAAAATAAAGTAGATGATATTTCTCACTTGTACTTCTCTCCTTTTGTAGTATCATCTTTCATTCCTTCATCGTATCCCTAGTGGATCAAGCTAATGAGGGCATTGTTCTCCGATAGGAAGGCTGTCCTTAGGTCCTACTCGAGTCAAAACCTCTAGGTAGATACTTGTTCTGCTTCTTTGTGGATCCATATCTGGTCTCTAGTTACTTATTTTCATTTCAGTGCAGCTATCAGGGGCTTCACTCTCAAGTCAGCTTTTTGGTCTTTCTGACTCAGGTCTCAAGACAGGCTTCCTTTTGGTTAATTCTTGTTAATTCTTACAACTTCTACTGGATGGGAGGTGATGTGAGGAGGAGGAGGAGTAAAAAGAATGGAGCAATTAGCCTAGTGGACTTGAGATGAACAGAGGGTGAGATTCAGTGCCAGGTGTTTTCCTGTTCTGAATCCCACGTCTTGAGTTGGGACAGCCCTTTTGTGTACTTCCCAATTTCCGTACAAGCACCAATAAACCCAGTTCACTTCCCTCTGGCCTTGGCTTTCAGGTTTTAGGAGACACAGATCAAATATGTGTTATTTCTTCAGTGAGCCCGCAGTTTTCACCCTGGGGACCAGCTCCCTTGCTGTTGAGACAGCTAAAAGCACTAAGCAACACATTTGAAATAGGCCTCAGACTCTCTGGAACCAGGGGCTTTGAATGCTTGCCAGGGCTTTAGTGCCCCTAGGTGTACTTCTGAGGTAGATCAAAGTCCCACACAAGTTCTGTTGGAGGAGGGACTCTTTACTGGGAACTCAAGAGCGAAAATAGCCTTGAAATGAAAGCAAGAGATTCGACAGCATGCGCTGTCTGTAGGAACTTTGATTTCACGGCATTTAAGCTTCTTTCTCTAAAGCACAGACCCTGCCCCATGGTACATGCTCATTAAATGCAAGTGGAAATTGCCCACATGTCAGGATGTCAATTTCCCACCTCCATCTCTGTTCCAGTGGTTTATGAATGGTAAAGTAACTTCTTTTACTTTGTGCGTGTAGCCAAAAACTTTAGGTTCTTTACAGTGGCAAATGCTAGGGAAATCCTACCACCAAAAGGAGCCCTGATGCTGTGATGGACATAATTTGGTTTTGAGAATTTGAGAAACCCAATTTTGAGTTCTCACTCAACAGCATGTCAATTTTGTGTGGGTAAGTCGCTTAACCTCTCTGTGCCTAAGTTTCCGGTAATACTAGGGTTATGAGATCTCTCTCTTAGATTCGTAATAGGATGAAATTTTCTCCTTTTTCTCCCCTGTAACCTCCTCTTACACCTTCCCCATATCTCTATGAGTGTGTTGTATTATAGCTTCTGCTATAACTCTTCTACTAGGTTACGGGCAGAGTCCATGGCTGTCCCCTCTTACAGAGGACTGGGAGGAAAGTCTGTGCTCGCTGTGCATCAATGATTACCTGAGATACTGTGTGACATGCTCTGGCCTTGTTAGTCTGTCTATACCATTGTCCACCATAGGGTCATAATAATTAGTGATGGACAATCAAACATCTACTCAGTGGTCTATATGTACAGCTGACTCTCCTTTTTTTAGAAACCAGAAAATTAGAAATGTTCTGCAACCGAGAGGAGCTCCCTAATTTATTTATTCAATAAGAACTTATTACGCATCTCCTATGTGCTAAGGCTGGGGCCATGACGGTGTGTAAAGAGAGATACTATCTTTGTTCATGTGGGGCATGTATCCTAGAGGGAGAGACACACATTAATCAAATACCCTCACAAGCAAAAGTACATTTGCAGCAGCGATGAGGGCCACACAGTGATTGAACTTGGTGCTGCTCGATTCAGAGATTTGATGGAATCTAGAAGGTCAGGAGGCGCTTGTCTGAGGAAGTAGCCGTAGACAGCGATCTTCAGGATGAACGGAGTTAACCAGGAGAGGGAGAAAAGGGCCTCACGGTCATAGAGAACAGAGTGTGGGAAGCACCCATAGCATGAGGGAATGTGATGAGGACGTGAGATGAAGCCAGCGTGGCTGGAGCCCAGGGAGCAAGGTTCAAGGTAAGACTTGCATGGGGGACCATGCTCAGAAGTTTGGTTCTTACTCAAGCTGCGGTGGAAAGCTGTGCAGAGACGATATCATCTGAAGAATGAGCTGGCACCTAGAAGTGGGCCGGCCTGCTCTCTGGAGGACATCTACCCTCCGTGACAAGATCTGTGTCATCAAGAATTAACCCCCTGGGCTTCCCTGGTGGCGCAGTGATTGAGAGCCCGCCTGCTGATGCAGGGGACGCGGGTTCGTGCCCCGGTCCGGGAGGATCCCACGTGCCGCGGAGCGGCTGGGCCCGTGAGCCATGGCCGCTGGGCCTGCGCGTCCGGAGCCTGTGCTCCGCAACGGGAGAGGCCACGGCAGTGAGAGGCCCGCGTACCGAAAAGAAAAAAAAAAAAAAAAAAAAAAAGAATTAACCCCCTTTTTCTCTGTGCTAACCCCACTGGGTTATACATGAGCTGTGCATGTCCTTGTCCCAGCTCACCCTGTTACCTTTAGAAGAGGATGAGCAGTGCCCTCTGGCCCCCATGCCCCTCCCCGCCTCCATGGTCCATGCACCAGCACAGTGTGCCTGCTGCTGCCAGAGTGGCCCGAAGAGCGATAGCTGTTGTTTCAGTTGACTTGAGCTAATCTATCACACACCCCAGCTCTGCTCGCGGAGCATTCTCTGTCCTAAGGTGAAACACACAAGCAAATAAATAAGTAGGGAGCTGTTTGGAAATCCTCTTTGTCACCACTGAAGCATGTTCATTTATTTAGCAAAATGCCCATAATTTTTAAATTGCTTGATTTAGCCACTGGCTACTTGGTATCTTCAAGGGGTCCCATCAGGAACAGTGCTTCCCCGTTACATGGAAAAACAAGGCAGGCTTTTGATCTCTGGAATTAATTACATGCAAGGACTTTCATTGCTTGGAGCAGCAAGCAGCTGGTTCCTGCAGGAGCCAGGCTGAAATTGCCAATTCCCTTTCTATGCTTGTGCCTCCCTCCACACCTACATCCTTTCTTTCTTTCATTATGCTCAGTGGGTTCAATTCAATGAGGGAAATTGTAATTAAAACATTTACAGAGCTCCAGTTTTCTCTGTGACTGCCCTTAAGAAGGTGACCGTTCACAATTCACTCTTTTTCCAAATACAGCACAATGACAGAGTTTCCAGGAATGTCCTTCTTAGTGACACAGGCCTCCCAGAAGGGTAGTAATACATTTGAAAACAACTTCACAATGAGTTATAAGACCAGGGGCGAAAGGGAGAGGAGGAGGTTTGCTCTTCAGGTGTTGGGGAGAAAATGCAATAAGGAGTCACTTTTATCAGGGCACAACACCTTCTCTGGTGGCCCTGCAGACCAGTTAACAATGGTTTATAGCTTTCTATCTTCCTTCCTTTCCACTAATTATTCATACTTCTGGTACCAAGAGAGGGGTCTTATTTTCCTTTTAGGTGTAATTAGAGTAATCAAAGGTTTTGTAATACTCTCATGTTTGTTTCTCGGTCTCTATTCAATTTTTTTTTCTGTACAAGAGAAAAATATAAAACACGAAACGAAAACCCCCATGTCTCTGGGTTTTGTGAATTCTTGCAGTGAAAATTGGTTTTACCGTAATAGCAATTCGCAGCAATGATTCTGAGGTGAACAACCTGAAATTACTCCCTTAAAGGCAATAATTTGTAGAGTATGTATTTTGAGGAAGCGGGGAGGACTAAGTGACAATTTAGGTGAATTTTAACACAGTTTATCTTTCTATTTTGTGATAAATGAGGAAGCAAACTGTTGGTGTATTCAACTAAGGATGTGTATTTGCATTTGGTTTTGTTTCTGTTGAATAGATTCTGGTTTGAATGTCAAATTAAACTCTCAGCTTCCAAACACTTAATTCTTTTGTTGAGAATTTACACAATCTTGAAAGGAAAGGGGCCCAAATGCAGTTATCCTTTAAGGTAAGGAAGTCAGGCAAACAGTAAATTGACAATTATTCTACCTTTTATATTAACAAAACCTACTTCTTGCAGTTCAGAACCCGTAGGAAATCTTGTTTGAAAGATATTTTGCCACATCATCACAGGCATTTCCAAGGTGACAAAATGATGTGTCACAAACAAGCTTGTGCCATCTTTGAATACAAGCTGATGGGAAGAGAAAAAGTCAAGAACAAGAAACTGTTTTAAGGTTTCACAACCTATTTATGTTTGCTCAAGATAGAGGGACTTCTAAAATATTACCCTTAAGGAAGCCAAATAAAACAGTTTAACATCTTGGAATAGTAGGTCCCTTTTGTACATTGACTTTAAAAATGAGGAAATGGATATAGGAATAATATTTTATTCCTGAAATTGTTTTTCACTTAAGTCCACTCTTCAAAATATGTATATGTTCCTGTTATTTATCTTGGCCTACGTACATGTTTCCTTGTTCCACATATTCATAAAAACCTGTGTGTGAGGACGTATACATGACTCTATAAGTATTCTGATTATTTATGTAAAACTAAAGGAAGACAAGATGAATTCCTAATGAATTAAAAGGTAAATTGCTTGTGTTTATATAAGCTTATAAGGCGTCTTAAGCTACTTAATCAATTTCTCATGATCATTGGTGGTTTTCATCTGGGAGAGAATCACCAGGTCAAACGTGGAGACAGTGGCACAGCCGTGAGTAGAACCCAGGGTTCCTGTTTTCCACATGAGTTTCTTTCAAAGCAGCACCACGATGCCAGCTAGGAAGTAAAAGTAAAGTCTTCATAGAGACCAGGTTTACGAGGGCACAAAGTTTCTTCTCAATGTTGCTAATAAATTAAAAGAGATACAGGAGTTTAGGGAGTCACTGCAGTCTTCCGAGGGATGAAATATGTTCCATTTATCCTTCCAAGAAGAGTCCCAAGGGAATGCACAGGAGGAAGACCATTGAGGATATGGGAAAAGGAGGGTGTCTTTGGCTGATCAAATTCCTAAAGGTATTTCTTGCTCTCCAGATGGCTTCCTAACGTTGAAAGATAAATTGAGGCATATTAAAAATTTTAAGAGTTTATTTGAGCAAAAATCAACTCGAATTGGGCAGCATCCAATCTAATGGATAGAAAAGAGCTTCAGGGATCTGTACAAAATGAAAGGCTACCAGGTAGAAGGGAGCAGTTGCAGGAAGTTATTCTAGGCAAAAAAGCAGGTTGGTTATTACAGAGTTACTTTCCTTTAGGGGTTGCAGGAGTCTATCAGGCAGATGACCTAACTAGTGCTGATCTGGTGATTCCTGATTGACTGTTTCAAAATTCCATTTCTGGGAGAGCCAAAACTATGATTAAGTCTCCGTTTGGTGACTTGGGGCTTCGCATAATTGACTCCAGTTGGAGTCTGTTGTCTTGTTTTTTTTTAACACTAAACATCCTTTCTTCTCTTCCTCTATCTTTAAGGACTGGACTTACTATTCCACTTTAAAGAAAAATTAAAAAGAAAATTTACTAAATTACAAAGAGGATAGTAGTTTTCCCATTACCTAGAATCAACCACTATTAATAGTTTGTAAAGCAGCGTATAGATAAATTTTTCTTCTCTTAAAAAAATATGAAGTTAAACTGTCCTCATGTGCTTCCACCTCAACTATATTCTATCCCCCCAAATCCCCAAAGAAATCACTATTTTTTTTTTTAATTTATTTTTGGCTGTTTTGGGTCTTCATTGCTGCACGCGGGCTTTCTCTAGTTGTGGCGAGCGGGGGCTACTCTTTGTTGCGGTGTGCGAGCTTCTCACTGCGGTGGCTTCTCTTGTTGCAGAGCACAGGGTCTAGGCACGTGGGCTTCAGTAGTTGTGGCTCATGGGCTCAGTAGTTGTGGCGCACAGGCTTAGTTGCTCCACAGCATGTGGGATTTTCCGGGACCAGGGCTCAAACCCATGTCCCCTGCATTGGCAGGCAGATTCTTAACCACTGTGCCACCAGGGAAGCCCCAGAAATCACTATTTTGAGTTTGGTGTGTATATTAGTCAAGGTTTTTCAGAGAAACAGAAAAAATAGGAGATATATTTTTATATCTACATACTATATCTGTAGCTGGGAATTTATTATAAGGAATTGGCTTGTGTGATATGGAGGCTGAGAAGTCTCAAGATCTGGAGTCTGAAGGCCTGAGAACCAGGAGAGCCAAACTTGTAAGTTCCATCTAGGTCTGAAAGCAGGAGGAGACCAGTGCCCCAGCTCAAGACTGTCAGGTAGAGACAGCAAATTGTCTCTTGCTCAGCCTCTTCTTGCTCTGTTTAGGCCCTTGCCTGGTTGGAGGAGGCCCATTCTCATGGGGGCGGCAGTGTGGGTAGTTGGCTTTACTCAGTCTACCAATTCAAATGTTCATCTCATGCAGAAACACCCTCACAGATACACCCAGAATAATGTTTAAACAAATAATGGGGTACCCCTAACCCAGTCAAGTTGCCACATAAAATTAATTATCACAGCGTGGATACTTGTAATTTTTAAAATATGCACTTACGTGCACATATATGTGTCTAGAGAAAACTCAGCATGTGATATTTTTATATAGTTTATTCAATTTACTTACATAGTACAATGCTGTTTGCACTGTTCTGCATCATGCTTCTTTCTTTCTGTTTTGTGATTTTGATGGCTAAGTTCCTGATAGACTGGATATCCTTCAGAGGGGTGGCATTTGATTTGGATCCTGAGAGATGGATAAGATTGTGCCAGGGAAGAAAGGAAAGGGACAGGTAGAACGATATTATATGCATTGGCAGTGAGTTTTGTAAGGTCATGGAATAGACTGTGGAAAGTTAAGGTTGCTAGAATTTGGGGGACTGAGGTCTCTCATATAGAAGATTAAGTAATCTCATATAGAAGATTAAGTAATCTAGACCATATAGCCTAGACCAGAGAATTTGAATTTGTACTAGGAGCCAAGGGATGTTATAAATGAAGGTGAAGTGTATTAGTTTGTGAGGGCTGCTGTGACTAAGTACCACAGATTGGGTGCCTTAAACAATAGAAACATATTGTCCTGGAGGCTGGAAGTCAGAGATCAAGGTATTGGCAGGGTTGGTTCCTTCTGAGGACTGTAAAGAAGAATCTGGTCCATGCTGTCTCCTTTGGTTGCTGTTGGTAATCTTTGGTATTCCTTGTCTCGTACAGCCATTACCTGACGGTTGCATTACCCTGACCTCTGCCTGGATATTCCTGTGGCATTCTGTATGTGTGCATGCTGTGTCCTGATTTCTACTTTCTAAACCAATCATTTTGAATTAGGGCTCAGCCTAATGACCTCATTTTAACTTGATTACCTCTGTAAGGATTCTAACCACAAATAAGGTCACATTCTGAGGTACTGGGGCTTAGGACTTCAACATATGAATTTGCGGGGGTTGGGGGGGACATAGTTCAACCAATAACAGGAAGTGACAAAATATATTTCTTACAGTTGATAATTCTAACTCTGTTTAAAGTAGGCTGAAGTATAGAGAGATGATGGTGGGAGAACAGATATGAGGCTCTGAACATAGTGAAGGATCGGAAGCCACTCAAATACAATCCAGTCCCTCTGGAAATCCTTACCCTCTCTAGGCACCTTAATTTTCCTTAAAAAACCCGAAGGAAAACAGAGACTTGGAAAAATATCTATGGATTCCTGGAAGTGAAGTATGAGAGTTTCTCTCTCATTTGTCCCTAGTTCTTTGATTTTACTTTCCAATGCAGGATTTTCATTGTTCAAGGCACACTTATTTTAGAATGTCCATTTAATTTAATCACATAGGAAATGATTTTATCATAAAAATACTTTAACTGTAAACCTACTGGACAAAAGGGTTTATAAATTCTACAATTTCTTTCTTTCTTTTTTTTTTTAACTTCTACAATTTCTGAGTTAAATGTCTTCCTGAAAAAAAAAATGGAGAAGGAAGGAATGAGACTTTCAACATTGATAACATTTCATCATGATCACATGCTGAGTTAAAGACAGCACTGCTCTCTAAGTTGCCTATTTAACTCTAGATCATGTCTGCTACCTTATATTTATGTCTTGATAAAATGTGCATATGCAGCCTAGCTGTTATGGGGACAGTGGGAAGCATAAATTTGATTTTTCTTGGCTTCTTCACATTTAAAGTCTCTACTTCTTGGTTGAATTAGCATAGTATATTAGCATTTACTTTTCTGGGGGTACCAGATGTTTTATTCTGTGTGTTTGTTTTTTTGTGTTTTAGTTGGGTTATTTTTTGTGTGTTATAGTTGGTGAGTCATTTAAAATGAAATTTGACAAAAAGGAAAGAATGGTGCATACCAATAAATATGTAGTTTAATAATATTCCGAGTGCATATGCAGTGAGAGTATATCCAAATAAACATACTCCAGTGAAGAATTATTCAACGTTGCCTATTTTTCAGCTGGATTCTCAGTTATGCTATTCAGGTTGATGGGAGATTTCAGGGAAAGGGCAGGGAAGAAGACAGAGGACCAGCAGCCTTATGGGGTGCAGGTTCTCAAAGCCTTTAAAATGATTGATTAGCATCTTAATAATAGGAGAGTTGCTGTGTTATATTCTAGGGACTCTAACATGGCATAACTTTCTGTGATGTGGTTCCCACCGATAAGAGGAGGATGAATAGAAGCATAGACTGAATTTCCCTCCAGGGCCAAGAACTCCTTTTGCTGGGACTCCTGGCTAAAATGAAAGTGTTAGACTGTGAGAAGAAATGGCATCAATAAAACAGTAGATGAAAATATAGAGCGAGGATCGGAAACGCACAAGCAGTTTGTGTGCCTGACCAACTCTTTTCTAACACTGCCTTGATTGTATCTTCTTCATCTCTCTTCTCTATCTTTACCTTCGCCCTTGCCCAAATTAGTTTAGCTCTATAAGCCCACACTCAGTCGTATGGTGAAGACAGTCATTAATTAATTCAATAACTATTTGCTGAGCTGAACAAAATGGACAAAATTCCCTCTCTTTGTGGAATTTTCTTTTTGTGGGGAGTTTGGGAGTGGTTAACAAAATTAATAAGTTATATAACTTATTAGATGGTGCTAAATTCTGCAAAAAGAATAAAGCAGGGAAAAGGGATAAAGATTGGGAGGTTAAAATTTTATAGAATGGTCAGAGAAGAGACTGCTTTTCTGATGAATTATAAAGTTGTGACCCTGTTATTTTTTAGTGATTATTCTGTGGGCATTGAAACTTCCAGGAACTTCCCCTGAAAGTGACATTTGGGTACCAGTATCTGGGCCCTAGTGATTAAATTGTGACACATTATGGTCATTTTTTTTTTAACATCTTTATTGGAGTATAATTGCTTTACAATGGTGTGTTAGTTTCTGCTTTATAACAAAGTGAATCAGCTATACATATACATACATCCCCATATCTCCTCCCTCTTGCATCTCCCTCCCACTCTCCCTATTCCACCCCTCTAGGTGGTCACAAAGCACTGAGCTGATCTCCCTGTGCTATCTGGCTGCTTTCTATTTTACATTTGGTAGTGTATATATGTCCATGCCACTCTCTTACTTCATCCCAGCTTACCCTTCCCCCTCCCCATGCCCTCAAGTCCATTCTCTACGTCTGCGTCTTTATTCCTGTCCTGCCCTTAAGTTCTTCAGAACCATTTTTTTTTCGATTCCGTATATATGTGTTAGCATATGGTATTTGTTTTCCTCTTTCTAACTTACTTCACTCTGTATGACAGACTCTAGGTCCATCCACCTCACTACAAATAACTCAATTTCGTTTCCTTTTATGGCTGAGTAATATTCCATTGTATATATGTGCCACATCTTCTTTATCCATTCATCTGT
>NC_041224.1:158860170-158871421 GCF_002837175.3 Physeter macrocephalus
CTAGCTGTCTATTTTACATTTGGTAGTGTATATATGTCCATGCCACTCTCTTACTTCATCCCAGCTTACCCTTCCCCCTCCCCATGCCCTCAAGTCCATTCTCTACGTCTGCGTCTTTATTCCTGTCCTGCCCTTAAGTTCTTCAGAACCATTTTTTTTTCGATTCCGTATATATGTGTTAGCATATGGTATTTGTTTTCCTCTTTCTAACTTACTTCACTCTGTATGACAGACTCTAGGTCCATCCACCTCACTACAAATAACTCAATTTCGTTTCCTTTTATGGCTGAGTAATATTCCATTGTATATATGTGCCACATCTTCTTTATCCATTCATCTGTCCATGGACACTTAGGTTGCTTCCACGTCCTGGCTATTGTAAATAGAGCTGCAATGAATGTTGTGGTACATGACGGTTTTCTCTGGGTATATGCCCTAGAAGAACTAAAGAGCAAACGAACAATGATGAACAACACATTATGATCATTTTAAAAAATTTATCATAATGGACAACTAGGAGGGCATTTTGCTTCCAGCCTGGAGAATTTGATAGATTTATAATTTTAGACAATGATCGCAGGACATGGAACATCAGGACCTCTTCTATCATGTGTTTGGAATTGTCATAGATGAAAGCTCTATGACAAGAGAAAACAATATGATAATTTGTAAGAGAGCTGTTCAGGATAAGCGGGATATGATAGTTAACTTCTGTTTTCTGTATGTATCCTTCCATCTCTACCTCTTTTCCTTTGCTCTAGACATAGTGTTTTGTATGTGCTGGATTTCATTCATTTGGCAAATCACTGTCACAACAAATTAGGAAGCATGTGATGACCCTCTTATTGGCCACTGCATTATAAGCAAGCCTCCTGTGTTTGTTCTGAATAACACCAGGCTTCCCGTAAATTGGTAATTTGATTGTCAGTTTCCATAATGCCCTTGACAGTTAAACAAACACAACTCTGTGTGATTCTAATCTGAAACATTGATCCTCAGATTGTATGGTAAAGGGAAGGGGTAGGGTTCCTCTCTACTCCTCCAAAAAAAAAAGGAGAACAAAGGGAAATGGCAAATTTAGGGGCACTCTCAACACACATCACCACTCTTGACTGTAGCGCCCCTCTTTGTCAGCTGAATGTTTAAAAGGAAACAAATCACGGCTCTATGATGTTTGGTAGCCTTGAGTAATTAAAGTTCCTTCATACCTCTTGGAAAACTTTGGACAACAGTCCAGCCACAGTCAGGGCTTCCTTAATAACGTATTTCCACATTTTTCTCCCCTTGCGTGTTTCTTTATTATTTTCCCTCTTAGAGACAGTGGCATGTAATCAGGCAGTTGGAATTGAAAAATTTGCTTTTTCCTTGCTGTTATTCCGCACATGAATACACTTTCCCCTCTTTTTTTGCCTTCCTTTTTTCTGACAGGGGAAATAAGTTAGCTAAACCTCAAATGAAGAACAGTAACAATAGCAAAACTGATCCAGTTTTAAATAAATTGTCCTAATAATAGCAATTATTATAGTTATTTACACAAATACATTTATTGTGGACGAATTTAGGTCCTGTCATGGAAAAAATAAATCACAGTCATTTACAAAGGTTTTCAGTATCCTTCTTGAAGGCGTGTATGTAGACGTGAAGCCTCAGGGACAGGGCAGAAACACAGGGTGGGGCTCAGTTTGATGGTATAACAACATTGTTTTAGGTCTGTGTGTAGGAAACGCTTTTGCCCTAGAGCAATCAGTGTTAAATTCTTTCTACTCATTAACATTCTAAGCTGATCTATTGGTTCTCTGGCTTCTTTATTCTTCTGTGAACTTGAGAACTTTGGAAAGTTGGAATCCTTGAAAAACTAATCAGGTGTCCCTGAGTATGCTTCTTAGGTGGCTTCTCAGATGCTCTATTCAATACTGAATTTCAACGCTATTCCAATTCAACACTTTTCCAATTCAGTGGGAGAAGTGCATTTTAAAAACGACAGAGGGACTTCCCTGGCAGTCCAGTGGTTAAGACTTTGCCTTCCAATTCAGGGGGTGTAGGTTCAATCCCTGGTTGGGGAGCTAAGATCCCACATGCCTCGGGGCCAAAAAACCAAAACATAAAACAGAAGCAATATTGTAAGAAATTCAATAAAGACAAAAAAAAAAAAAAAAACCTGACAGAGAAATAAAAGTTACTTTCTTTTTTCATGTATTGTCATTAGCAGTTGGCCCCCAACCATTGAATTAACAGTGAAATCAAATTTGGAAGGATGGATGGATGAATGGATGGGTGAGTTTATGAATGTATAGATAGATATGTAGATAGATAGTAAAGTAACTACCTTATGATTTCCTTTCTGATTTCAGAAGGTCATGGCAGGTCCCTTGATTATCACTCATCCAAGATGTACTCTAACTGTTGTGTGGGAGATGGGTTACTGCCATTCTTGAGTGACTGGTGGTTTCTGATTTTTCTTTTAACAATCATTTAGACCCAATGAAGGAGAGCAGGAGAAAAATGTTTCTCTGACTTTTATGAATGTCTGTGAAGCTGATAAACATATGTAACATAGCTACTGGTATGTGCTTCTAGAAGCCATTCTAGATAGATTGCCAGTCCCAAAGATTCTACTGAGGAAGAAACTAGGCAGCTAGCATTTGCACTCTTGTTAAGGTGGTTATCAGTGGTGTCCTGATTTTCTCCAAAACTTTCCAGGTTTTGGCTGTGGAGTAGATGGCACTGACTGGAGATAATGTTTTTGGTTTTGCTTTTTAAAA
The DNA here is from genome assembly GCF_002837175.3 of Physeter macrocephalus. Lineage (NCBI taxonomy): Eukaryota > Metazoa > Chordata > Mammalia > Artiodactyla > Physeteridae > Physeter > Physeter macrocephalus. The sequence goes on from NC_041224.1 coordinate 158,862,933, forward strand.
AATCATTGGGTGGTTCATAAATCTCCAAGCCCAAGTAAGAATTGAGTGGTTTGGGCTGGAATATAAAACTAATGCCATAGTGTAGTATAATGGAAAGAATACAGTTATTGTGGTTTGAAAATATAAAATCAAGTCTCTCTTCTAACACAAAGTCATTTGCAACCTTGAATGTGTCCACCAGTTTGACCTAGCTGTAATTAGGCTAATTTCATAGTGCCGTAATGAGAACCAAGTGAGAAAAAGCATGTGCAAATGCTTAGTTACTCTTAAGGACTACCAGTTACTCGTACTGTTGTTGCTGGGTTGAGGAGTTCGCTGTGGTGAATAGTCACTATTCAATGACTAAACTGACTGCCCCTTATACTCTGTCTCCCCACGTCCCCTTCCTCCCCTGTTGTTCCAGTGCGGTCAGTATGTATCGACATTCCACTGTGAGCCTATCTATATGTTATTTTCTAAGCTGGAAGTCATGCTGTCCACAGTCAACAGATTTCTACCCCCTCTTCTGGAGATACTCTAGACCATAGAAACAACTTTAGGGACCCCAAGTATTAATTTTACAGATAGATTTCAGAATCAAAGAGAATATTGACATGCCTTTAACTATTTTCCATAGGTACCTGCTGCAGATGTATATCTTAGAGGCAAATTGGCATTTATTCTTACAGACATCTCATCGGACTGTGTAAGAGAATTGCAGATTAGACCAGCATTTTCCTCCTGCTGGGTGTGAATTAGATCAACGCTGAAATGGGAGTCCTAGTTAATCTCTGTGATAGATGTTACCAGACCTCTGTGTGTGCCTTAGAGCCTTAAAGAAACTGGAAAACTCTTTGCAATACAGACTGCATTAAGTGAAGCCTTTTCTTCTTAGTCCCTTCGCTTTGCACCTATTACCAACCTTTCTTTAAAAGCTAAGCCAGGATGTATTGAAGGGTTCTATTTCCATTCCATTCCTTCCTATCGCACACAATTGCTATTGAACACTCATTCTGTCTTTGGTCCTATCAAAGACCAATCTTTGTAAGGTAACATAGTACAGTGGTAAGAGAACATTTTCTACAGCCAGACTGCCTGTGTTCACACTCTAGCTCTGCTACTTACTTGCTGTGTGGCCGTGGGCAAGTTATTTAACCTCTCTGTGCCTCAGTATCCACTTCACAGGAAGCTTGTTAGGAAGATTAAATGAATTAATCTTTGTAAAGGGATTAGAAAAGCACCTGGCATACAGTAAGCACTATATAAGTTTTGTTATATAAAATAAGGCTTAGTAGATTACTTGCATTGCTCACATTAGCTAGCATAGTACCTTCCATACAGTAGATATGCAATAAATACTTGGTGACTAAATGCATCAATAAATTAGAGTGGGACAGAGGACACATGGTTGCATTCCATTTTTCTACTGAATAGCTGTGTGACCTTGCACAGCAGTTTAAACTTCTTTGGAGCTGTCTTCTTACTTGTAAAATAGAAATAATATTTATCCAACATATTTCAAAGAATAATCATAATTATCCAAGTGATAATGTACTTTTAATGAGTTTAAAAAAATGTGAGGGATTATAGTGTTTATCAAATTACTGGATCAATTTCAGGGAGAACTGTGCTGTGTGAAATAGTTAAGGTTTGACAGACGTACCTGATGCAGAGGTTGGCTGTCATCGTGAGTACCATGACCTAGAAACCAGCAGCCTGTATCAATTCTTGGGAATATAGAAAAAGTGCTGCAGGGTCTCCCATCTCAGTCAAGAAGGAGGCTTCTCATTTGCCTACCAGCTCTCTTGTCTATATTTGTCCGCTTCTTGTTATGAAAGATAACCTTAGCAAGCCTGTGGAGTTTTAATCTTCCTTTCTCACATCCTTCCACACTGTTAGGCCATGTTCCAAGGACAGTGGTTTGGAGCTGTTTGTTTTTATGCTGATGGATGTCGCAGTCTGTAATCCGTGAACCGAAGCAGGGCTCCTCTTCCATTGCTGCTGGCATACCTTGTTGTGTTTATGAGTCTGACAGGCAAACATATCTGAGGCATATCTCATATGCTGATCTCTGAGGGAGATAAGCCCCTTGTTTTGCTTGAGTGGAAACAAAATAGTCAGGTGGCAGAAAAGCCTGTACTGATTTCTACTTGGGCTGAAAGAGCCAGAATAAGATGGGGTCCTCCTTGGTCACACTCCAGCCTCTGCCATTTGATCTTTTAGCTCAAATTTGCAAAACCATTGAAGAGGGGGGCAGGTTTCTTCCTTCCTCAACATACCTACTTTTATTTTTTGATTTTTCAAGCTGCTGCCACTGTTCTGTGATGGATATCATGGTAGAGAAAAATGAAAGTCAAATAGTGTCAGAGCTTAAAATCTCTTACTTAATTTGCTGGGTGATCTTTATGTATTTTATTTTTTGCCCTTTGATTTAGGTTCCCCACCTATATAAATTGCTCCATTTCAGTTGACCAGCAGATTTTTACATAGTACAATTATTTTCTTGTTGAAGAGAGACTGTGTAAATGTCCACATGGGCTGGTAGGTGGGGGCTGAGGAACTTCAAAGCAGTCAAACCCTGACTAGAGCTTGTGTTTTGACGCACATTGTATTAATTTTTTTTTTCCTATTTATAATCATGGTTTACATGTCATGATTTCCCAGGGAGACCATAAACTTCTTGAGGCCAGTAGACCACTGATAATGAGTAAATATTAGTCAGAAGGATATGAAATAAATGCCTCTTACCAATCTACTGGTTCAGAAGAGTGTGGACAGGGTTCCTTCTCTCTCACTCAAAAATTTGACTTTGCAGACTATTTTTAGTACTGACCTCCCTTTTCTGATTCCTTGATGATTATTAATTGGTTCCAGTGGTGTACATTTCAGATCTTTAATTCAGTCCTCCTTTCTGTCTAACTCTCTGCCAAAGCATATTTTTCATTTTTCTTCCTGCAGTGCTCAAACATAAGTTCATGCCAAATGCATGCTGTTTGATTACTTGCCATCTAGATTTGCTTGCAAAGAGGACTAGGGAAGTATCATTTATTTCAGGTAGTTGTCTTGTTTGTTTGTTTGTTTAATTGCTTCTTGGCCTTTTGGCTAAGATCAAGTGTATTTCAGGTAATTTTACGAAGAACCATTCCTGGCCCTCAATGCATGTGGCAGAGAGAGGGCAGGAGAGGAAAATGAGGTGGATGTCCTTCCCAGGCATTAACTAATTTATGGTGGAAATGGAAAACAGAAGGTCAGATGCCACTGGCCCTTTGCCAGACTGAGCTGTAGTAGTGTTAGCTGAGACGTGATCAATATGTTAAGACTTGGTCTGCCGGGCTCTCTTACCTGTACTGCTACACTAGCCAAGGGCCTCCTACAACTCTGTGGTGAGAGACATCCTCATGGGTTAGAGTCCTGTCTTAGAGAAGACGGGCAGCCTCTAGAAGAGAGGTGCTGGCAGTCATGCAACTGCCTAGTCCATCACTTGACTCTTGATTCCCAGCTCTCAATTACTCCTCTTTCATGGGGTTGCTTCTTAGATCATGGCGACTAGCGAGGAAGAAATAGTGTTATACTGGTTATCTATTGCTGCAAAACAAATTACTCTAAAATTGAGCACCTTCAAGCATTAAGAATGCGTCCCAGTTTCTGTGGCTCAGAAATCCAGGTGTGGCATAGCGGGGTGACTCTGGCTTAGTGTCCCTCAAAGGCTGCAACCAAGGTGCCAGCCTGGGCTTCAGTCTCAAGGCTCAACTTGGGAGGGATCTTCTTCTAAACTCCTTTGTAGGACAGTTGGTAGGCCTTAGGTCCTTGTAGACTGTTGGCCAGAGACATCAGTTCCTTGACACATGGACCTCTCTATAGGACAGCTTACAGTATAGTAGCTATCTTCCCTCAGAATAAATGAGAGAGAGAGATGGGGTAACCAAGCTAAAAACCACTGTCTTTTTCAATCTGATCTTGAAAGTAATTCCATCACTCTTGCTATAGTCTATCCATCCCTTCGAAGTGATAAGTCCAGTACCTATTTAAGGGGAGAGGGTGACATAAGGGCATGGATACCAGGAGGCAGGGATGATTGGGGACCATGTTGCACACTGCTTCCAACAGGTGGAAATAGGATGAAATGGACTTTAGAATGCCTACATCACAGGGCTTACTGGGGTTGCATATATGAAGTACTATCCCGGTGCCTGCCACAGAGTAGAGCAGCATTACATCCTGTTTCCCATCACCCCCAGCACATTGCCTGGTGCATACCGGGCACTCAACATGCCTGTGAGATGCCGTCTGTTTTATTAAAAAGATGAGCGTCTCCCTGTTACAAGGAGATTGATGTTTGATGTTATCCTTTATAGACAATGTCCTTGTGCTTCACGGCTCCAATTGCCGTCAAGGGAATGGATTTAAATCTGAAATTAATCATTCAAAAATAAGGAATAACTAAAGCTGGTCTAGAGTGACCTTGCTTGAATTATCTTTTTAACCATGATTAGGAGTTTCTTCTTTAGGGCAGGGATTGCCGTTACCAGTCTTCCACAGTAGATGATAAGAATTAATTCCCTCATGACCTAGAAAACGTTCTCTCTGCTAATCTGGTCTCATCTGGAAGTCCAGTAACTAGCAGGCAAAACACACTGTGTGTGTAATCTTCACCACATGGCCTTGAAGTGCTAGGTAGATATTCTCTGCCCTTTGTGAATCTGGAAGACAATGCTTTTTGACTATTCCTTCTGAATTCTTCCGTAGTTACATCCTTGATTTCTCTTACAGAAGATGAGAAATCATCATCCTTGTCAATCCCATTGTCAAAGGTATTTATTAGGTTTCTACTTCCACATGGGTAGGTACGAAAAGCACTTCATATTTCATGTGGTTCCTGACCTTTTGGGTGATTATACGGAGAGATAACAATGACCCAGGTGTAAAACTGAAAAGTAAACTATAACTGAAATGAAATGCCCCATAGAACTGGACCTATCAGTTGTAATGCAAATCAGCCCCTTATGATTGGTGATATGGTATGAGACAAATTACATGTAACTGCGATATAAGGTATAAAATATGACAAGTCATGCAGTCCAGACTGTGATAAAATGCTATACTGTATGGTAGGGTTCTGCTCCATTTACATTATCTTCAGGCAAGGGGATAAAAGCATCTGTCTGGGAGCTTGTAGCCTGTTTGATCAGGGATACCTAAATAGGGTATATTTGAGTTGTCTTATAGACAAGGATGCTTACTTGAGGGAGATACTTAGAAATGTATGTAGACTTATGTAGACATTCCAATAAAGCTTTTAGGTAATGAAGCTGGTTTTTATATTGGTTGAGATGACAAGATAATGAATCTAAAAGATTTTTCCCTTCTGATGTGCTTTGTTCGGAATGACACTTGAAATATGTCCAGGGCGTCTGTTGCTGCTATTAGAATCTCAGAGTTGAATCAAACTTTAGAGGTCATTGAGTTCATTCAGCCATGAAGATCTTTTTGTAAACTCATGATCACTTAGGCTACTCCAGTGGTCAAAGTAGCTTCCAAGGTAGAACAAAGCACATGTGTGCCGACCAGTGGGAAGTTAGACTTTTGGCAGCTGATGCGTGGGAGTAGATATCATGTTTTTCACTGTTCCTTTGGAAATAAGTGGCAGAGGCCCATTTCCACTATCAATACTGCCCAGTGGCCTTATCATATCATAAAAATCCACCCGAGCTTGCTCTGTATACCTTCCAGAACCCTATGCAAAATGATGCCTAAACCATTTTATTTTAACTGGTCCATGTATGAGGAGATTGAATAAGATGAAGCTTGTTGGGCTCCCCTGGTGGTGCAGTGGTTGAGAGTCCGCCTGCCGATGCAGGAGACACGGGTTCGTGCCCCGGTCCGGGAAGATCCCGTGTGCCGCGGAGCGGCTGGGCCAGTGAGCCATGGCCGCTGAGCCTGCGCGTCCGGAGCCCGTGCTCCGCAACGGAAGAGGCCACAACAGTGAGAGGCCCGTGTACCGCAAAAAAAAAAAAAAAAAAGATGAAGCTTGTTTCAATATATACATTTTCTAAACAGGAGAGCAAGAGGTGGCAAAATAAGGTATTCTTCAATTCATTGAATGTATTAACAACTTGGCTCTGATTATTAATGCTTGTCCCTGCTATGTAATGTACAGTTTTGTCAGATTAAAAACCCCCTTGGATATAATTTTATTTACACCTACATATATATTTTTAAGAGATGATCGGCCATTTCTGGGAATACTTACAAGTAAAGATTTTGAGTTGTTTTCGCAGCACAAGTTAAGCAAATGACTTCCTCTCTTTGGGCCTTACTTCCAGTATATGTAAAGGCAAGAGGTGGCACTGGATGATCTATAAGTTCCCTTCTAGCTCTAACATCCTATTAGTCCATGATTCTTATGTAGGGATACGGGGAGATGATAAAAGAGAGGACCTAACTTCTTTTCTGTCACCAGTCTTTATGATTCATGGTATTGTGTGTGTGTCCTTGAGTCAACACTGCTTCTTTTTTTTTTTTTTTGTGGTATGCGAAGCTTGTTTCAATATATACATTTTCTAAACAGGAGAGCAAGAGGTGGCAAAATAAGGTATTCTTCAATTCATTGAATGTATTAACAACTTGGCTCTGATTATTAATGCTTGTCCCTGCTATGTAATGTACAGTTTTGTCAGATTAAAAACCCCCTTGGATATAATTTTATTTACACCTACATATATATTTTTAAGAGATGATCGGCCATTTCTGGGAATACTTACAAGTAAAGATTTTGAGTTGTTTTCGCAGCACAAGTTAAGCAAATGACTTCCTCTCTTTGGGCCTTACTTCCAGTATATGTAAAGGCAAGAGGTGGCACTGGATGATCTATAAGTTCCCTTCTAGCTCTAACATCCTATTAGTCCATGATTCTTATGTAGGGATACGGGGAGATGATAAAAGAGAGGACCTAACTTCTTTTCTGTCACCAGTCTTTATGATTCATGGTATTGTGTGTGTGTCCTTGAGTCAACACTGCTTCTTTTTTTTTTGTGGTATGCGGGCCTCCCTCTGTCGCGGCCTCTCCCGTTGCGGAGCACAGGCTCCGGACGCGCAGGCTCAGCGGCCATGGCTTACGGGCCCAGCCGCTCCGCGGCATGTGGGATCTTCCCGGACCGGGGCGCGAACCCGGTTTCCCTGCATCGGCAGGCGGACGCGCAACCACTGCGCCACCAGGGAAGCCCAACACTGATTCTTTTAATGGCAAAAGCAAGCCTGTGTTTCTCTGCTTCGTATGGAGACAACTGTGCTTCTGAAGAGCAATTCTCATCCCAGCACTGCTCTGACTCCTGCTAGCTGTACTCAGTTCCATGGTCCCTTTCTTGTGGTGGATGTCTTCAGCTGTAGAAAGACCCTTGAGCTAAATTACCAGGTAAATGTTATCAATGCATACCTAACTGATGGGGAGAATCTTGGGATCTGGGGAAACAAATCAATTTGTTTATGAAACTGCAGACTTATTTGAAACCCATTTCATAGTAAAAATATCTACCTTTAAAACTATCCTTTTCTCTACTGCAGAATAACAACTGGAAAGATAATACGTTACTGAAATAATTGTTCCTCTGTGAAGAAAAGGATATTTAGATAAACCAACAGAATATATTATTTGATGTTGTAAATCATTATATTAAGGTTAAAACGTGAACCAGTCTTTTAATGAGATCAGAGATATTGTAGATAATTTAGACTTTCAAATACAGTCGACCCTTGAACAATGCAAAGGTTAGGGGTGCCAACCCTCCCCACAGTCGAAAATCCACATATAATTTATAGTGGGCCCTCCGTACCTGCTGTTCCTCCATATCTGTGGTTCTGCACCTGCAGATTCAACCAACTGCAAGTTGTGTAGTATTATAAAATTTACTATTGAAAAAGTGGGCCTTTGCATTTAAACCCATGTTGTCAAGGGTCATCTGTATATATGTTTTTAAGTCCCATACCAACTGCTTGTTTTAACATCCTACACCTTAAAATTTTGCCCAGAGATATCCTGAAAAGAATAATAGAAGGATTATAATGTTTCTGCCTCTGTTACACTTTGGAAGAAGTTCCAATAGGCAGGCGAAGAAATCAAAAGCAACAGGTAAGAGAGAAAGAGAAAGTCAGACTGGATCATCATTCACTATTTAGCTGTTAGTATGTTAAGATCACTATGCCATTTGATATGACGAAGCCACCTGAAGGGAAGATGGAACCTCTTCCAAATCAGCCCTCACTTGACACTTCTGGATTGACAGCTGGAGGAATCCAGAAGTCACATGAGCTTGTGGTTTGGTTTGTATGGAAATCTGAAACTGGACCATTTAAAGCCCCTGGGTTCTACTGAGGATAGTTAAACCTCTGAATGTCCTTGACTCACTCATCTCAGAAACAAAGTCAGTAGTGCTCTTTTGCCTAAGCATAAACATGAGGAAGGGGGCTTCCCTGGTGGCGTAGTGGTTGCGCGTCCGCCTGCCGATGCAGGGGAA
>NC_041224.1:158871517-158880357 GCF_002837175.3 Physeter macrocephalus
TGCGCGTCCGGAGCCTGTGCTCCGCAACGGGAGAGGCCACAACAGAGGGAGGCCCGCGTACCACAAAACAAACAAACAAACAAAACAAACAAACAAAAACATGAGGAAGAAGCAGATACATAAAGGATTTGAAAGATGGTTTTAAGAAATGCAAGAGATGTAGATAAACTATTTTCTTTGAACTGCAGTAACCAAGTGGAATACATTGTTTTAAGATAGATGGTCTCACAGTTGTATACTTATCTTCAAACCCATTAAGTTGTATACATTAATTATGTGCAGCTTTTTATATGTCAAATAAAAGACAGATGGAGCCTCTCTGAGGAGTTTTAATTTGGGAGTGATCACCAAAATACCGGCGGTGTACTCAGTAAGGCTAAAGTCTTATCATTTAGGATCAGTGGCTAAAGGGAATCTGTTTATATCCACATTCTAGCAGTTTCTGATTCCCACACCGGTTTTCACTCATTTATGGGGAGGTTTTATACCCCTTTCTCATCTCTTTTCCCAGCTCTCATTCTTTTAAGACCCTCCAAATATTTCACGTGGATGCTTTCTCCTCTGTCTTGCCCTTTAGATACATTACTAGCCTTCTCTGCTTTCTTCTTGAGTCCCATATCCAACAAGAGCTTTCTGAAGGAAAAGAAGAAAACCTTTGACAATTTTTGGATTTCAGATTCCCCAAACAGAGCCTTCCCAGACACTTGTCCTGCTCACCTTTTATGTACTTGTCACGGTCTTTGTCTTACTCCTCTTCCAGTAATCCCCCCAACTACAGCTGGGCCTTCGCAATTAGTTAAGATCTAGTGACCCAAACGCAATTAATTGTCTTTTGGCCAAAAGGAAATACTCATCCCATAATTTGGTGGTTTATTTTCTATCCCTCTGCCAACAACTTTTGTGTTTGTGTGTTTTGTAAACCTCTCCTTCCCTTCTCCATCTCCTAAACTAGAGATGAGTCAGCTGTTCTTTTAGCATTTCATGAATACAATGTACTGTGCTAAGTACTTTGCATTTATTATCTCATTAACTCTTTAGAGCAATTAGTAAAGTTGGTTCCATTATCACTTCCATTTTTTGGATGGTAAAACTAAGGCTCAGAGGTCCTGTCCGTAGTGAGTATAAGTGCCAGTATTAAGACCAAATCTGCTGACTTGTGATCCCAAATGGTTGATGTTTAGACTACTTCCCTATGCTGTTCTAGGCACTATGCTAGTTAATGGAAACAGAGAAAAAAAATAGGATTCTGTCCAAGCTCTCCATCTAATGAAGGAGATAGGTGTACAAAACATAAATTACAACAGGTGCAAAAGTGCTTTTACAGAGGTATAGCACCATTCTGTGGCATTTAAAATAAGCAAGAAGACATGTATTTTCCTCATTGCAAACTGAGGGTGTCCTAAAATAGTCCAGGTTGTCATGAAAGCAGGCTTTTCATGGTTACTGTCAGATACCATACTATTTCCCCATAGGTTGTTGATATGGATGGTATTATAAATAGGAAAGAAAGTTTGAAAAGACATGAGGGCAAAACAGTCTGCCACCTCTGCTGATAGATCAAAATAATACCCTGAATTTGGATTTAATGCTCAAGAGGGAATATAAATAATTTCATATATATTCACACATATTTATACATACACATATACATAAATATACATACACACATAAACATATCCATATATCCATAGAAAACATATACATAAATATCTATACATACATATGTATACGCACAGATATAATATATACACATACATCACGTTTCAAGAAGCTGTCTTCTGCTAGCTTAAGGCCCATTAAAATTTAGGTGTTTAATAAAATTGATTCGACAGAGCACCCCAAATCTTTTGTTTATACCGCATCCCATCTAAGTACTGTGTGGGGCATTGACTTTATTCTTCTACCTTAGAAGAGGACTTACAATGGTTGTAATAATCAGAGTCATAGTGAAGGCATCATTGAAATTAGGACTAGATGAGTTGTTGCAGATTATCTCTAGCCTGAGTCTCTATTTCTACACGTGAGAACTAAGGCCAAGGGAACTTAAATGGCTTGACAAAGGAGCAATAGATGGAACCATATTTAGGGTTCAAAGTTCTGTCTTCCCGATGAGTCCTCTTTCTACCTCACCGTGCCTTTTCCATCAGGAAGAAATACTGGAAATCTGTCTAATGCACCCTAATTGGAGAGAAGTTCAAGCTGAACAAGTGGAATATACAGGCCATACAAAACCTAAAGGAAATTTATACTTTTGGCAAATTAACTGAGGAATTCAGATTCAGCTAAATAAAATAATTTCCTGATTTTACAGATGGGCCAAATAAAGGCCAGATGTATTATAGCATGGATTCTGTTGTATATTTGCAGCCTCAAATACATGAGACTTGGTTTGTGGAGGAGACCAATGATTCTTATACTACTCAGCTGCTATTTGCATTCATAACACAGGCGGGCAGGAGGACATTGATGGAACATTTCTTTCTGCCTCCTTCATTTTTAAATGGACGGTGACATGCTTCACAGCAACGTCTCCTAACAAAAGATGACAAATTCCCATTTATTTCCCATTAGTGGCACTGTGCGAGATGTTTTACTAAGTCTAAGTTTGATGCTCCTGAGGCACAGAAGTTATATTTTTGCAGCAATGTGGAACTCCCATAAAAATAACAATTCCGTTGCCAGTCACTCTGTCAGGAGTACTGGCAGACTGAGGAAGACTTATCTGACTTCACTAAAGCAATTAGTCTGAAACTCTGATCTGTAAACCTGGATGGGAACCACACGAGGGGAAGCACTGCCTGTCAGAAGCGATGGCTTTTGTGCATTCTCAAAAACAAAGGTCATGTAAAAACACTGGGTTGAAAATAGAACCTTAGAAATGAAGCAAAAGATGAAGGGAAATTTTATTGAGCTCACTCAATGTTCCAGGCTTTCTGCTAGCCTCCCATTATATACTTGAAACAGTGAACTGGCATTATCACTTTTTCCTTTAGCATCAATTGGGGTGTGTGTGTGTGTGTGTGTGTGTGTGTGTGTGTGTGTGTGTGTGTGTGTGAGAGAGAGAGAGAGAGAGAGAGAGAGAGAGAGAGAGAGACTACAATGTAAAAAAAAAAAAATTTGTTCTTATTTTTGTTGTTTTTCCCTATGTAAAAAATTAGATAATATGACATCTGCTTATAAGGGATGTTTCTTCAAGATCCCAGTAGAATATTTTGTGACTGGAAAATTTCTAGAATCTTGAAGGCAAAAATACTAAAAGTATAGCAACATACAGGAAATGTCATTAGAGGTTTTATATAAAACGTTTTTTTAAATCTCCTTAGAATGAGGATTTACAACTATCAGAGCTAAGTTTTATTTGATATAAAGTCTAGAGACTCTTAAAGGATAGCATGGGGGAGTTTTGGGGAGGGATGGAAATAGTCTTTATCCTGATTATGGTGGTGGTTACATGAACAAATACATGTGTTAAATTTCATAGAACTGTATACCAAAATTAAAAAAAAAAACCCTCAATTTTACTCCATGATGATTTTAAAAATAAAATGTAAAAACATTTCAATAAAAGGTTGTCAACTCTGTGCTGGTGGATGTCTAACAGAAATGATATTATTTGACAGTATTGTCAACTGACTATTAAGGTCTAATTAATGACAAAAAAGAAGTATCATCATTCCTCACACAAGATAAAATTATGATCTTTACATCTAGTTCTTAAAATTTTTTCTTGCGTGTCATCTGTAATAACCCATGGCTATATCATTGACTATGCCTTCATGCTGTTTGGAAAATCAGAAAAGTGTAGGCATTTAAGGATTCAGGGTGATAGGTAAATGTCCCTGTTGCATCTTCCTTCCAACGGGTCAAATGTGGTGACTTTGGTTGGTTCTTACCCTTGTCTTTCTCTATGCATCAGCCATCAGTTCTCCTATTGATTTTCTTTTTAAACAAAGGTCAAACACATTTGTAGGTGACACCAATTGCTTCAGTTTGTCCCTGCTCCTTACTGTTCTGATTTAAACCCCTTGTGGCACTTTCTACTGCATGGATAGTGATAAATGAGGTTGAGAGTGACACAGAAATGAACTCAGGAGTAAGTTTACAGCACTGTCAGGGACCATCTGTTAATGTAAATGTTTAAGGTAAAATGCATTAAGGCTTAAAAGCTGACGAGACATTTTATTTGCAATCCTTTGTGATTATGCCTGGGTTCCTGCCTGGTTTTACCCGTTTATCTGCTGCTATTCATTTGCTGGGATGGAATCCTAAACACGTTTGAAGTATATTTTTTTAAATAACTAGCTTAAATAAGAAAAATTAGGAGTTATGTTGGGGGTTTGGGGGAGTTTCAAAGTGTTTAAATTAAAAACATTTATATGGCTACTTATCATTTGTGATTACCTACTATTAAGTGGTTGTTTGATTAAATTTATTGTCTCCAATATTAAAATATTAAGCACTATCTTTTAGGGCTATCAATGTCAACCAAGATAAAAATAATTTATGAAATGAGTGACCTGGTATTAAAATCACCCTTAAAGCTATTTGAGTTACATTGTAATTTTCCAGTGATCTTATAATAAAATAGAGATGTTTGAATGTACCCATTTTATTTTTAACACATTAAAGTATATTATCTGAGAAGAAATTAAAGTAACACATCTTTATGGTTCATAGGAAAATGGTCTTCTTCAAAAGGGAAAATAAAATTCAGCTACTAGATGTAAATCAAAAATATTCATTTCCAGCTTCTACCAAGTAATTTAATGGCTTGGGCTTATGGAATGGGTTTTATGTGCCATAGCAGTCCTACCCAAATGTAAGAAAGCACAAAAAAAAGAGGGAACAATGAGGGGAACTTCAGGGAGAGAAGGAGTGAGGGAAAGGGAGAAAAAGAATTTGAATACAAGATGATTTAAATAAATAAGGCAGACAGTTTTCTGGATAGGACTCATATTGGAGTTTTCTAGAAACCTCTGAATATGAAGAGTGAAAAATGATTGGAAATTTTGAATGGTTTCCCTCTGGGTGGATAAAACTACCTGTTCAGCTGTAATGATTCTGATGATATTGCCTGTTAAGCTTGTCCTTTGAGATCAGAAAAAAAGTCCCATTTTCTCATCTCCCAGTTGAGCTGAGGTTGATTGATGCATAATTAAAATCACTAAGGAGTGATGATAAGAGCTGCAGAGTCTCTAAATTTTTCCATGAAGATTTTCTTTCTCTTTTTTAAAAGTCATTTCTTATGATTCTTATGCTGTAAACTTTTGATAGCTTGATATTGGGGGCAGAGAGTTTGTGTTAGGTTGATAAGAGATAGGATATGGGGTCTGCAGAATTTTGAGCTGCAAGGAAAAGCCAGAGAGAATTCAAATGAAATCACATCCTCTTAGACTGGCTGAAATCCTGCAGGTCACTTAGCCTGTCTCCTTTATTACACAGAGTAGGAAACTCCTGAGCACTCCTGAGGCAAAGTGATTTTTTTGGAGGTTACACATCTGGTCAGAGGTAGAGGCAGGAAAGAAGACCAAATCTTCCCATCCCCACTTCATTTTCCTCTCTACTAGGACATCATTCCTTTCTGTAACATGGGATCTTATGCTCTCTTTGTAATGCTTGAGAAGTGGTTTTTTAACCTTCCCTCTGTCTGTGCTAGGAGCTATATGCCTGGGAAGGTGAAAAGAGTAACACTAACATCCAACCTTGAATCACTTGTCCCATTTTAAATTGAGGGTATGTGCTGCAGAGGTTTAGGTTTGCATAGGAAACCTGGAAATCCTGTTACTCAGTGGACCACTTAGCACTTGAGCTGATGGATATTGCAGAATCATCACACGTTCTTGAGCTATAATGTCAGCATTTAATGAAAGGTGTATAAGTTGAAAGTTTTTCTTCAACTTTCAAGGACCTTAGAGGTAATTTATATTCAATACTTCTTATATTTATTTTTCTAATAAAAAAATAGTTAAGATTTATCTATAAAATAAAAATATTGAAACAAGTTTGGACTGCTGTATGAAAAGTTTAATGGTCTATCTGTAACTCCACAAAATATTAGGTGTTCTCCATGGAAATGAGCAGGTATTTATTAAGACATAGGTAAAGGTATTTCTTATATTTCTAATGCAAAAAGCCTCATGAAAATTTGAAAGGAAACTGGGGAAAGAAATGGATATTAACTACATAAATTGGCTGTAAGAGTTCTGATGAGGAAGAGTTCATAAACCTTCCCTGAAAAAATTAATACTCTAGAGGGGGAAGAACATATTTATAACAACAGCTTGGCAAGTCTAATGTTTGTATGAACAGAGCAGTGTGGGAACGAAGAACCAATTGTGCCAGTTACAGGCAGGGAAGTGTACACAGTCATGTTGACCTTTAAGTAGAGACTTGAAGAATGCGGATTTCCTGGTAGAGAATAGGAGAGCATTCTGGTGGAAGAGTTAGGTGGGAAACATAGACCCCCACATGTTTTCACAGGAAGCCTACCCCAATACAGTCCCAGTTAACCCAATCAAAACAGATGTCCACGTTTTTACCACATTTTTTTGGAGAAACACATGCATAACTCCTTGAACAAGAAATATCAGGCCACCATTGCCATCTTAACTAAAAAAACTTTTATTTTTGAGAACTTTCCTGGACAGAAGATAAGACTATGCTTTCAGCTGCACTTGGGAAGAAGATGAGGTGCTCCGTCACCTGTATTTCTGAGAAATCACAGTTAACCCTTCTCTAGTTAAAGCAAGAGCAGTATTCATGTGAGTTGGAGTCATCTCAGAATAACTGGAAATTGCCCAAGGCCAAATGCGCTTGACGTGAGTTGGTGAATTTCCTCTGGAACAAAACAGAGTTCTCCTTTGTTATGTGGAGGGAGATGGCATCTGATAGGTCAGAGAGAAGGGCATCAGCTAGGTCCTTACAAACCTCTGTCAAAGTCTGTTGCAGTCTTTCAGATAAATCCCTTTAACTGTCTGAACTTTGAAGTGTCTCAGTTTCCACTTAATAAGAAAAAATTGCTTGAGCCTCTCCTACTCTGCTTACCATCTTACCCTTCTCCCCAAAGATTAGCATCAAGTAAGGTGACTCGAAAGCCTGGGTGAAACGAGAGCCCTTTACTACCTCCTGCTAAAGGTGGTGATATTGACTGTGCTCTGCCTCAGCCTCCCCCAGTTAGCAGCTTCATCCCAAATTCTGTTGGGATGAAGGATGACGAGAACAAACAAAGGTTTGAATGCTTTCAAGATTTTCCCCCTTTCCCTGAAGCTTTAATATATTCATGCATATGTGTGCAATATATTCTTGAATATTTCATTATAGTGTAAATAATTATACTCTTTGAAGAAAACAGATTTCTTAGATATTCCTTATGACTTGCACTTAAGTCAAGAATTCTCTTAGACAAGGAAGGACGCTATATAATGATCAAGGGATCAATCGAAGGAGAAAATATAACAATTGTAAACATCTATGCATCCAACATAGGAGCACCTCAATACATAAGGCAAATGCTAACAGCCATAAAAGGGGAAATTGACAGTAACACAATAATAGTAGGCGACTTTAACACCCCACTTACACCAATGGACAGATCATCCAAACAGAAAATAAATAAGGAAACACAAGCTTTAAATGACACATTAGATCAGAGGGACTTAATTGATATTTATAGGACATTTCATCCAAAAACAGCAGAATGCATTTTCTTCTCAAGTGCACATGGAACATTCTCCAGGATAGATCACATCTTGGGTCACAAATCAAACCTTGGTAAATTTAAGAAAATTGAAATCATATCAAGCATCATTTCCAACCACAATGCTCTGAGACTAGATATCAATTACAGGAAAAAAACTGTAAAAAAAACAAACACATGGGGCTTCCCTGGTGGCGCAGTGGTTGAGAGTCCACCTGCCAATGCAGGGATCATGGGTTCGTGCCCAGGTCTGGGAAGATCCCACATGCCGCAGAGTGGCTAGGCCCGTGAGCCATGGCTGCTGAGCCTGCATGTCTGGAGCCTGTGCTCCGCAACGGGAGAGGCCACAGCAGTGAGAGGCCCATGTACCACAAAAAGCAACAACAACAACAACAAACAAACACATGGAAGGTATATGCTACTGAGCAGCCAAGAGATCACTGAAGAAATCAAAGAGGAAATAAAAAAAATACCTAGAAAACAAATGACATTGAAAACACGATGACCCAAAACCTATGGGATGCAGCAAAAGCAGTTCTAAGAGGCAAGTATATAGCAATACAATCCTACCTCAAGAAACAAGAAAAATCTCAAATAAACAACCTAACCTCACATCTAAAGCAATTAGAGAAAAAAGAACAAAAAACCCTCAAAGTTAGCAGAAGGAAAGAAATCATAAAGATCAGATCAGAAATAAGTGAAAAAGAAATGAAGAAATCAATAGCAAAGATCAATAAAACTAAAAGCTGGTTTTGAGAAGATAAACAGAATTGTTAAACCATTAGCCAGACTCATCAGGAAAAAAAGGAAGAAGACTCAAATCAAGAGCATTAGAATTAGAAATAACAACTGACACTGAAGAAATGCAAAGGATCATGAGAAACTACTACAAGCAACTCTATGCCAATAAAATGGGCAACCTGGAAGAAATGGACAATTTCTTAGAAAAGTACAGCCTTCCAAGACTGAACCAGGAAGAAATAGAAAATATGAACAGACCAATCACAAGCACTGAAATTGAAACTGTGATTAAAAATCTTCCAACAGGGGCTTCCCTGGTGGCGCAGTGGTTGCGCGTCTGCCTGCCGATGCAGGGGAACCGGGTTCGCGCCCCAGTCCGGGAAGATCCCACATGCCGTGGAGC
>NC_041224.1:158880685-158882223 GCF_002837175.3 Physeter macrocephalus
AAGATCCCACATGCCGTGGAGCGGCTGGGCCCGTGAGCCATGGCCGCTGGGCCTGCGCGTCCGGAGCCTGTGCTCCGCAACGGGAGAGGCCACAACAGAGGGAGGCCTGCATACCACAAAAAAAAAAAAAAAAAAAATCTTCCAACAAACAAAAGCCCAAGGCCAGATGGCTTCACAGGCGAATTCTATTAAACATTCAGAGAAGAGCTGACACCTATCCTTCTCAAACTCTTCCAAAATATAGCAGAGGGAGGAACACTCCCGAACTCATTCTAAGAGGCTACCATGACCCTGATACCAAAAAAGATGTCACAAAAAAAGACTCTTACAGATCAATAACTCTGATGAACATAGATGCAAAAATCCTCAACAAAATACTACCAAACAGAATCCAACAGCACATTAAAAGGATCATACACTATGATCAAGTGGGGTTTATCCCAGGAATGCAAGGATTCTTCAATATACGCAAATCAATCAATGTGATACACCATAATAACAAATTGAAGGAGAAAAACCATATGATCATCTAAATAGGTGCAGAAAAAACTTTTGACAAAATTCAACACCCATTTATGATTTTAAAAGCTCTCCAGAAAGTGGGCATAGAGGGAACCTACCTCAACTAATAAAGGCCAAATATGACAAACCCACAGCCAACATCATTCTCAATGGTGAAAAAATGAAAGCATTTCCTTTAAGATCAGCAACAAGGCAAGTTTGCCCACTCTCACCACTATTATTCGACATAGTTTTGGAAGTTTTAGCCATGGCAATCAGAGAAGAAAAAGAAATAAAAGGAATCCAAATTGGAAAAGAAGTAAACCTGTCACTGTTTGCAGATGACATGATACTATATACAGAAAATCCTAAAGATGCCACCAGAAAACTACTAAAGCTAATCAATGAATTTGGTTAAGTAACAGGATACAAAATTAATGCACAGAAATCTCTTGCATACCTATACACTAGTGATGAAAAATCTGGAAGAGAAATTAAGGAAACACTCCCATTTACCATTGCAACAAAAAGAATAAAATATCTAGAAATAAATCTACGTAAGGAGGCAAAAGACCTGTATGCAGAAAACTATAAGACACTGATGAAAGAAATCAAAGACAATACAAACAGATGGAGAGATGTCCCATATTCTTGGATTGGAAGAAAAAACATTGTGAAAATGAGTATGCTTCCCAAAGCAATCTGCAGATTCAATGCAATCCCTATCAAACTACCAATGGCATTTTTCCCAGAACTAGAACAAAAAATTTTACAATTTGTATGGAAACAGAAGGCCCCAAATAGCCAAAGCAATCTTGAGAAAGAAAAACAGAGCTGGAGGAATCAGGCTCCCTGACTTCAGATTATACTACAAGGCTACAGTAATCAAGACAGTATGGTACTGGCACAAAAACAGAAATATAGATCAATGAAACAGGATAGAAAGCCCAGAGATAAACCCACACACATATGGTCAATTAATCTATGACAAAGGAGGCAAGAATATACAGTGGAAAAAAGACAGCCTCTTCAATAAG
>NC_041224.1:158883540-158884455 GCF_002837175.3 Physeter macrocephalus
TAAAAACTCTCCAGAAAGTGGGCATAGAGGGAACCTACCTCAACTAATAAAGGCCAAATATGACAAACCCACAGCCAACATCATTCTCAATGGTGAAAAAATGAAAGCATTTCCTTTAAGATCAGCAACAAGGCAAGAATGTCCACTCTCACCACAAAAGACCTGTATGCAGAAAACTATAAGACACTGATGAAAGAAATCAAAGACAATACAAACAGATGGAGAGATGTCCCATATTCTTGGATTGGAAGAAAAAACATTGTGAAAATGAGTATGCTTCCCAAAGCAATCTGCAGATTCAATGCAATCCCTATCAAACTACCAATGGCATTTTTCCCAGAACTAGAACAAAAAATTTTACAATTTGTATGGAAACAGAAGGCCCCAAATAGCCAAAGCAATCTTGAGAAAGAAAAACAGAGCTGGAGGAATCAGGCTCCCTGACTTCAGACTATACTACAAAGCTACAGTAATCAAGACAGTATGATACTGGACAAAAACAGAAATATAGATCAATGGAAGAGGATAGAAAGCCCAGAGATAAACCCATGCACATATGGTCAAAGCCTATTATCTTTAACAAAGGAGGCAAGAATATACAGTGGAGAAAAGACAGCCTCTTCAATAAGTGGTGCTCGGAAAACTAGACAGCTACATGTAAAAGAATGAAATTAGAACACTTCCCTACCACCATACACAAAACTAAACTCAAAGTGGATTAAAGACCTAAATGTAAGGCCAGTCACTATCAAACTCTTAGAGCAAAATGTAGGCAGAACACTCTATGACATAAATCACAGCAAGATCCTATTTGACCCACCTCCTAGAGTAATGGAAATAAAATAAAAATAAACTAATGGGACCTAATGAAACTTAAAAGCTTTTGCATAGCAAAGGAAACCATAAACAAGATGA
>NC_041224.1:158884493-158922126 GCF_002837175.3 Physeter macrocephalus
AAACCTAAAAGCTTTTGCATAGCAAAGGAAACCATAAACAAGATGAAAAGACAACCCTCAGAATGGGAGAAAATATTTGCAAACAAAGCAACTGATAAAGGATTAATCTCCAAAATGTGCAAGCAGCTCATGGAGCTCAATATCAAAAAAACATACAACCTAATCCAAAAATGGGCAGAAGACCTAAATAGACATTTCTCCAAAGTAGACATACAGATTGCCAACAAACACATGAAAAGATGCTCAATGTCACTAATCATTAGAGAAATGCAAATCAAAACCACAATGAGATATCACCTCACACCGGTCAGAATGGCCATCATCAAAAAATCTACAGACAATAAATGCTGAAGAGGGTGTGGAGAAAAAGGGACCCTCCTGCACTGTTGGTGGAAATGTAAATTGATACAGCCACTATAGAGAACAGTATGGAGTTTCCTTAAAAAACTAAAATGACCCAGCAATCCCACTACTGGGCATATACCCTGAGAAAACCATAATTCAAAAAGAGACATGTACCACAATGTTCTTTGCAGTACTATCTACGATAGCCAGTACATGGAAGCAACCTAAATGTCCATCAGCAGATGAATGGATAAAGACGATGTGACACATATATACAATGGAATATTACTCAGCCATAAAAAGGAACAAAACTAGTTATTTGTAATGAGGTGGATGGACCTAGATTCTGTCATACAGAGTAAGTCAGAAAGAGAAAAACAAATACCATATGCTAACGCATGTATATGGTATCAACAAAATGGTACTGATGAACCTAGTGGCAAGGCAAGCATAAAGACTCAGACATAGAGAATGGACTTGAGGATGGGGTGTAGGGGGAAGGGGAAGCTGGGTCAAAGTGAAGAGAGTGGCGTGGACATATATACACTACCAAATGTAAAATGGATGGCTAGTGGGAAGCTGCTGCATAGCACAGGGAAATCAGCTCGATGCTTTGTGACCACGTAGAGGGGTGGGATAGGGAGGATGGGAGGGAGGCTCAAGAGGGAGGGCTTATGGGGATATATGTATGCATATATCTGATTCACTTTGTTGTACAGCAGAAACTAACACAATGTTGTAAAGCAATTATACTCCAGTAAAGATACATATATATAAAAAGAAGTCTCTTAATAGTTCTTCAGATGTAGTACCTATGGAAGGGTAGGGTTAAGTGAGAATATGCTCAAAGTCTATATAAGAAAGAGGATAAGTTCATCGTTTAAATGCAAATAATTGTTTTTTATTGTATTGGCTTTCATATTCTTCACTTTCTCTTTGTTATATTAGTTTTTTGTGTGTGTGTCATGTTGAAAATATGCCTTGTCATTCAAGGCTGGATATTTAGAAATAAGGCATCTTAAATCGTGGTGCAGCTGTTTAATTTCAAGAGGTGTCTCTTCTAATCTATGCAATTATTGTCCTAGACATGTAGGCTATTTCAGTGAAACTTAGAAAGCAAGGATATTCTGCACAGCTAAACCTTTTTATTGATGATCCTATGACAACAACCCCCCACCCCCAAAAAACAATATAAAACCAAAAATACCATGGTTTTATGAGTTGAGTGTCTGTATCAGGATTTGGGGGGGATGTGGTATTGGTGGCAGGCAGGGGCAAAAGAATTCAGGCATCTTTTATAATCCTCCTTATCTGTTCTGCCTATGAGGGAATCAGCCAATGGAAGCTCAATTGAGCAACTGCTATATGCAAAACCATGTGGCGACACGATGAGGTAGGTACGCCTGACTTCAAGGTATTAATAGACTTAATATGAAATCTATGATATGAGTGCCCAACAATATATTAAATTGCCCAACTTAAATATTAAATGAGTACAATAAAAAATAACTGCTTTTAGAAATGAAATTGAGTTATTTATAGTGAGGTGGATGGACCTAAAGACTGTCATACAGAGTGAAGTAAGTCAGAAGGAGAAAAATAAATACCATGTGCTAACACATATATATGGAATCTGAAAAAAAAAAAAAGGTTCTGAAGAACCTAGGGGCAGGACAGGAATAAAGATGCAGACGTAGAGAATGGACTTGAGGACACGGGTAGGGGGAAGGAGGGTGGGAGGGAGATGCAAGAGGGAGGAGATATGGGGATATATGTATATATATAGCTGATTCACTCTGTTATAGAGCAGAAACTAACACACCATTGTAAAGCAATTATACTCCAATAAAGATGTTTAAAAAAAATAAAATAATGCTTTTTGTTTCCAAGAAATTTTGTTGGCAACAAACAAGGAAGTTGCCTTGGTAAGAAGGTTATTTGCTTTGAGCTTCCATCAACGAGAAGTAGTCCAATAACAGTAGAGGAGGAGTAAAAGCCTATAGCTGAGAACAACATCATAAACACAAGCATGCGAGCGCAGGTCCCTGTAGGTAAGGAATTTTATGTCTCTTCCTTAATTGACAGTTACTTCATATGTGAATGAAAAAGGCCAAATATAGTCATAGGGTTTGCCTTTTGCTTTCTGCCTCTTCATTTTTTCAAGAAACACTATACTCGCACCTAGGAATATTTTGACAAGCTTAGAAACCTTTTCAAAAAATAATTCATGCACAGCAAGATGTTACTAAAATCAGATTTTTTTCCCATGGAGATGACGACTACAGAACTTTTCATTCACACCTTCAAACTCATGCAGAGAGCAGTCAAGATCTCTCCTTCTGCACATTTTGGCACCATTTAGGGGACTTGAAAGGAGCACAGAAGACTGCTTAGAGGCATCCCTTAGCCTCATCGTACCTCTTGGCCTGTT
Source organism: Physeter macrocephalus (assembly GCF_002837175.3). Lineage (NCBI taxonomy): Eukaryota > Metazoa > Chordata > Mammalia > Artiodactyla > Physeteridae > Physeter > Physeter macrocephalus. Next base: position 158,887,270 of record NC_041224.1, read on the forward strand.
TCAAGAACACTTAATTGACCTGAATTAAGATAGTGACTTTTCATTTCTCATTCTGAGGCATAAGTGGGAATTTTGCATTATTTTTGTTTTTGAAATAATCACAAAATCATATCTGAGTACTTCCTTGAGCCAAGCCTCTGAACTAACACAATTTGGATTGCTATGATGATAAATCCACCTTCGCTTTGATATTTCAAAGAATATGTAGCCAAGTTATCAGTTTTGTGGAGGACTGACTACACTGTTACTTCAGAAATACTTTCTCTTTTAAATATCAAGAAATTTTGTCTAAGGGCTTAATTCTCTCCTGGTTCTAGATTGTGTAGTATAATACTTATCTCCTTTTGCAGAAAGGCTATTTTTAGACTTCTGATTGCTTCCTGTTAATGTAAAATAGTGATTATTAAGGTCTCTGAATATGCATCTCTGGATGCCTAGCGTCAAATGAAGGTACCCAGGCATGGGAAATCCTTGCCTTCCCTTTTAGAGAAGAGGATAGTGCTGGGCACCATGGACAGCAGCTCTTACAGTAGACCTGCTCCTTTGCCCCTGCAGAATCCCAGTCTTCCAATGATATTCAGATTCTGGGTTTTGTCTTTGTCATCTCTATCATCTTTCTCCTTGGTCTTTGCTCCCCTTAGTTGACTTATCAAGTAACTAGAACCTCATGCATCTTGGGTCATCCTACCACCCAGTGTCTTTCCTAATCATTCCATTCTCCATAACAGCTTCTTAAATTGCCACAGTCTCATATCTGACACTCCCCTCAGCCCCAATGTCCCTTTGCTCCCCATTACCTCTTCTTGTCATTCCATCCGCGATTCAAAGGTCTTCATTCCCGACCCTCCACCTCTTGTCAGCAGAGGAAGTCCAAAGTCTTTAGCCTCTTTAGGAAGTAGACTTTGTCCACCACATCACATGACACGTAGTAGGGATTCAAAGAATATGAAGCTTACAGAATCAAGCCTGGAGCACTGCCCAGACATACATGGTATTACAAGGAAACAAAGTCTTTTGTAGAAATTGACTGATAATTTCCCAGGACTCAAAGCCTGGAATTTTGAGCAGGGACATAAACCCCAAGATTTCAAGGTAAAGGACCTGATAGAAAAAACAGAAATCACAGAGTACACAAGCCATGTTGCCAAGAGCAACATGGGACCCACGAGGAGGGTCCTGTGTTTCTAAGGTTTGTCCCAGATTACTTTTTGGTAGAAACAGCCTCCCATCTCAGTAAGGAAAGTGACCCAAAACAAAAAGAATGAAATAAGCATCCTCCCTCCTTCACCCCAACAATATTCTGTCTTGATGAGTGTCATTTTTGTGTTCGGATGTGCTACATGTTATGAAAGCACCTCTTATTGCCAGGTATATAGTTAATTGTTATTTGAAACCTTTTGACTGTGAAAAATGCTGAAGAACCTTAAGGACACAGTATATAAGTCCTTGGATGTCAGGATAAGAATTTTTCACTAATATAATAGGTAGTGGGAAGCTCCATCCATATTCCTTCACATTCCATGTTCTTTTTCACCTGTATGTGAAAAGCACAAAGGAGTAATAATAGTGGCATTTTGTAATGTAAGAAATGTTCAGCCTCTGATTCCTCGGGAGGTTTTTCACAGCCCCTCCCCTGTTCCTGCTTATTTACAGCTGAGCTGACAGAACAGAAGGATTAAGAAATGGAAATAAAAACAAAAGTAAACATAATAGCTAGGATAAAAAAAGCAGTAAATTTTATTTGATAAAAATTATAAAACAACTGAAATGCCATAGGGCTATGCTGGAGGTGACTTGGATTTGGTTGACCGTGGGTGCCTGTCAGGGCAGGGAGCGTCCATCCCAGAGGGCAAAGAGAGGGGCCCCAGAGCCTGAGGGAATTTGAGGCCAAAGACTAGGGCACTTCAGATGGCCAAAAAGCACATGAAAATATGCTCAACGTCACTAATTATTAGAGAAATGCAAATCAAAACTACAATGAAGTATCAGCTCACACCGGTCAGAATGGCCATCATCAAAAAATCTACAAACAATAAATGCTGGAGAGGGTGTGGAGAAAAGGGAATCCTCCTGCACTGTAGGTGGGAATGTAAATTGGTGCAGCCACTATGGAAAACAGTATGGAGGTTCCTTAAGAAACTAAAAATAGAGCTACCATATAACCCAGCAATCCCACTACTGGGCATATATCTGGAGAAAACCCTAATTCAAAAAGACACATGCATCCCAATGTTCATTGCAGCACTATTTCCAATAGTCAAGACATGGAAGCAACCTAAACATCCATCAACACAGGAATGGATAAAGAAGATGTGGTATGTATATACAATGGAATATTACTCAGCCATAAAAAGAACAAAATAATGCCATTTGCAGCAACATGGATGGACCTAGAGATTATCATACTAAGTAAGTCAGACAGAGAAGACAAATATCATATGATATCACTTACATGCAGAATCTAAAAAGTGATACAAATGAACTTATTTACAAAACAGAAATAGACTCACAGACACAGAAAACAAACTTATGGCCACCAAAGGGGATAGAGAGGGGATGGAGAGAGATAAATTAGGAGTCTGAGATTAACTTATATATATACTACTGTATAGAAAATAGATAACTAATAAGGACCTACTGTATAGCACAGGGAACTCTACTCAATACTCCGTAATGGCCTATATGGGAAAAGAATTTTTTTTGAAAAAGGAGTGGATATATGTATATGTATAACTGATTCACTCTGTTGTAAAGCAGAAACTAACACACCACTGTAAAGCAATTATACTCCAATAAAGATGTTAAAAAAAAAAAAAGAAATCAAGTAGCTTATCTTAAAGGTTCCCCACAAGGCACTTTGTCCCAGGTGTTCCTCCTTGTAGCTTATATAATCAGGAGCACTCTGCATGCTGAGGGTATTACTATAAGGGTGATTGTTTGAGCCAGTGGGTGATGGTGTCCAGGCAGTTATATCAGGCGATGTGTGATCTTAAAGACCTAGTTAGTGCCCCAGGAGACCTGGAGACTGGTCTGCTTCCCATACCTTTGCAATTGCACATTCTGAAGTGTGGTGGCACCACTTACCAAACAGGAACAAAAGTGAACGATTAAGGAGGGGACAGTGTGTTCCTCTAGTACTTTGGGGGAAAAAAAATCCCTCCAAGTTAATCTTTTCTAATGTGTCCTTTTTTGTTATGTTTATATTTTTGTTGGGCTTCTTTGTTCACTTAAAATGGAATTAAATCAAAGCTGAGAATTGACCATGGTTTCCTCTGATAACCTGAAAAAAAAAACAACAAATAGTTGTTTTTAAAAAGAAAATGAAAAGAATAATAAATTAGCTGTATTTTTTATTATATTTTTTTCTCTCTTAAGGTTATTTATAATAAATAATTACTTCTACCTTAAACTTGAGATGAAATGAAAGATTCAGGAGGCTTATGGTCTGTGTCCCAGTTGTGGCCACTAATCTTAATATGTAGGGAATCCATTTGAAACTGGATCTCGGTTGAATTAGGACCATCCCTACAGAGCAGATCAGAGACTTATTTTCTCTCCTTTCTTTTATTTTTAACTGTGTGATTAATGCATGCTATTGAAAAGATTTCAAAATATACTGAAGAATATCAAGAAAAATACAAGTCCCCTCTGACCATCTCCAACCCTACTCTTCTCTCAAGTGGGAATCACGGTTGACATCTCAAGGTACAGATGTCTAAACCTGCTAATCTGCCTTTACAAATAGGAACATGCATACGTGTACACATACATACCTGCCCTAAAAGGTCGTTTAGTCTTCATACAGAGCAATACAAGAAATATATATCCTGGATATCTTCCCCCGTTGGTATATGTAGAAATACGTAAGCTCTATTGAAAGTCAAAGTGAAATGTGAAGGTTTGCTGGAGGTGCCTCCTGAATATGTGCTTTCAGGCTGGAGTGGATAAGATGTGGCTGAAATTAGCCAGCCAGTTTCTACCACAGCATGATGACTTGGTTCTGTGGATGAATGAGCCCTGTGAAGGAGTGAGTGCAGCAAGCTCCCACCCTGCTGCGTTGTTCTCAAAGACCCTGGGCAGTTACAGACCCTTGGGGCTTCCTTCTTCCCAGTTTTAAAATCAGAAAAGAAACATTTTCCCCAAGGACCTTGTCCAACAGACCCCAGCCCTGTTACATTCTGAGGTTTCTAGCTCTGCTTGCACTGGGCTTGCAGGGCCTGGGGTTGAAGATGATGGTGTGCTTTTAGACAACTGGAGGCTGTCATCTGGCTTCACTCATTCACACGTTCATTCATTCATACTCACATTACCATATGGCAGAGACACTGAGCACAGGGCTAGAGATAGAAATGTGAAAGAGACATGGACCAGTCCTTGCCGAAGGACATGACAGATCAGTGAGGGACACAAACAAGGACACAGACAATTACAAGAAAGTGTGAGTTATGCATTGACCAGTGCAGTGTACAGAAGCTTCTAGGCAAACTGGAGGGCGCGAGGAGAGGCTTCCAGGACAAGACATCTAATCCGAGTATTGAGGGATGATTGCAGTTTAGCTGGGTGAAGAGAGCTGTGGAGGAAAGGAGTGTTGGAGAAAGAGGAGAACACATACCAAAAGGTCCAAGAGTGCCTGTCAGGGATTGGCAGGTCGGGACAAGTGATTCCAGGGACAGGGAAGCAGGGCAGATCTCTTTGACCTTAAAGGCCTCCTAAAGGAGTTTGAACCTTATTCTGAGAGTCATGAGGAACAACTGAAGAATTTGAAGAGGCATCAAGGTGTGATTTATAAGGTTTATAAGATGGAGGACAGACAGAATGGGGCAGGGAGACCATTAGGATGCTATTGTGGATGCTGGGGTAGGAGGTGATGGGGGCTTTAGCTGTGGCAGTGGCTATGGGGCTGGATAAATGTGACGAGTTTGGGGAGGCATTTTTTGCATCCTGTGAGCAAGTCCATGCAGTTGCGGAAGCACTGGTTTCAGAAACTGCATAAACCACGTGCGAAGGAGTTAACTCTGACATTGCAAAGCCGAACGCTTTTGATGCGGCGGTTAGATAAATATCTGTCTCTGAGGGTGTATATATATGAGTGCATTCTTTATTTTGCTTTGTTTTCAAGTGATAATTGCATCTGAGGCTGGAGCTTGCTCACCCTATCTTTTGGACTCAGAGTACAGTGCCTGGTCTATTTTCTACATGACTGGGCTTTGCTTCAGAACTGACGAGTCATTTATCATTCTGATTGATTTTTTTTTCTTTTTCCTCCCCCAACTCAAATAAAGGGGGAGGGGTGAAATAGAGATTGTGATGAGACAACATCAGGGCAACTCAACCCAAATATGCAATTATCACAAGCCCTTGAGTCTAGCTCCGTTGTCCTCTTTTTGTTTTGTTACTCAGAGCTGAGCTAGAGACATGGAGGGTGGAATAAGGTCAGGCAGCAGCTAAGGGGAAATAGATCAGCAGCCCAAGCTTGGAGAGTGTTGGTCTCTGCCAGAGGGGAGTGGTAAGAAGGGGCCACAGCAGAGGTGTGAAATGACCAACCAGTGTCCTGAGCAGTGGGGTACAGCTAAGCTCTAAATTGCCTACGACAGCTGTCATTGCTCGCAAAGGCTTGGATTTGCTTTCACCTATGTTTTCTGTTTTAGCTTCCTTTATTCTTAGCGCCAATCACTCCAAAGGCAAAGACTCCAAAGCTTAAGCATTCATCTTTATTAAAGCAGAAAGGTGCAGACTGAAGATGTGTGTGTATTTTTTAAAAAATCCTTTGTAAGGATAAGTGGATTGTGGAAAGTGGTTGGGATAGTATTACAATAAAATACATACCACTTCTTCAGAAGACAGTCCCTCTATTCTGCAGAATTTTTATTCACTCTTCAGATTTTATACAACTCTGGCTTAATCCAGTTCACGGATACAGTTTTAAGGAATTAGGATATTTGGACAAAACAGTCCTTCCAAAATATATATGTATCCTTTGCCCTTGAAGGAACATATATGTCTGTTAATGTTTTAAGAGAATTCTGAGATTTTTTAAAAACGACAGTTAATACCCATTAGAAAGCTGTAGAAATGTATGCAGCGATGATCAGCTTTCTCTTGGACTCCAGCAAACCTCTGGCCATTAAATATCGAAGGGAAAAGTACTGGGCTGAAATTGAAGGCAATAGAAAGGATTGTAGACATTGAGACCATTTAAAATGAGGCTTAAAAAAAAAATTCTGACACATGCTTTAAAAAAAATTCTGACCAATACATTTTGGCTTCAGAAAGATGGTGGAGCGTGTCTGTGTGTGTGTGTTTGTGTGTGTGTGTGTGTGTGTGTGTGTGTGTGTGTGTGTGTATGTATGAAACAGGAAGAAATGCCAATGCATCAAAATGGACAGGTCATTTTGTTGAATGTAACCAAACTCCTGAGCATTCAGAGATTAGGAACAGTCGTAATTCCTGGCAGTCATGCTTTATGCTAATGTGGCTATCCTCTGTTGTATGCTTCTGCTGAGACAGCCGCTTTACTCCTGCTTAATTTTCCCTCTAATGGTAGTGGTAGAGGCCTGGGTATCCACAGTCAGCTTTTACCAATTTAACTGGCTGCCACCACAGGCCATTATAAATTATTATTCTTATTTAGCACTTGAGTCTACAATTTATTTCTTTCCTTCACGTTCTGTAAAATATAGTTATAGACTTAGGTCTAAGTTAGCTATGATTCTTCATCCTTATAAATCCAAATCTGTCATTAGAAATAAGCTAAACTTTTTTGGATGCTAAACATTTGTAACCCCTGCCAGACAGACTGGTGATTTATCAAGGAGTTTCATTCATTTATGCATGCATGTCATATTTACTGAATACTTTATACTAGGCAATGTATTAGGCATTGAAGATAAAACTGTGAGCAATATGCATTAGGGGGGAGAGATATTACCAGGAATTTCTAGGAAGTACAAGTCAGATTTGAGGAAAAATACTTCTCCATGCTGATAGTCACAGTATGGTTTTATCTACACAGCACCATGGGAAACCTCTGCAAAATTTTATTTTCATTGCTTTTTCTGTCTGTCCTGTGGATTTCAAGGAGTTGTTTTTGCCTTTACTGGGATGATATATTAGTACTATCCCTCTAAAGACCTAGGAAAAATATTTCCGTATTTCTTACTGATGATTATTTTGGAACGTAGAAACAATCCCTGGAAACCTATATATGTTGAAGGCAGTAGAAAGGATTGTAGACATTGAGACAGTTTAAAATGAGGCTTTAAAAAAATTCTGACTCATACGTTTTGGCTTCAAAAAGATGGTGGAGTGTGTGTGTGTGTGTGTGTATGTGTGTGTGTGTTTGTGTGTGTGTGTGTGTGTGTGTTGTAAGAATTTTCATTGTAAGAATTCATATTCATCTGGACAAGCACAGGATATTACCTTCTGCATTCTAGATTCTAGAAATTTTTCACATTTTCTTGCCAACTCTCCCAGTTGTACTATTCCCAGTTGGTTGATGGATTTTCTGTCTCTTTCTCTGTTTCTTTCTTAAGTTCCTCCTCCTCCCTCTGGAAAATCCATGCTTCAGTGTGCTGGCAGGAAAGAACAATCATAAACTTTGTAAATTAGCATACAGATAATTATTTGCCTTTTATCTCTTAGTTGTGTTTCTACCATACAGATAATTATTTGCCTTTTATCTCTTAGTTGTGTTTCTACCAATAAGTATGTGACTTCAGTTATTTGTTAACTTCTCTGAGCCACATTTCCTTACCTGTAGAATCATGCAATACTTCCTGTAAGGACTGCGATATTATGTGAAAAAAAAAAATACTAGCACCATATCATCCACTTGCCCATGCTTGGTTCTCACCAATCTTCTCTGTGAATCTGCCTGGATCCCTCCTGCCTGCTCCAGACTCCCAATGCAGTGCTTCCATTGCTTCCACCCACATCCCGCCCCACCCGCCATAGATACCGATGCCCCTTTCGTGCTTGAGCCTATTGTGCAGTGTTCTACTTGGCTTTTCATACCTAGCATATTTAAATCCTTTCCAAGTAAGATTTTGATCTCTTATGTTGACTCTGTTCTGCCACGGAGAAATCCAGTTTCATAGTAAGTCAGTGTGCTTCTGAGAAATTGAGCTTTTGAGATAATTTTGATGTATCGTGATGATAGGCTCAACCTTAAAGCAGCCTTTAAGTGTTCAGCCAACGTGGCTACCTGGTCAAAATGACCTTTTCTACCCTTTGCCCTGGTGCTTGGACTTTCTTCAATATAGATGCTTTCCTTGGCTCTTTAAAGGTTTTTAGGTTTCTAGACTTTTCTTCTCAACCTCAAATCCTCCTGGTTAGCATCTGACATCATCATCAGTTGGCACCTGAGATGGGCTAAACCGAGATCAAGGTCTTGCCGAAATGGAGCATAGCCTAAGGTTGGAGAGCAGAGGAAACAGGAGAAGAGAAAGCAACAGAAGCAAATTTATTCTTGCACCACATTTTTGCCATGTTTGCTGTAAGCCTAGGAGTTTTGCTGCTGCCAATATCTAAAAAAGCCCTGGCTCTGTGTAACTTGGTAAGAGGAAGAAACATAGTAATTTTCTGCCTGCTTTCCAAAGGTAGGTGCGCCAACTGAGTACCTTGGTGTGCGTCGTGAAGCGCCATCAGGTGAGAATTAGGGAGTGAATTCACTTGGAGCTTTACAAAAGGGTTTCTGACTCTGTAGGCTGAATTGATGAGTCCAGAAGGAAGAGGGAAAAGCATCACTGAGTGAGTAATTTGTGGATGAACTGAGTGAACCAATACTCACTTCCTGACTAGAATCTGTGGCTCTGGTACATCTGTTCTTCCTCTTATTTTCCACGTTGCCTTCAATGGATGTGCCGGGAATTAATAACCCCCTTATCATTTATTTCAGTACATCGCTTATCACTGTAGAGGGGAAAGGTTGTGCATATTTTTCATGTTAATGCAGTGTCCCCCTGCATGGTGCTAATACATGAGAGTCTCACAGTCTGTGCTTCATGTCAGAAATGCTGTACAATATCCCGATAGTTGGCTGCAAAGTCTGCCCTGAAGATCGAATAAAGGAGACACATATACGTTCTTAACAAGGGTTCAGCAGGTTGTTTGGGTTTACATTACTCTCCTACAACTGCCTCTCAGAAAGGGATCCCTCTACAAAGTGCTTGTTACTGCCTCATACCTCTGGAGAACTCTTCTGGGCTGCTATCTCAACCTGCGTGGCAGAGCAAACTAGAATAATGAGCCCTTGACAGAATCACCTGGGAAGAGGACGGCCCATGATGCTGCCTTTATCTGGGATTTAAAACGTTTTATTATCACCGAAATAAACATCCCCGTCATCCTGCTCTGGATGCACTCTGTCTTAGTTGATCTCAGATTTACAATACAAGAACAATCTCAATTAAGCTGATTTGTTTAATGAAAACATATCCCCCCTATTTTAAACTTTTACACCAATCGCCTAGAAAGTACATGCATTATTGCATATGAGTTAAAAAGCTGTTTACTTTGCAGTTCCTTTTTGTTTGAAGCCTCATTGCATTTTCTTCTCTAATTAGTAGATATATGCATAATTTCTTGGCAATAAGGCGAGTATTTTTTTTTCCTCATTGGGTAGTTTCCTAGGGAAGAAACTCATGGCATTGTTCTGGCTCTGGGTGTGCTACCTGTCTTTCCACATATTCTCACCCCACCACACTTTTCCTGTAATGTTGCCGAGTCTGGCTAATTTAGATCCTTTCTCTAATTTAAGTTGCACTGAGGACATCTGATGCTTATGCTTACAAAGCTGCAGAATTCAAGAGCTCAGAGAAATGCTCCCTATTGAGATTTCTGGATGCCACAGTGATGCCTGGAATTGGAAGCATATCAGAGTCCTTTGGGCAGCAAGTAACTGGGAGTCCTGACCATTTGTCAGACAGGATGACTGTTGCGGCTTCAGATATCTTCACAATAGGCCAAATTCCAAGGCCAAAAGGAAGACAGATTTTTCTCATGCACCTCACTTTTTATCAGGGAGGAAGACTTTTCCCAAAAGCCTCACCACCCCACCTCCAGCAGACTTTCCCTTGTGTCTGACTGGTCAAAATTGGACCTATGGTCACCCCTAAATCAATCACCAGCAAAGGAGAATAGGGTTTCCATGATTAGTAGAGCCCAGTCATGATGTATCTCCTGGGGCTGGGCCCATCTTCCTGAGCACAGTGTTACCCAATTCCTGAGCCAAATCAAAGTCCAGCTAGTTAACAGGTAGAGGAGAATAGATGTGGAGTAGGTGACCGTACAATAGTGTTTACTACGGGAGGAGTCGTGGATGGGTTTCTTGGTATTTTGTATGCCATGTGCAAGGGTCTAAGCAGAATTTTCTATTTCGTTTGAGATATTTTCACATAATTGTTATTTCCTTGTTAGATGCCACCCTGGATCCCAATTCTTTTACTGCATGCAGAGAGAAAGTCATGAGAGGACGTAGGGTGTCTTGGGGAAAAATATAAGCAAATGGGCATCTAGAAAGAGTCCCCTATAAGGAGGGTGACAATATAATTTATAATTTAAATCACGACAGTTTTGAGAATCAAAGAGGATGCTATGAATAATTCTGTGATGTCAACAGGTATAAATCATCCTAGGCAGAGTTAAATATATGTCCAAACCAGGTCTATATGAGGGAGTCTATTTTCAAAATGTTAGGGAAAAGCAAAAGGTTATCTTTTGAAAAGTTTTCTTAGGTGGAGAAAATGCCACATTTATTTAAAATCATAGAAAATTCCCAATGTATATGCAAAGTTTATGTTTAATTTTGTTTAAATCCTAAATCTTATGAGACATTAGAAAGAAGACTATTACAGAAGGTACAGTTACTTTTTTTTTTTTTTACCCCTCAGAATGTATAGATCTTCTAGGATGAATTTGGAAAAAAAAAATATTAGCATATGTAAAATCAAAGTATTTATATTGGAAAACTATAAATGTTTATCTTTTATTTTATCCCATGTCGGTGCCAAGTGTTCCTCTAATTTCTTCTAACCTGCCAAGGCTTAGCTATCACTGATATTTTTGTACTAAGGATCTTTTTGGTCTTGGCTGCTGATGGAAGCCTGAAAAACAGCTTTGTGTGAGGGAATAACCAAAACAGTAGAAGAATAATCTCCTACAGACAGAATATGTTCAAGCATGAATGAAACATGTGAATGATCTTGCTAAAGGAAGGGGAAAACCAGTGATCTTTGCCCTCCAAGAAAATATGCCAGGGTACTTTCCTTCCCATATGTACTTTAGTTTTGCATTTTGCTCTTGTGCTCACAGAATGTTCTCTACCTGTCAGTCACAATAAAGGAGAGCCTTTTCATTGAAACAGATCACTGAATCTGTTTTCGTGACTACAGCTGACCATCTATATATATCTGAAAGAATAAGAGGTGCAAGAAGAAACCTAAACATGCATCTAGGGAAGGTATTTTCAAAATTGAGTGTGGCCACTGAGAAAGTAAGAGGAATTATTTTGAAAACCCCAAATCATCCCTTTCTTCCTCTCAGTTTCAGCTAAATACTGATGTAAACCTTTTATGAATAGTAAAGAGACTTGTACTTCCGTACATTTGCAGTCTTCAGTCTTTATTTCAGGCTTCTTACGAACAGGATCCAGTTTCTTGCTTTTTCTTATTGGTCCAGTATTCCCCTTATTAAATAATAAGAAATTGTGATTGACACTAAGTTGTTGCTCTGATTTCTGGTTTATGTAATTAAAACATGGATATTAGAAATGAGTAGTTTAAAAATACCAGCTTTCCGTCAAGAATTTAACAGAAACCTCATATTTCTTAACAAACTTCTGTTGCTTTGGAAAGGGGCTGTTTCTTGATCTGCAAAGCTGCTAATCTGTGGACTACATTCAGTCTGGGCTACCAGAAGGAATAGGTCACCCCCTGGGCCTTGATGACAGTATTGTGATTTAGATGGCAAACAAGGCATGAAATACCCTGTCGCAGAACTCAGCACCCTAAGATGGGGACAAGAAACCCCTCGCCTTTGGGTATAATCAAAGGTCACTGTGGTAAATCATATCATGTTCCAGTATCTGGGCTCATAACCTACAGGCTGTTTGTTGCTTCCAGAGAGCATTCTGTTTGGTCCAAAACTGCAGAGAAGTAGGTGGATTGGGTGGATTCGTGTGAATGTTGAAACATCAGCCCTACTGCTAGAATATCCCAGCAGCCCATAATTAATTACCTCTCTGATCTTTACGTTTGTTTCCTAAGGGGTAGGTAAGAACGTGGGTACAGAGCACACTTAATACTCAGGTAGAAGATAACAGATTCAACTCTCTAAAACCCGTATGCTGGAAGAACTGGCTGTTTCCTCTACCTTACTCTTGACATACAGCCAACAGCCCTGCCAGCAGCCATCTAACAAAGCAGTTTCCAGCAGCCTCAGTCCTCACGCTGAGTGTCACACTGTCGTACTTGTGGAATGAGACTGGTGTTCAGCCACACCATTTATATGTAACAATTCCTCTTCTCTCTATTTTTCCAACCCAACTTTAAAGTGTCCCAGAGTTCCCCACCTTCTGGACTGGCCGGAAATGCAAAGATTTGCTTTTTTAATAATGGAGTTGTATATGATTCTCTAGCTAGTGATCACAGAAAAGCTTGAGGAAGAGAATAGATTTTACTTTGTTGTGGGGTCATCTTTATTTTCGTTCTTTTGGCTCTGGATGCTTCAGGCTGTGCTTCCTCTCAAACACTGTCATTCCACCTGTGTTTAGTGATACGTGCTCCTGCTGGCCACCATCCAGCTTCTGGCAAACATCTATTCTGGTCTTTTGCGGAAGCAGAGCCCTTGTCTTTCCTACCTTGATCCTCATCATGGGTTGAACTGAGTCCGCCAGAAGATATGCTGAAGTCCTAATCCCTGATACCTGTGAATGTGACCTTATTCAGAAGTAGGGTTTTTGCAGATGTGACTAAGATGTAAGTCAAGAGGGGGTCATACTGGAGTAGGGTAAGTCCCTAATCCAATACGGCTAGGGTCCTTATAAAAGAGGAGAAGAGACAGAGGCAGACACACGCAGAGAAGAGACTGCCATGAGAAGACACAGCACACAGAGGAAGCACACTATGTGACAACCGAGGCAGAGGTTGGAATGATACATCTACCAGCCAAAGAGCACCAAGGATTGCCAGCAAATGCCAGGAGCTAAGAGAGAGGCATGGGGCAGATTCTGCCCTAGAGCTTTCAGGGAGAACATGGCTCTGCCTGTGCCTTGGTTTTTGGACTTCTGGTCTCCAGAACCGTCAAAAATAAACCACCCGCTTATTTTAAGCCACCTGGTTTGTTATAGCAACCTTAGGTAGATAATACAGTCCCCTTCTTTCCCCTCCCTTGTGCAGATCCTGTGTTTCTTACCAAGTCCTTTCTGCTATATCTCCCCCTCACTGGGGTCACTGAGCATAATCCCTCTCCACTGAGCATTTGGAAGTACGATGCTGGCCACTCTTCCTGGGGTTGGAGAGGATAACGAAAATGCTGGTACAATTTAGTCTTTTTCAGATATTTCACTCTGTTACACTTATATTTTCAGGAGGCAGGTTTTGGGGGGAAAGATACAAGGAGCAAGAGGTTGTTAGTTCCCAAGGTCAAACCTCCTGCTCTCCTGACTGTTCACTCTGGCATACGCTTCCCAAAGAGTGTCTCTTACAACTTTGACTTGTCAGTTTTTTTCAGCAAATGTTTACTGAGAGCCTCCCATGTGCAAGGCAATGAGGAAAGAGACTTAGTCTTCAATGAGCCAACAATCCAGAGGGGCACAAAGAGTTACATAGACATATTTATAAAGCATTACAGAAGCTTAGAGAAGGTGTGATTTTTGTAAGGACTGGATGGTCATCATAAAAGTCCTTACTTAGAGGTCATTTTTGAGCTGCATATTTAAGGATGAGCAGGATTTTGTCAGGCAGACTCTAGGAAAGGACATTCTAGGACAAGGGAATATTATGAGCAATTACATGGTAACTTTGAAAAAGAGGGAGTTAGTGTGGATTATTAGATTACTGGGTGGGTGAAAAGAAGGGTAACAAATGAGGAAAAGGTGGATTAAGGCCAGACTGTAAACTACTGGAGAGTGCTTACTATGGGCTAGGTCCTGTACTAGTTGTTTCTAATATGTTCTCAAACCTGAGAGGCATTATATAATGGATCAACCTGAAAATTAGGAGATACAGGTAACTTGTTCAACAAATTCAGATGGTAGGTGGTTGAGGCCAGCGTTCAAGCCAGGCCTAAATCCCCAGCCGCTATTCTTCTCACTACACTATGCTGCAAAGAGAAATGGGGAATGTTTGGAAGCTCTTGAGAAACAGTAGCAATTATATAGCCTGAGTGGAAGATTCACTGGACTTCAGAGACCAGAGGCAGTGTGGCTATGGCAATACAGGAAGGAGATGATGTGAGATTAAAAAGAGGAATCCAAGTGGAAAGAAGGGGACGTATTTGCCCAGGTTTGATGATCAGTTTATCAACCGATGGTTGAAAGGAACGAGAAAGGAGAGTATTGGCTCTAAGGTTCTTGCTTTGAATAATGGTTTGAGGATGGCGCCATTCTTCAAGGTGGATTAGAGAGAGGAACGACATATTCTTGAAAGAAATAATGATTTTGTTTTTAGCTGCTTTGAGTTTTAAGTGCCTGGTGGAAGATGTCCAGCAGACAATTATAAATTTTGGTTTGGAGTTCAGGCGGGAAGTCAGGGCCAGAGATCCATTTGTGATTTGTCAACATGGCGGTACAGCCAGAGTGACCTTTCTTCAAATATAAATCTCATTTCTGTCATTCCACTGCCTAAGTCACTTCAGCAATTACATGGAGCTTTTCGAGAAAAAGACCTACATCCTTAACATGACTGGCAAGGCACTGTGATCTGGCTCTGCCTGTGTCTCCAGCCGCATCCTGAGGTACATTCGCCCTCAGGCTCAGGCTCTGGATTTCAGTTCTCAGAGACATTTGTGAGATTTCTTTCGACCTCAGGAAGCACCCTCCTAACACACATATGCTCACCTTGTACACAAGCACATACATGCATCAGCGCACACATGCAAGTATGCATGCACAAACATGTGAACACATGCACGCACACCCTCATAGTACACACATACATGAGTACGTGTACATGCACATAGGTTCATGTGTACACACTACGATCACACATAGGTGCCCCCTGCGTGCACACCCACACGTGCACATATGCACACATTTGTGAGATTTCTTTCGACCTCAGGAAGCACCCTCCTAACACACATATGCTCACCTTGTACACAAGCACATACATGCATCAGCGCACACATGCAAGTATGCATGCACAAACATGTGAACACATGCACGCACACCCTCATAGTACACACATACATGAGTACGTGTACATGCACATAGGTTCATGTGTACACACTACGATCACACATAGGTGCCCCCTGCGTGCACACCCACACATGTGCACATATGCACATGCATGCTCACATAGGTATGCATACCTTTCACCTAGTCAGTTCCAACTCATTCCACACATGCTCATCTGAAACATCTTTTATAAGGGAAACATCTGTTTATCCATGACCTCACACTTAAAACAGTTTTCCTTTCTCTTTTATGCCATAACACTTATTGAGGTGTGAGTAATTTGTGCTCTAATGTTTTCTTCCCTGTTACAATAGGAGTTTCATGCCAGCAGCAACAATCTACATATTTCTCTAACCTCTAAGTACAGTACCTAGCATGAATGGGCAATTCAATTTATAGACTATGGGTGTACATTAATGAGTGGATAGATGGATGGATGGATGGATGGATGGTGGTTGGATGAATAAATGAGGCTATGAGTGTCAATGAGATGTACAGAGTGGACATGCACTCTGGGGAAAATAGGCAGAACTCAGAGGATCCTCCCCGCTCCACAATGAACTTCCAGCTCACTTACTGTCTTCTCTAATGAGGATTACTGCTTTGGTAAACTTTGAGTGTTTTCTTTTAAACTTCTTGACCTCTAAGAAGATGCAGTTTTCCATTTATGCTCTGGGTCACGTTGTATGGAAAATATATGAGGAAAACTAGACAGTCCTTTCTGTTAGTGTCTGAACTATCTCATTAGTTGACACCAGCGCTGGAGTAATCAACTTCACATTAAGAGTTCTCATTAGATGGTATTTTTCCCTTTTACTGCTGGCATGGAGTTCAGAGCATTTAATTTATCATCACTTTCCTATTTATCACTTAAAGGAACTTCACCTTCCCCCTAGTTATCACATCCTAATTTTTCTGGGTTTTGTAAAATCTTTAATCTTATGATAGGGTTTTATTTTTTTCTTGGGTAAGCCTTTAGCAGTTGCTTCATCCAGCATTTCAAAGTCATGTTTTAGTGAAGTGAGGTATCCTTTCATTAAGATTTTATCTTGCCAGCACTCATGCACTGCATGTAACACTTCCACAGTTTTCAGGGTATTTGATGGCTAGGTCCAGTTGCTCATTTGGTCAGAACACATTGAGACCAAAATAGTGGTTTAATCCTTGTTTAAATAATATGGTTTTGCCTATGATCATAGGATCCTTTTATTTAATCCCAGGCAGCCACTTCTCAGGAATGTGCTTTTAATTATAAGGAAAACTGGATGAAAAAAGTAACTTAATCATGGCACAGATATGCCACCACCCCAAAAAATAATCCACAGTCAGATCCATAGCATCACTTTCATTTATGAACATCATTTTAATATCTTATGCACAAATATTATCTCTACAAATCATCTCCAGCCAAAGAGAGAACTTGTTTAGTCACAGATGGGCTGTCTACCTTTCCATAAAAATATCCTGTAGAAAACTTTCTAAACAAGAATAGGATTTTTCAAATGACTTTTTGTAATTTTTTTTGTTTTGTTTATTTTACATGTGACATCTGTGTTAAAGAAAGTACATGAAAGCAATATGCATCACCGAAATGAGAATGGCCATCTATTTATACCTTAGAAGAGTCTCCCAATACACATGAATACAGTTCTCTTGGAGTTTCAGAGCAGTCATTCATTCCTTTCTGCTGGCTTCTCTGAATTCCACACTATTGATAAAGTTGAGAATGGGCTTCTTTAGTTTCCATCCTCTTTGCCAAGTACTTCCCCATGCCACACCCCCACTACCAAATTCTTACCCAGTCTCAGGCAGAGCTGGCAAATAGAGCTTTCTCTCTGTGCAGAGAAATTAAGAGAGAAAGAGAAGATTGCCAAAAGGCTAAAACTATTTAAGGAATTTAACAGAAAAAGCAGCGTCGGAGAAACAATGGAGAAACATAAGTTCCCAATTATAACAGGCACCAGAAAAAGTATCAAAGACCAGGAGGCAGGTCCACAATGGGGAGGATAAGGGATTTAAAATAAATCCTTTCCTCCTGATCATAACATGTGCACTCATTTCTTTGCTCTAGCTTTTTTTCTTCTTCTATTGTTATTATTTTTCTTGACTTTTCTCTTTCTAAGCCTACTGGATTTTAAGCTTCCTGAAACAGGTATAAGTTCTGTCTTGGTCACCACTATATACCCAATAATTAGCACATAGTAGGTACTAAATAAATATCTAGAGACAGGCAGCTCTTTCTATAGTTTCAATCATTTTGAATTAGGCTCTCCATTTTCTGACCTCTAACCTTTCTTTCCTTTCAGTATGGCACCATAGACCTTCTTTTCCTGTGTCTTCAAGGTTAGTAAATTTAAGGTCTATCATCTCCATATGGGCACCAGAGAATGATATGATGTCATAGTTCATAATCTTCCAACATAATGG
Source organism: Physeter macrocephalus (assembly GCF_002837175.3). Taxonomy (NCBI): domain Eukaryota; kingdom Metazoa; phylum Chordata; class Mammalia; order Artiodactyla; family Physeteridae; genus Physeter; species Physeter macrocephalus. Next base: position 158,905,088 of record NC_041224.1, read on the forward strand.
CCCTGGACAGTTGCACATAGTGGGGTGAGGAGAGATGACTTGGGTTGAAACCTAACTCAGGAGTTGGAGCCTGTTTGCTGAGTGTAGATTTTATCTTGGGAATATTCCTTCCTTTTAATGAAATGAAAGAGAATAAGCCAGAAGAACTGCTTATACCCAAGCCCAGATTCTTCAGATGTGTTTTCTCTTCTTTGATTCCTATAGGAAGATACTAGCTAGGAGTTTTGCATTTTAAGAAAGGAAACAAGTTAAGTACATAAGGAAAAAGCAAAACATACCCCCAAAAAATGAGCATAAAAAGGAAAATTAAACTAATAAAAAAGTACATTTTCATTTGATCTTGCCACATGGTTTCTTCATCCTCTACACCTTTGAGCACATCCAGTAATTTAAACAAAGAAACTTTAAAGTATTTAATATCTTGGATATTTTCCATTAAATTTGAGAGTATTATCTGAAACTTAATATAATCGAGCATATGTAGTAATTTACCTTAAAGAGCAGTTTTTAAAATAAGAACAATTGAAAGGCTTATAAAATTCACCAAATAGAATCTCTTTATGCACAATATCCAGGGGGTTCAAGAGAAGGTATATAGGAGTGATTCCTTATCAGTGAATATAATTAGTTAATGCAGTATATTTTTATATCTGTTTCCAAATAAAAATGGGTTTTGAAGTCTGACTTAATTATTTATCTTGTGATAAAATACTATAGATGTATAGGTAGGTAGGGATAGAAATAGCTAGTTTAGATAGGTAGAGAGAAAGAGATACATACATACATACAGAGATTGCTTCCCTATGCAAATATAGAAAATGAAATATAAGCATACTAACTAATGAATAAAGAAAGAAAATGATGAGCCTTGTATTCCATGACCGACTCTACTACTAATAGCTTATATTATTCTCCTACCTTGAGTTAACAAATCTCCTCAGCTAATAGACACTGTAACGATTATTGAATACAACTGTCTTATTTTACTGATAAGGGCACTAAGTGCCTTTAGGGAGCAGAGAACAGAGTACACCCACTTACTAAAGCCAGTGTGAAGGTGATTCCCAAGGCCAACAAGCCAAGAGGGGGAATTCACTCATCCTTTCAATGCATATTTTTTCATTTACCAGCATGTTATTGAGGGCCTTATCTGGGGAGAGGCACTGTGCTAGGCCCTGGGGATACAGGTGAACAACCAACAAATTCCTGACATCAAGGAACCTAAATTCTCATGGTGGAGTCTGAGAATCTATAAGTATATAGATATGCAAATAAAATACCTATGGACCGTTCCCAGCACTACAGTGGAAATCATCAGAGTGACGTAATAGGTGATAACTGACTGGGAGGAAGAGTATGTAGCATAGTCTTCTATGGGGGCATTGAAATTGAGACAGGAAGGCTGAGGAATGGCCAGGCATGTGATAAGTACACGGGCTTTGAGGGGAATTCGTGCTTGGGAAAGAGGAAGGGACCAGTGAGCAAGAAGGGTAAAAACCAAATTGATGAGGCATCTTGCCAGATTCTGCAGAGCATTGAAGGCCGTGGGAAGCAATGAAGGTGTAATTCTAAAAACAATAGAGAACATTGGTGGGTTTTAATTGAGAGAATGACATCAGCTGATTTATGTTTTGAAAGGTCACTCATTGCTTTATGGAAGATGGACTGTAGGAGAGGGGGACAGAGAGGAAAAGGGAAAATTACTCAGGAGGCTTTTAGTGGGAAGTGTGGAGAAAGAGTGGATGTGTTGGAAGTATATTTTGGGGACAGTGATAACAAAATTGGCTGATGGCTCATGGATATGGAGGTGGGAGGACTGACAAGGGAGAGATTGGGGATGTCTACCCTTTTTGACTTGATAGCCTGAGTGGACTATGGTAGTATTTACTGAGATGGGGAAGGCTGGGGTAGAAACAGAAATATATTTTATTAGACTAGCATTTATATTTTATTTGACTTGGATTGTCTAATCCAAATCAAGAAAGATTAAGTCTCACCTAGAGCCAAGTATATTTTCTTTTGGTCAGGACCAATAGGAAAGTGCCAAAGGAAATCATGAAATATGGATAATATCTTCTCCCTATATCACAAACAACACAGTCATTAATTTTCATAGTGGTTGAAGGCCATCTTGGCACTGGGATGTGAGTTGGTAGAATTTGTGAATGTGGAAATGATAGTGGATGTGTGTCACTGCCCTGTGTGTGGTGAGTGTGTGTGTGCCTCTGTGTGGTAACGTGTAAGGACAGGATGTCACTGTGAGCTTATGAAAGTGGATGCCCGTGGCTTAGGTGGCAAGTTAAGGTATTTTATGGTTGATCTTTAGAAAACCCTAATCATTTTGCTTTCCAAACCATTTTCAGAAATAGTGCTTTGTGTGAATATTCATGGAATTATAGACAGACTAATTCTCTTTCACCTAGAATGAAAATAGTTATGCATTCATCATCAGTAAATATTTGGGGAAGTTCAAGAGTATATTCATTTTTACTGGTCGCAGATTTTGCTACCTGACAGATGTAGTAAAGCACTCAATAGAGAACCATATGTTAGCCAGATATGTAGAACATCAAACTGAAAGGTTGTATAACAGCTATGAAGGGCATAGTTGCTTTTAGAGTTCTAAACGTTAAGAATGTCTGTCTGAAATTTGAAACTTGAAACCCAAACTAATCTCAAACTGTCCACAGCCATGATTATCACATTGTGACACACCATATTTTTTGAATGGCACCGAAAAGGATAAATTTTTCCCTAAAATGAATCAGTTCTCTGCTTCTAGCTTAATACAGTACAGTAAGGCACACATACTCCAAACTCATTTAAAGGAGGGGGGAAAAAACCTTCTTATTTTCTGCATTGGGGAAGGAGAGAGGTAGTTTGTGGTGGAGGAGAGCTGGGAGAATTAAGTTCTTTACCCTGCTGGGAGAAAACTGGAAGAAAATTTGGGGAGAACTCATGTGGAGGCAACATTATTAGGGTAGATAAAACCTCAGAATCTCTTAAGGTTTTGAGGTTAGTGCGATTGAAGCACATTTATTTCCCTTGTAATCACTCTAAAAATAACCTACTGGCTAGGGTGGATGATATGACAATTTCTCTTCAGGTAGAGCGTATCATTTCAATGTCCAAAGACATACTCCTTTACATAATAGATAGTCAATGAGTGTTTCATTGATTGTAATTGACTTTTCCCTCTTGGTTGCTTATTTCTCAGTCTTTTTCTGTTGTGTATTCACAAGGGTGAAGTTCCCTTGAGCCTTGTGGAGTGTCTGTCCGTTGATACTTTTAAACTAGGATTTGGGATTGCCATGAGGTTTATAGCTTCAGAAAATTAACCTTATCAGTTTACCCAGAGATGATGATTCATTAACCAGACTTTCTATAACTAGATAATTGTGTCTCCTTCTGATGTATTTCTTTATGTATGCTCTAAAAGCAAAGGTTTGAGGGTAATTTTCTTCAAAGCCTGGGAGAATAAAGGACGTGTCTTTAGCAGAAGCAGAAGGTTTTCGAAACTAGGCGAGGAGGGGGTCAGGGTCAGAATATTTGGCAGAGCCCTCTTTTTAATGTTATGCGTGAGAGAAATGACCATTTAAATAGGTTTTCCCCAAGTTTGTGGGGATTTGGCAACTCCTTGCTCTATCTGTGCTAAGATCTCGCTGGCTTTAGAGCCCTCCTAGAATTAAGAGTTTCTTTCTCTGTTAAGCTGTCTCTCTTTCCCATGTTACGTATTTTTCGGGTGACCATTTTAGCAATTGTAACCAGTATTTTTAATATTAAACCATATAGCCTCAGTTTCTTATAAAGAGGGTTTAAGGAAATTATTAGATGTCTTTGCAAAACCAATTGGTAATATAAGAGTTAACCTGACCTGGAAAATAAGCATTGGCCTATATTCCCAGTGCTTACAAAAAAAGCACACTAGGCCAAATCTCTGAATCTACAGTTTTCTATAAAAAATAAGATATGAAAGCCTTGAAAATTGGGCAGCATGGCTAATAAGATGTATAAAATAAAAATTTCCTATCCTTCTTTCATTTGGTATTATATTTATGGGTAGATTAAAATAATATGCTTGTAGTAGACAATTATTTGTATAATGTTACATTATTCTATTTTCCCAGCTTTGTTGCAATTGAAAAATAAATTCAAGAAAACTAATAAATATTTTGAAAACAGCCATTTTCATGACACACACAGAGACAAGAAGAAAGGTATTTGAAATTTCCAAGAGGTTTAAAAGAGTGCACATATGGAACTGCTAAGCGTGTGTGGAGAATAGCTCCTGTGAACTAGTGGTATGGGCCAGTTTTCAACTGGGATTGTCCTCTGTACCCTCTGCATCCATTCTTGTATTGTCTAAAATGATGTTCAGTAATAATGCTGCCTTCAGAATTAACTGAACTGTCTTCTACCAGCTAAGATGTAAGTTCCACGAGGACACCAGTGTCATTTTTGCCTTCATTTTTCACTGATTTGTTCCAATATAGTTTTTGCCTTCTTCATCCACTGATGTTTTTCCAGATGCTTAGAATGGCGCACAACATATAGTAGGAACTTCATAAATATTTGCCAAATGGATGAATTAATTGGACACTTATTGTTTTGATGACAAGTGGTAGGTTAAATAATAACATTGCACTAAGGTCAGCTTCCTGGTTTTGATCATTATCCTATGATTATGTAAGAGGTTAACACAAAGGGAAGAAGAACGAAGGGTATCTGGGAGCTCTGTACTATTTTTACAACTCTTCCATGAATCAGAAATTACCTGAAAAAAAAGTTGATGTAGAATTGAGAATGGAAGAGGAAGAAGGGGACTAAGGATGTGAAAGGGAGGAGAACCATTGACTCTGGAGCGGTGCAGGAAGACAGGAATGGGTACAGGGGCAAGAAATACCCGATGTGAATGCAAGCAGGTGCCTCTGAGGGACTAAATTGAATTTGGCTGCTACCTAACTTTCCTTGAAACCATACGAAAATCTGGAGTTGGAATCTCAAATACTCATTGTCTACTGTGAGGTTTCACCAGTTGCTATCTTTCACGCGTGCCACTTTGCCGGCTCCCTGATGGTTGCGGGTGCCAACTGCTCACAGCTCTGAATTCTAGATTTACCCTCCCTGCTTAAAATTGCATTAACAAGTGTTAAGATATTAGGACTTAACCGTGTAATTTCTTATGTAATCGGAAGTCTGAAAAGAACATTAGAAAAAAGGAGAGTTTGGAAGAGAAAAAAATGGGCAACCATTAGAATGATTTTGTGCAGGCAGCAAATACGAGTTAATCTAACTTCCGTGTTCTCGTCAACTTGTTCTCCATAATGGAGAAGGAGTCCAGTGTGTGCATGGCTAAGTTATGTGCTCAAAACTTTCAAAACCAGAATCCCCAAGAAGTTACAGTCCATTTTCAGCAATACCCACAAAACCTAATATAGTCCACTTCTGAGTAATCATTTAATTATGGTATTTTATCATCTTATTTTTAAAAACTATGCTGAGTACATAAAAGTGACTAAAATATCAACAGATTCTTTCTTCCTCCACATAACCATTAATCTTAAATGTTCTAAGAGGAGATGTTTAAAAAGTAACCCTTTGCAGAACTAGCGCTTCTTTCTGGAGCTGTATGTCCCTCTCTTCCCAGCCCCTGCTTTCTTTTTCTTATTTTATCTTCCTTGTCACCTTGCAGTTATAAGAATTCCAGCGTGTAGGAGTGGACTGGTGGGAGAAGGGAGAAGGATGCATTCTACATTCAGTTGTTCATCAGCCTTGAAGTCTGGCTGGTAGCAGTATTGTGGACAGTGAATCTTTCAAACAAGCAGAACATTGTCTGTTCCTTCCTTCTGTAATTTTTGGCAGACTTCTCTGCTATGTGTCTGGATTCTCGAAACTTTGGATGAATAAAGTAGGACATGGTATTAATATAAAGAACTAGCATCTCTGTTGACTTATTCAACAGAACTATGTGTACATAAAAAAGAGAAATAAGCACTTTCAGAAGTGTTGTCTGCACGTGTCTGGTATTTTAGAGTTTAGACAATGTAAACTGTAGTACCTTAGAGAAAGCTGGGCTGGTCTCTGGATGCTTTACAGTTTACCTGCTGAATAAAGATATCCCACTGGCCACAAGTGAATAAAATAGGAGCATTCTGCGTGTAGCATCGCACATCTGTTAGCATATGGACAAATATAGACCAAAATACACAGTGATAAAGTTCAAAGTAAATTTCTTGAGCTGAAATGTCATAGGATTTACAGCCAAACTAGGTGAGCCCCTCTTTGTAGTAGGATGGCAATGATGAAAAAGCTAAGGCAGAAGCTAGAATTGAGATGAAAATTTCATACCTGGAGAGGCAGGACTTTGTTACATAAAATTCACGTAGTATAACCGAGTGATAAAAGGAGCTGTTCCCAGTAGACCAGGGTTTCTCAACCTCAGCGCCCATTGACATTTTGAGTCAAATAATTATTTGCTGTGAGGGGCTGTCCTGTGCGCTGTAGGATGTTTAGCAGAATCCTTGACTTGTGCCAGGAGATGCCAGTAGCACCTGCCTCCACTTATGAAAATCAAGACTTTGCCAAATGTCCCGAGGGGTGAGGGAGAAGAAAAACATGCCTAGTTTAGAACTATTGCCATGGCCCATATTGACCAGAAGGAAGTTCTCTACTCTTACAAAAAGATGTACTCTTTGTACCAAATCCATAAGTAGTATGGTGGGGCAGTCTAACTTGGGGGGACTCATTGTTTATTGGACCTTTTAAATATCTATGCCATGTGGGCAAAGGGTAAGTAAACAGTGGCCAGTTGGCCAGCAGAACAGCATTCCTCCATCAGTTAATTATCCTCTCTAGCCTTCGTATCTTGTCTCTAACTTTTTCCTGACTTCTTTTCTCTGACCATGGAGTTGATTGTCTCCTTTATCCTAGAGCAAATCAAAATGTCTCTTGATGATACAAAGGTTTAAAATTACTATATTTTCTTTCTTCACATCATGACTAACTTAGACAAGTAATCTTCAGTGTCTGCCTTCACCTCCTCACTTTCTGGAACATGTCCCAATTTGCCCAAATGCTACAATCCAATATCCCAATGATCGCATTTGCTGAACTTTTCCTGAATTCATCTTTGTTGACTTCCATGCAACTTTTGCTACTCTTGATCAATGGTTCTTAAATGTTACCGTGTGTCAGAATCACTGGAGGGCTTGTTAAAACACAGATTTCTGGGCTTCATACTTGGTAGGCTCCAGGCCTGAGAATTTGCATTTATCACACGTTCCCAGGTGGTGTCCATGCTGCTGGTCTGGGAATCACAGTTCAAAAGCCATGTCTTGATTATTCTCTTCTTGAGTGCTTCGGTTTGCCTTTCATGATCATAGTTTCCTAACACTAACTTCCACTGACATTTTAGGTCACATTTTCTAGCTCCCTCTCCTTCTCAGTGATTCTCAACAAGGGTGATTTTGCCCCCCGGAGGACATTTGGCAATGTCTGGAGATGCTTTTGGTTATCACAGATAACTGGGGGTGGGAGGTACGGAGGCAGAGGGTACCAGCTGCAAATGGTATCTAGTAGGTAGAGGCTAGGGATGCTGCTAACATCCTATAATCCGCAGAATAGCTTCCCACAACAAGGAAATTATCCACCCCCAAATGTGAGAAGTGCCGAGATTGAGAAACACTGCCATGAAGGTAGGCATTCTCCAAGGAGAATGACCCTCTTATCTTCCTTTTAGACTGTACTTCTCTCTTGTTAATCTCAGACATTCTCAGAGCTTCAACTCAAGCCTCTTTGTAAATGACTCCCAAAGGTATATCTTTAAATATGGCATTACTTTTGAGTCCTCACCTAGATTTCCAACTGCCTGATGAATATCAACTGGATGAGCCACCAGTATCTTAAGGTTAATATGCCCAAACTAAACTTATCCTTATTGTAATAGACTTCTTTACTTCCATTATGGTAATCATCATTGGAGAATTCACTGTGGAAAAAATATTTGGCATTATTTCTTCCGAATCTTTCTCCCTTCCTTTTATAACCAATCAAGTGTCTATTGTTGATGTGTCTCTACCCATGTCAACATTCCTAACTTGTACAAATGCTAAAAGATGATTCTTTTAAGAAGAGAATCATAAAATAAGATGTATGGTTCAGAAATATCACTCTAGCAGCAATGTACGGCGTTCACAAATATTCAGGAAAACTAAAAGAGAACCTCACCATTCCATGTGAGATTATCTAGTGTTTTGATTGGCCAGGGAAACATATGCCCCATTATTCCCATGAAAAGCAAAGTTATATGCCTGTATAGAACTCAGTCCAATACTGCTTGAAGAAAGTGGTAATCTGTGGTGTTATGCTTCAGACAAAGAAGTAGTATGAGGATATTATCTTCTCACAAACATGATGAGTCTGTTCATTAGATTTGCTTTAGAAGAAGCCACCATATGTTTTATTTCTTGATTGAATGCCATGTATATTGTCCTTGTTATTGGTATTATTAGCAATACTAATAATGGCCACCATCTTTGAGCATTTTCTAAGCGCCAGAGTAAGTACTTTGCATGTCATCTTACATATAGTAATCCTATTGGGTAGATTCTGATATTGTATCCATTATGCACCCGTGGAAACTAAAGGTTAAAGAGGATAATGAATATACTCAAGGTCACATATCATAACTGGTAGAATCAGGATTTGAAGACAGGCTGCCAACAACCAAACTGATGCTTCTCTAATAGCACAGAATTCAATTGCTGTAGGACATGATCCCCAGAACCTGGTATTTGTGAATAACCAGACCCATCCTCCTCAGAATCAAAGACCTGGGTGCAAAAGGAGAGGCCACACAATTCAACCCTGTCCCTCCAGGGGATGGTGGAAGTGGTTACCCATTAGTGAGAGAAGCAATGTAGCTGGCTAATGGAGGGGGACACAGAGGAGAGCTATTCTTTGTGGGAGTTTATTACAGAGACATCTGCAGACCTCTGACTCTCTCCTGCATACCCTTTCTCTTTCATAACTTCCATTTCTAGGCTGTAATGGATGCAAAATTACTGCAGCATTTTGTTCTGCCAGGCCGACCCCTTACATGGGGTGCCACAGTTGTACAGCTCTGGCTTAGTTACTGTTTGCATGTTCAAGATTCCTGTGAGCAGGGATGAATAAGGTTTGTCCACAGTTCCAGAGGGGCTGCCTCATTTTAGAAACAAGGAAACCTGCCTCATTCTGGGTGGATGTTATTTTGATCACTGATGCTGATGGAGTAACCCCTACTTATATCTCCCTTATTGATGTTTCTCTGGTGTGTGAAGTGTCTTTAAATTAATTTCAGGTCAGAGATATCAAGAAATCATAGTTTCAAATGCAATAATTACAGAACTTTGGGGAGACTTCATTTTCACTCCAACATCCCTTTGTCTTCATAATATTTTGTTAGGGAACAGCAAAAGATATACCAGGATGGAAAAATAGTGGTCTTTATCATCCTCAGCCTTCCTTCCTCTTTCTTCTCCAGGCCTTTCCAAAAATTTCTGCAACCCGCTATCCCACCACACTTAGCGGTAATCCTTATTGGAAAAAATGAACGAATTTGTTTTGGTAGTAGTTTTTATATCTTTTTCTACTAGAGATTCTGATATTCATTCATTCAATCAGAAAATACTGTGTTTACTCTATTTAGGCACCTTCTAAGCACTGTAGATGTATCAGGGAACAAGACAAACATGACTCCTATCCAAGAGTTTACGTTCTAGTAATATTAGCCAGAAAGTAGCCACATGATTTTCTAAAAGGTTGTCTTTTATTTAAAAAAAAAATATTGAATGGATTTGATATGTAATATTGTGTAAGTTTCGGGTGTATACTTACACAATGTGTTACTTTGACACATTTACATATTGTAATATGATTGTCAATGTAGCTATATTTATCACTTTATACAATTATCATACCATATTATTATCTATATTCATTATAATGTGCATTAGATCTCTATGGCTTATTTACTACTTGTTACAAGTTTGTACCCTTAAACACCATCACTCTTATCCTTCCCTCCGCCATCACTTGGTAGCTACCATTTTACTCTGCTTTTCATAGGTTTGACATTTTTAGATTCCACATCGAAGGATATCGTAGAGTACTTGTCTTTCTTTGTCTGATTTGTCTCCTTTACATAATGTGCTCAGGGTCAATCCATGTTGTCACAAACGCGAGAATATCCTCCTTTCTCGTGGTTGAATAATATTCCATTGTGTATATGTACCACATCTTTTTTATTCATCCATTGATGTTGTCCTTTCATTCAGAATATTTCTTATATGAAATATGACATATACTATATATAATATATAATATATCATGTCTCATTTATAAGTTTCTCGTATATTCTCTACTTTATCCTACATCTCTCTTGGCTCTTTCACACATTTCATAAAATGTATATATATAATATATATATATATAACATTTTATATATATATATATTATATATATTTTGTTGTTGTTTCCTGTGATAGTCTACATGGAGGAAAGGACTTAGATGGAAGTAAGGTAACCACAGAAGGGTACAGAGTGTCTTTCCTTTTAATGTAATTGCAAAAATAGGAGTGATATTAGTCATTAGAACATATTTATATTTCACTGCTAAGCTGTTAAAAAGAATCATGGACATGTGAATATGGTCTGGGTTGTAGATTCTTTAAAGAATGGTCATTAGCTGTCCCTAAAGGATTTTAGTACATTTCCTGAAATCATGGGTTTTCTTTTTTGAAGTGTACCCCCCAAAAGTGTGTGCAGCAATACATCTGTAAGATCATTTTTTAAAAATTAATTAATTTATTTATTTTTATTTATTTTTGGCTGCATTGGGTCTTTGTTGCTGCGTGAGGGCTCTCTCCAGTTGCAGCGAGCGGGGGCCACTCTCTGCCGCGGTGCGCAGGCTTCTCATTGCGGTGGCCTCTCTTGTTGCGGAGCACGGGCTCTAGGTGCGTGGGCTTCAGTAGTTGTGGCTCGTGGGCTCTAGGGCGCAGGCTCAGCGGCCATGGCTCACGGGCCTAGTCGCTCCGCGGCATGTGGGATCTTCCCGGACCAGGGCTCGAACCCGTGTCCCCTGCATTGGCAGGCGGATTCTTAACCACTGCGCCACCAGGGAAGCCCTGTAAGATCATTTTTTAAGCTGCGCAGACAGGTGTGAGGAGCAGAGGTAGCTGTTGGGTGGAAGAGGGGAAGCACTAGTGGCAAAAACAAAAGAAACAAAAAAACCCAAAAAACGTGTTTCAGGTCTTGGGCAGCGCTTCTGTCTTTTTAGGCATTTGTCAGATTCCAACTATGAACCTGTCAGCATCAGACAGATTGAAGGAGACACTTCCTTTCAAGTTGAGCCCTTAAGAAAAGGAAAATAAGAAAAAAGTCATTGCTGGAGTTGACAGAGAAATGATCCCACCAGGGGCTGGGCTACGCCTGGAGAGAAAATGATACTAACACCTGGGTGTATGCTCAGAGAGTGAAGAGATTTTATGCGGTGGGATAGGGATGTGGAAGGAGTGACAGCAGTGAATAGAGAAAGCTCTGTCTTTGAATCTGCTTGAGCAAAGATGCAAAACCAATTCAGAGATGCAAGGCACACATTTTAGTGAAAGGAGATGGGGCTGACTGGTGCTGAGATCACGGCAAGTCAGCAGAAAAATGGTGAATCCCATCCCCGTGAGGAGCACAGATCTCGCTCAGACATCAGCAGGGGGGAAGGAAAAAGTAATGACTCTTTTCTTAACAAAGCCATGCCCCTATCTCTGAACTTGGTGTCATTTTTTTTTTGAATTTTTTTTCAGAGGACGCATGTAGTTTTATAGCCTTATTTTGCTCATGAAAATTCCAGCACAAAACAAAGTTCATCAGATATTTCTGGCTTTCCTTGTTTGGGGCACATAGTAAGCCTACACATCCTGAGACTTCCTGTATTGAATAGTGCTATGTGATCATTTCGAGCCAATGAGCTGTGAAAGGGAGGGACATGTGTCCCTTCGAGGACAGGCATTTAGGTGTTGATATGAGACCCTCTATAGCTCTCTCTTTCCCCTTCTCCAAGGCTGCTAGCAATCTTCAGATAGAGGCCGTTCCATTCTCCTGGCGGAGTGAGCACTCTGACAAAATACAGCAAAGCCTGCAGTCTACCCACAGTAGGCAAAAATAGACCATTATTTTACCTTTATGTTAAGCCGTTGAGATTTTGGGCTTGTTTGTCACAGCAGCATAACCTGGCCTGTTATAATGGACACATTTGATTAAATGTAAGTGTAAGATGTTTTATTTTTCTTAACGAATAGAGGCAAAACGTTTGTATAATGTTATAAACCTCTTCTCACAACCCAAATTACCGTCCTGTTTTACCCACAGCCCTATCCATGAGGGGCAATTTCCTTAAAGATGTCTTGTTTATTTTAGTCCTGGAAGACTTAAGGCCACTTTCAAAAGTGCAATGCTCAGGGATATGACAAAATGTAAACACTGTGTTGGTGGATGCCTTAGTATCTGAGGGGCTTTTGTGGGTGGAGAGGAGCAATCATTACTCTCTGTATTTTGTTTAATGCTCCATTTATTTAAATTATGTACCTAAAATTCAAACTTTTTTTTTTTTTTTTTTTTTTGTGGAACGCGGGCCTCTCACTGTTGTGGCCTTTCCCGTTGTGGAGCACAGGCTCCGGACGTGCAGGCTCAGCGGCCATGGCTCACGGGCCCAGCCGCTCCGCGGCCTGTGGGATCTTCCCGGACGGGGGCACGAACCCGTGTCCGCTGCATCCGCAGGCGGACTCTCAACCACAGCACCACCAGGGAAGCCCTAAAATTCAAACTTTTAAAAACTAAATTTTCTTTATAAGATAATTAATTCCTCTTAAAAATCTAAATATTAATTCCATATTTTGTATGGATGGTTTTTTTAGAACATTTCAAATGCCTTAAATACACACCTTATTACACTTAAACTTCTACTCTTAAACTTAAATCTATAGCAAATCATGAGTTTGATCTATTTTATCATTATTTCTGAAAAGCTTTTGCACAGCAAAGGAAACCATAAACAAGACGAAAAGACAACCTTCAGAATGGGAGAAAATATTTGCAAATGAAGCAACCGACAAAGGATTAATCTCCAAAATTTACAAGCAGCTCATGCAGCTCAATATCAAAAAAACAAACAACCCAATCCAAAAATGAGCAGAAGACCTAAATAGACATTTTTCCAAAGAAGATATACAGATTGCCAGCAAACACATGAAAGGCTGCTCAACAACACTAATCATTAGAGAAATGCAAATCAAAACTACAATGAGGTATCACCTCACACTGGTCAGAATGGCCATCATCAAAAAATCTGGACTCGTTTTTATGTTTTCCAGGGTTATATATTAATACCCAGGTAATATATTAAGTAGTAGTTGCTTTTCAAGGTGAATCGAATCTCAGCTTCTGGTCAACTGGCTGAGATTATTTTTTTAACCATGATATTCATTTATTGTTTCAAGATATAACTGCCTTCACAAAAGTCTGAATATTTTTCTTGCAACTTGCTGTCTCTACCCCCAAATAATCTACCTATATTTAAAGTTACACTTGGCTACATTATATGAACCATGTTCATTATTAGATATTGTCCTTTATTTAACATTATTAAAAACATATGTTCTTATAAGCAACTTTTTAAAAAGTCGAGGACCATCTGGCAGTTTCATCTCCCAAGAGATGAGGGTGAATCTGAGTAGTTATTTGTCCTTAGCTTACTAGATTAGTGTGTCATATTTATTGAAATCAATAAACATTAAATATATTTTATTATGTTCATACTTCTTTTATATTACAACTACCTGTAATATGAGTTATATAGCTCTATTTTGAGCATCACTGTGAATTTCATAGACTTAGCTTGTTTTAATCAACAACAAAAATAATGAGTAATTTTATGGTTATTAATCTTACTTAGTGTTCAAATTATCACCTGCTGGCGGGTAGGATCTCCTTTAAGTGAGCTCTTTGTCCTTTCAGTATTTTCTTTGATATTTTTGTGAACATACTTGTGTTGTGGCAACAACAGTAGTTCTAGACTCATGGAGCTTAGTTCCTTTCCCAAGACATGAAATCAACAGGACTGCAGAGGATCTTGCATATGTGAGTGTGGACAGTGGGCCCGAGTGCCCCTGTTCTTAGCAATTCAAGTAATAAAGCTGAAAAATGTATTTCTTTCTAAAGTCGTAAGTTCATACTGATTTTTTCCAAGAGAAGGGCATAATTTTTGGTAATGTCTCTCCAACTGGTTGCTGATTGCTACTTACAGTTTTCATCTAGATGATCGGTATACTGTAAATATCAGGGAATGTTCATAACAGGGACTGATAGAAAAACCAAACTATAGAAAAGCAGGTAGAGTGTGAGACTCCATTCACTCAGTATCCATGCATGCCCCTGAAGAAAAGCCTGAAATGGTCTACGCTAAAATTGATTTACCCTCCTCGCCATGCTTTTAAATTTTTCATATTATCCAGCTTTTGTTTTTTAAGCATATTTTAACTGGTAATGAGAATGCAAAAATATTATTTTTTTAAATAATGAAAGAAAAATTTCTAGCCAGAAATAGCTGTATATATTTTTCATCATACTGAATCTTGTATACACAGCATATTCATAAAATCTCAAAAATCGCTTACTCTTTTTGACTAGGTGATGTTTTGCTTTTGTGTCCATGCTTTCCCTTTAGAATGAAGAAGATTCTAGATAATCTTATTATATCCTATTTCTACTTCACTGCATTGCTCTCTGGGCGGGGAATTGACAGCAAAAGACTTGTCACTTGAGTTCTATTCATGACCTCTCTTCTGTGAGCATGATAGGTGGAAGGCAGCAAAGAGGAGATGCAATTCCAGGGGAATATGGGCTCATAGATCTTTCAGAACAATGTTAAAAGAAAAGCTTTCTCATGATTGCTGTAGCAAGTGGTGCTTTTAACTGCTTTAGAGTCATCATTGTAAGAGCATTGAATCCAAAAGTGAGGAACAGGACAGTATTCTGAGTGGCTTTTCAAGACAACAGGGAGTCTGCTCTCAGGCCTCCTTCGGCCACGTTGATATGTGTGTGGTAAAAGCATGGGACCCTGAGCCCATTGGTATGACATAAATCAACAATGAAACGTGCCTCTATAAGTGAAGAAGCAACTTTGGATTTTAGGAAGAGCTTTCTGGCTCCATGCAGACCTTGAAACCTCTCTTGAATGGTGACAGTCTCAACATTTTCACACAGTCAGCTGTTTCTTCCATGGTTCCATTTACATCCAACTTAAATTTCACTTTCAGCATTTTCATTTTTTTTGTTGTTGGCCAGTTCTCTATTTTGATTATCCAGTTTTATTATAAAATATCACACGGATGCATCACTGGGAGGAAAGAGGCAACACCCTACCTGTTGGGCTGTCTGTGCATAAATTGAGTAACAGATGCTTAGTGACCGTTCACTTTCAGACTTTGAATGAACTGACAGGATTGGTCATGGGTCATGATGTACATCTGTGATTTATGTCGTGATTGTGGACTGAAAAACTAGCAGCGAAGTTTACACTTCATGCCCATACCCACAGTTAGTATAGCATAGTTCAGGCATACCTCATTTTTATTGCACTTCCCTCTATAGCACTTTGCAGATACTGTGTCTCTTACAAATTGAGTTTGTGGCAACCTTGTGTTGTCAGATGATGTTTCGCATTTTTTAGCAATACCTTGTTTTTTAATTTAGGTATGTACAGTTTCTTTAGATGTGATGCTACTGCATATTTAATAGACTCTAGTATAGTGTAAACATAACTTTTATATGCACTGGGAAACCAAAAAATTCATGTGACCCACTTTATTGCAATACCCGCTTTATTGTGCCGGTCTGTTATTGAACCTGCAATGTCTCCGAACTATTCCTGTAACTGAAAATTAAACTCTCTTGTTTGGATGCTGAAGTTATTAACTAAATCATGGTAAACGAAACCTGTACATATCAGAACCATGTAAAATAAGGACTACCTGTGTGTATGTGTGTGTTTAGTAGTTTTCACTTTGTAGCTTCAGCCCACCATGCCGCGAACTTGATGCCTTATAATGCCTAGGTTAGTGTGTTCTAAGACAAATACTCTTCATTTTATCTCTGTTGGCCCGTTTATTCCAATGTGGCTCTTTGTCCTGCAGTGTATTCTATGTTCTGGTGAAAAGTTTTGACCCATAATAGCTGACAAATACGTGCAGGTGGCCATGCACAGAAGCAAAAAAGAAATTTCACTCTAGTTGTTAACACGAAGGTTTCCCAAGGGTTTGGGGTGCTGGTAGAGGAAACAGAATAATGAGTAGCAGGCAGGGACTTACTGGGGTTCTCTGACATTTTGAGGAGCACTCTTACACATCACTGCAGCCTGAGGGGAAGCTTGGCTGAAAGAAACTGGCCAGAGGCATGTTCTGACTTTGGGTGACTTGGAGGGAATGGCAGCCCTGTTAATAACGTACAAATATTGGGAGACTTTTTCCCCACTGGAACTGTGCTATCATGATCCCATATAATGCTGATTCAGTTAGCATTCCCATTTCCAGATACTAAATAGATAGGTAAGTAAAAGAATTGGGGACAGCTTTTTGGAGAGAGATTTTAATGTTCTTTGTAAATTCAACGAAGATAAATACGTTCGTTAAGATAGTTAGACCCAGTGTTAGTATGAGTATGTACAATGGAAACAGCCTTACTTGGAATATGCGTACCTAGGTTTAACTCATGGCCTTGCCAGTTATTAGCTATGTTTCATCATTCATTTATTCATTAATTATTCATTAATTTATTTTCAACAAGTTTTTACTACGGCCTATTGTGTGCCAGGCACCACACCAGGCTTATGCCATCAGGGTCAAATCACTTCTTCAAGTTTCTCACCTGTGAGATTCTTAGACTTCTGAAATCTATTTAAACACACACACACACACACACACACACACACACACACACACACACACACCCAC
>NC_041224.1:158922186-158942482 GCF_002837175.3 Physeter macrocephalus
ACACACACACACACACACACACACACACACACACACACACGCCTGGTTCAAAAGGCAGCTCTGTAGTATGAAAATACCTATTTTTCTCCTGTTTTTCTTTGAAAGCCAGGAGTGAGTATAACATAATTTCATGGAAGTAATGAAAATATAATTTTCAGTGATAAAGTTTATAACCGAAGAGAGAGTAAAGTATTTTTCAGTTTATCTTCAGCTTGTGTCATTACCCCACCAAGTACAGAAATAATGAATGCAATAATTCACCTTTGTTTAGGATGCCAATTAGAGGGTAGACTCATCATGGGAAAAGCCCTCAGGTCTACTCCTCTCCATTCGCATGGAGCTGTAACAAAATGATTTTGTATGGTCATGTGTGTGTGTGTTTGTGTGTGTGCGCGTGCGCGTGCGTGTGCGTGTGCATGCCTGGAAAAGAAGAGCCCGCTTCTTTGTCCATTATTCATCTCCATGTTTACTGTCAAGATGGGTTTTCCAATTTTCCATTGTTTCCCCTATATTGAATCTCTCATGTAGAGTTTAGAGCTGGTCTGTCTGCTAGGAAATAGCTATGTAATAAAACAGTCATATAATAGTGCTATAATTCACCCAGTTATTCATTCCTTCCCTCAACAAAAGGACCTAAAATGCATCAGCATATGTGGGTTTCAATTAAATTTGGAGGACAGTTATTGAGTGACTACTGCATGCAAGCTCTAGGCTGAGACTACTGAAATGGATAAGAAACTGACCCCTCTTAAGGAGCTTGAAATCTAGAGAGAGACAGATGTACAAATATAAAATTGAAAATGATTGGTGTATTTTCTAATAGAATGTCCTTGGGACTGTAGAAGTGGACAGGGATATTTAGTTCTGTCTTGGAGGCTGGGATATAAGTCAGGGAAGGTGTTTCAGTGGCGATTATGCTTAAAGAGGGTGTATAAAGAATGAATAAGCAGAACAGGCCGAGTAAGCAAAATTGTGGATGGAGAAAAATGCATTCCAACCAGCAAATTCTTTTTCTTCTTCTTCTTCTTTTTCTTTTGCTTCTTTGAAAGATTTGTTTTTCTCATCCTTATCACCCTCTGCTAATTCGTCTCTTGGTTTTTAACTATTTCTAAATTGTGTCTTTAAGAATCTAATCAATGTAATGGGATGGCTCTATACCCCACCCTGCCCACCCCCATGTCACACCACTGTATGAGCAACACATCTGTTCTCCTGAAAATGATAACCTCTGGCTCCAATCAGAAGTCCTGCTTACACCTCTGATGTGGGTCTGGGGCTTGCCCGTGTTACTTGAAATCAGTATTGATTGCTTCAGCTCTAAGCACAAGGCCCAAAGGGTCATGCTGGTTGCCGTAGGTGAGGAACAAAAAGTAAAACCGAGCTAAATGAAATGAAGAGGTAGATGTAGAATCAAAAACGCCAGGAGCCTTCAGTGCCTGCTGTCAGGCATCATCAAATCAAGAAGCTCTCTTTGCTGGTAAGGTCAGGGGGAGGCAAGGGAGGATGAGCATACTCAGAGACAGTACATTGCCCTGCATGAGAGCAAGTTGTGGTGCTTAGTATAAATCACACCGTTTGCTTACAATCTTCATTATTTACCTTTAATCTCTGGCAGATGGGAACTGGCTGGGAGCACACAAGGGTACAGAATATACCCCCATGCGTGCTTGTGTGCCAGAGTGATCTACTAGGAGAATTAACCTCTACCGTCCCAGTGTAGTCAGTGGGATGCCATCTAGAGTGACCGTATGCAGTTTATCTCCAAACTAGGATACCTTGGAGGGTAAGACAGGGTGCTGTTAATAATCATACCAGCATAACAGTGGGACATCCCCAGGCAAACAGGGACTCTTAGGGATGTATGATGATCTTGCCATTTGTTCTATCTGAAGGGAAATTTCCAAGGAGAAATACAAATAACACATGAATCATGGCCCTGGAAGTAGGCTAAGACTTCAGACAATTAGTCACTGAGTCAGTTCATAAGTTTATAAGTTTGGGAAAACTTTAAATTTAAGCAAAGATTCCCTAAAATTTTTACTGAGGTACATGAGATAGCTGTCCTTTGCATGCATAGTACATTCCCACAGGAATATCAGAATTGTATGCAGTGCCTAGAAAGTGACTGCAATGATTTTATTCAAGAAAACATTGCAATTCAGGCTAAAACATACGTACAAGGACAATTGTAAATTTTATATGAAGATTAAGTACTTAACCTATCACAGTCGAAGCACTAGTTGGCACACTCTTCCCCCAGATCTTCCTCTGGCTGCCCCTTTTCATCCTGTAATCTCATCTCAATGTACCCTTCTTAGAGAGGCCTTTGCTGGCCACCACAGCTAAAGTGACTCACGGACTCCTATCCTGCTTTATCACATTGTTCTTACATCATTTTCTCAATATTTACTGGTATATAACATTTTCTTGCTTATTTACCAATGAATTGATTGTATGCTTTTCCTACTAGGATGTAAGACTATTGAAGACAGGACGACAGGTAGATACTCAGTAAATACTTGCTTATTAGATGGACTGATAGAAAATAGACCGTATTTTTGTCTTTACTGAACATCTTTTGCAATAGTCATTCCCCTCCTTTCATGATTTTTTTTGTGACTATATAGGCATCTTCTTAGCACCTCCAGCTCCTGCCCTCACCACTTTACTACCAGGTTGATGCTACGTAACCCCCGTATGGTTAAATATGGACTCATTGCATAACCTCGTTGAATATGGACTCTGCCACATCTTGGAACCAGATTTTCATCAGCATCCCTTTCGCTGTTCTTGACCTTTATGTCATTTATTCTTAGCCTTCTCCTGAATCGCCCTCAGTACAGTAGCATGCCATGCAATGTTAATCTTCTGTTCATGTGAGTAGACATTTTTTCAATTTCCTCTTGTCCATCTTTTCCATCTCTTGCTGAAGATTGTCAACTGCAGAGACACAGCACTTGATGCACTGCATGATTTATACTTTGTCACTCAGAATTTTTCTTACTGTCAAATGAATGATTTCATATACTTGTACAACCACTTTCCTTAAAAACATGTGTTGTACTTTTGTTTTCATTATTAACATAGCTCTTCTTTCAATTATTTTACTCACTGCTTTTGCATTTACTGAATGTCATAGCATTCAAAATATCCATTAAAGTACCTAAAAAAAATGGAGCACAGCGTACACCTGTACTGTTCAACATAGAAGCCACTAGCCACGCATGGCTATCGAGCACTCGAAATGTGGTTAGTGCAGCTGAAGAACTGGATTTTTAATGCAATTTAATTTAATTTAATTTAAATTTAACTATAAAAATCGATGTCCAACTCAGTCAACTTGGGTATGTGAATCTGCTTTTCTAATTGTAAATTTTATGAAATTCCTACGCAGATCATATATTTTTACTAAAAATTAAGCTTCTGAATTGAGATGTGCTGTAAGTATAAAATACACATCAGGATTTGAAGACTTAATATTAAAAGTAGAACGTAAAATATCTCACTAATATTTTCAAATTTTGATTACATTTTAGGATGATAATCGTTTGACTATTTTGGATTAAATAAAATATATTATTAAATTATTGTTTCTAATTTCCTTATTTTTTTTTAATGTGGTTACTAGAAAATTAAAAAGTATATATTTGCTTTGTATTATATTCCCATCAGAAAGCACTTAGCCTAGACTGTTTATTGGCTTAGGCCAGATAATTTAAAATGGTATTGGTTTTGTTTGATCTCTATCATGTTAATAATAATCAAAACAAAACAGGACAAGAAACCATCAGTTGCTAAGAGTCACAGGTTGGGTTCCCCAGGGGCAGACTCTGAGCTGGAGTTGAGTGTGCCGCCTGATTTGTAGGAGATTCCTGGGGGTCACCCCATGTGCAAGGGAGGGGACAGAAGTAGGATTGTGCAGTGGGAGGAGCTGAGCTGTGATGCATGCCCAGCGATAGCATCATCCAACCCCACGAGGTACCCCCGAGGAGCTCCGGAGCTGAAATGGCTTTCACATTATCCTGAGTTGGGCCAAGGTGGCCAGGCCTTTATACCTCTGCATCAGTAAGTCACTCAATCATCCTGGAAGAGCATGACCTTGGATAAGGTACTCTCTGTACCTGAGGCTAACTAACCCTGAAGGGGCTGACAGCTGAAGGTTCTCTGTAGGTAGCACTCCTGGCAGCTTGGACATGTCCTTAGTTGCAGGGAGATCTGGGCAGTACATCACGGTGTCCATCATATTGACATTTTTAATTAAACATCTTGATTATTGTCATTTTTTATCATATGTATTGGCTAACGCCAAGTCATAGCTGAAGCTAAGTCTGTCTTCGTAGGCCGTGGTATGAGTTGTGTGTTTCCCATTGATCCTCTCTTTCCCTCCTGACTCATCTCTGGCTTAGCTCCTGTTTCATTACTGCCTGGCTCCTCTCGATGTTTGTGTTGGTTTATAAGCTCAGACCAGACTGACTTGAGCCCCACCATGATTGGGGACAGCATTTAATGCTCTCTGATGGTTGCAGACAACATTGGCCAGGCTTTATTCTTTTCCATGAAAGTTTACAAGAAAATGAACTTTTGTATTTGTCAGATTCTCATTGCTACTTGTAAGTTAACTCCTGGAAGACAGGGACCATATATATATATATAATAATATAATAATAATATAATATTTAATATTATATTAATATTAATTATTAAATATAATATAAATTAATATTAATTAATATTAATAATATAATATTTATATTATATATATATATGAAGCCTTGTTCAAAGAGTGTTTTACATCAGAGGCTTACCAAGTAAATTATTCACTGAAAGAATAAATATGTGTGACAACCAATAGTGTCCTTATTCTATATCTGCATCCTCAGTGAATGCTTGTGTGTCACTATATCCTTGATATTTCCCCCTCACCTTACAGCAGTAAAGAAATAAAAACTGGAAATCTTCATTAACCCTTTGTTGGAAATTTGGGTATAAAATTCAGAGTTGTGTTGCATGTTTTTGACATTTAAAAAGATGTAATAAATTGACTGTGAGTGTTAACCTGTGGTGAATTTGAAAGAGAATATCTGAATAGAATGGGGGGGCACATACTGTCAGCAAACAGAAAAGATCAGCGAGGTATTTGTTATGGAGAGAAAATAGGGAAAAGGTCAGAAAGAGTAAGACTTCATTTTTCCTACAGTCTTCCTGACTGTTTCCCCAGTCCTTTACACTGCTTTGCAATTTTATGGAATATGAATCTCAATTAGGAAACTTTAAAGAAGACAAAAAATAGGAAGAGTCCGTTTTCTAAATATATCCTCCATTCTTCAGGCAGCAATTTAATTTCAGTTAAAAGGAAGAACAAAGCCCTGCCAGTGTTTTGGAACGAGGCTAGCTGGGTCCTTCAGTGGGGCTCTTTTTAGAAATGGACCATCAGGGCAGATGCGGTATTACATAATGCTGTCTTCCTTGTTCCCACAGAGAAATTGCAGCTGCTTTGAGGCTTTAGAGAAGCAGCAGAAACTTGAATTCTGTGTTGCCTATGTGTAGAAAATTCCAGGCAATGTATCATTTTCCCCCATTTTCAAATTATCTTTTTGAGGGAGAGGTAAGGGAATCATCTCATCATCTCCATTTTAGAGATAATTAAACTGAATTTCAGTGAGGTTTGTTGTCTCGCTTCAAGTTATCCATTAGCAGAAATGAGAACAAACTCTTGCTTTCTCTCTTTCTCAGACTCATTCTCTATTCTAGCTTCTCTTTGACTGTCAATAAAATATCAAATATTTTGTGTGTATATGAGAAATTTGAAATTTCATTCATTTCACTGGCATTTATTGAATCCCTGCCCAAGGTTAGAACTGGTTTAAAAACGTTTCCTTCAGCATGCCTAGTGAATATTTTCTGCCACTCAGGCTAAAATGCCACTGATGATTTTCATTTCATCTTGCATATGTGTAAGTAATTGAGACATGATAGAAAGGAATATGAGAAGTACATGATATGGAATGAGACACATCTTGGGGAAAATGTTTCAGCTCTGGGAGAGTTTAGAACAAATTTGTCCCCGATCATGGTTATCCAAAGATTTATTTATATGTGGCATAATGTGTATGTAAGCCTGTGAAAACATAAACAACTTGGGAAAAAGAAATGTGACTTTTAGTCTTACCTCCAACACTTTTTGACTTCAGGAAAGTCATGAAACCCCTCCTTCCCATGGTTTCTCCATATATATATATTTACCATATATATATATATATATATATATATATATATATATATATATATATATGGTAAATCCTATTGATTTCCTCCAGGGAGATTTGGAAGATAAAATAAAGTCATAAGTATTAAGAAAGATGGCACAATATAAATGACAGTGGTATTATTATCCCTGTCCTCTAGGGGCTTGCTAAAACAATTTCCTAAGGTAACTTTCAGGCTGACTTTGATGTGAATGTCCAGCTATGTCCAGATACCTGAAATATAGGCGTAACATAGAGGACGAAGAAGGGTTTTCTGGCAATCCACAGCATCCTCCCCTCCTCCTATTAAAAAAGAAACCTTTTTTTAATATCAAAAAGACAGTTGGTGACTCTGCATATGATTTATTAAGCCAAATAAGTGTTGTTGTTTTTTTAACATCTTTATTGGAGTATAATTGCTTTATAATGGTGTGTTAGTTTCTGCTTTATAACAAAGTGAATCAGTTATACATATACATATGTTCCCATATCTCTTCCCTATTGCATCTCCCTCCCTCCCACCCTCCCTATCCCACCCTTCTAGGTGGTCACAAAGCACCAGCACTGAGCTAATCTTCCTGTGCTATGTGGCTGCTTCCCACTAGCTATCGGTTTTACATTATTTTTTAAATTCAAGGAGCAAAGATCTAAATAAACATTAGCTATCATATGCAGAGATGCTTTAATTGTACAGGTGACCTACATAAATGATTTAATTTCTATGAAGTATTTTATAGATGAGGAAACAGATAGGTTCAGAGAAGTCAAGCCAATCCCCCAAGATCACACAGCTCATTGTTGACTGAGCCTTGATATGAAACCAGAGCTGTATTCAGAGTTAGAGCTATTTCCACCATGTGGTACTATCCTGCCTCCATGTAATTATCCAGCACTACTACTACTTCTCCTTCTCCTCCTCCTCCTTTTTTGTACTCTCTTTATCATGTAGTATCTGATTGTCTTTGTCTTTTTTTCCTCCAAGGGTACATTCACCAACTCCTGTCTAGAGTTTAATTTATAGCCATAAAGCAGGATAAAAGTCTTTGTCTCCAAGCCAATAAGCTGAGTCTCCAGAGGCATATTCTAGGAATTAGTAATATCCTATATAAAATCACTGAAGGATGGTGTCTGAGGTAATTTCATTGGCCTCTGTGATACTCCCTAAAGGTATAATTTATTCCACAGTCCCTGGACACTTGTGTTCATACTGTTTGGAGCACACTGTGCTTGCCTTTCCCAGAAATCTTCAACCAAACAGGACCAGACACGGACCAAGGTCTGTCGGTCCACACCTAAAGTGTCCTCTGCAGAACACGTTGCTAAGCTAGTCTCGTGTTGCCTTTTTTTTTTTCTCTTTAATGACCAACTCTAAGCACTCAAAATGAATAAGTGATGGGGTTTGTTCTTCTTCCAGACTCCTCAGCTTCCCATGGTAATTTGCAAGTTAGAAGGGGAAATCCATTAGAAGAACCTGAATGGATTAGAAGGTAATAGGATTTGGAGAACAGGACTCAGTGAATCACAAATAAATGTACTACCTTCACAGTTGTTACAATTGCTGAGTCCAGGCTTTGCCCCTTTTACCATGGGGCCAAGGTGCTTGCAGCATCACAGAGCGCTTGATAAGAGCAGATGAAAAGAGAAAATGATATCCTGGGTTCCAGGACCCCAACGGATACCAAAATCCACAGATGCTCAAGCCCCTTGTATAAGATGGCAAAGTATTTGCATATAACCTATGCACATCCTCCTGTATATGTTAAATCATCTCTAGATTACTTGTAATACCTAATTCAGTGTAAATGCTATGTAAGTAGTTGCCAGTATGTGGCAAATTGAAGTTTTGCTTTTTGGAACTTTCTGGAATTAAAAAATGTATATATTTTTAATCTGTGGTTGTTTGAATCCGTGGATGTGGAACCCTTGGATACGGAGGACTGACTATACTATGTTCTCCGGGGACTGCCAGTGCTTTACTTAGCAATATTAGAAAAGAAATTTATTTCCAGCTTTATTGAAGTGTAATTGACAAAATTGTAAGATATTAAAGTATACAATGAAAGTATTAAAGAAATTCTTAGGATATAAAGGCAAGAATGAACACTGTAAAACACAAGCCAGAACAATTAAAACACCTATAGAGTCCTACTCCCCAAGCTTGGTCACTAATACTGTTGTGAAATGCCAGGAATTGGGATGTAGAAAAGATCTCAGAGATCCCACGAGCCATCCAAGAACCACAGAAGAATTCTGGTGCTAGAAAACTTTGGCAAGGCTGTGTTCTCATCACTGCTCCTTAATCTGCATTTACCCCTTGGGCCATGTAGGGACCACGTGGCTGGGAAGTATTCTGCCAACCCAGTGAGAAGTAAGTCTCTTTTGTTCTGTATGTCACGGATTCTGTATGCTGCCTGGTTGGAGCGGAAAGTCTAACCCTGAAGTTCTCAGGCATTTGCTACTCTCTCAATAGGTAGATCTTCAGTTAGGTCCCAACTTGTCTCCACCTGTTATTTCTAGAGTATTTTGGCCTTCATCTGGAGGAAGATGACAGGAAAACATTCTGTTCCTGCAGAAAATCTGCTTGTCATCAGAGTAACTGTGTACAGTCGAAACAGCAACTGCCTACATACAGTTGCTGTGTACTGCTCTGCCTCTTGAAAGCTAGCATTTTGGTGTGAATCAATTATGAAAAGTGATGCACAGCACCCCTACACACACACACTGCACCTCAAAACCCTAGACATAACACAAATGTCTAGAACTGTGAACACTCATACAGAGCACTTCAAATAATATAAAAATTCAGCCATTTGTAAAGAGTGAGTAATAACAGAAATGTGGGGTTATATAACCTGGTTCTAATAAAATAATTCAGATTTCTATGGTACTTTACAGTTTTATAATAGTGCTCTCATATTTATTTTCTCCTGTCCTTCTACAAAGACCTTGTAAGATATTTACTTATTACCCATTTCATAGACAAAGAAAGCCAGGCTCAGTGGTTTTGCCCAGGGTATCATAGCCTAAGAAATGGCAGAACTATTAAATTCTTATTTTAAATTATATATATTTTTTGCTTTCTCTATTTTGAGATACATATTTTCCCTCTGGTACCAGGGTATAGGCCAGGACAAAGTAATACGTAAAGTCCATCAAAGGATTAGTTCAAAAAGGGACCATGAAAGTTTCTGCCTTAGAAGTTCAATTTGACATTTCACTGTCATTGGAGAAGGCCAGTCTATCTCCATGGCATGTCTTGTGCCAGGAAAACATCCTTTGGATCATTGTGTAGAAAGCAGTGAGGTAGCATCTCTCAGAAGCAAAGTGCTTTGCTAAGCAGTTAAAAATATAGAAAATATTTAAAAATGATTCTTTTAAAGATATTCTTTTAAATTAAAAAAAATCGGAATAAAACATGGGAGTAGGAATAAACCTTGGACATCTAAGTATCATGACTCTTACATTCCAGAAGTTACTGGGATCACTGAAAATAAGATGCTGTGAAGTAGAGTGATTCTGTTTATTTATTTATTTATGGCTGCGTTGGGTCTTAGTCGCGTCATGAGGGATCTTTCCTTGCAGCACGCAGGCTCTTCCTGTTGGCGCACAGGCTTCTTTCTAGTTGTGGCACGCGGGCTCAGTAGTTGCGGCTCGCGGTCTCTAGAGCGCAGGCTCAGTAGTTGTGGCGCACGGGCTTAGTTGCTCCGTGGCATGTGGGATCTTCCCGGACCAGGGCTTGAACCCGTGTCCCCTGCATTGGAAGGCGGATTCTCAACCACTGGACCACCAGGGAAGTCCCAGTAGAGTGATTCTTGAAGGATTGGGTATGGCAGAAGTGTGAGACTTTGTAGGCTAAATCATAAGGTCATTGCCTAATTGGGATTTATAGGACCAAGACGCTCTCAGAGTTGTAAATTATCAGTGTTGGACAGAACGTGAATGACTGCATATCTTGTTAAAATCACTAGGGAACTTAAAGGAGGCAGGAGGTAGTGATTGGCATTAGAACTTTTCTGAAACATCAGGACAAGAGTAGTTCTAGATATATGACCATGGTCTGAAAAATGAAGCAAAATTGATATTCCAAAACAGCAACTCAAGCTTAAAACACTACCTATTTTTTCCTTCAGAAAATAGTACACAAAAGTTGGTGAGAATGAACCAAGCTACTGAGCTGACCCCAGAGCAGAAGAAATGAGACCAGCCATCTAATAATATAATATTTATATTATATATATATATGAAGCCTTGTTCAAAGAGTGTTTTACATCAGAGGCTTACCAAGTAAATTATTCACTGAAAGAATAAATATGTGTGACAACCAATAGTGTCCTTATTCTATATCTGCATCCTCAGTGAATGCTTGTGTGTCACTATATCCTTGATATTTCCCCCTCACCTTACAGCAGTAAAGAAATAAAAACTGGAAATCTTCATTAACCCTTTGTTGGAAATTTGGGTATAAAATTCAGAGTTGTGTTGCATGTTTTTGACATTTAAAAAGATGTAATAAATTGACTGTGAGTGTTAACCTGTGGTGAATTTGAAAGAGAATATCTGAATAGAATGGGGGGGCACATACTGTCAGCAAACAGAAAAGATCAGCGAGGTATTTGTTATGGAGAGAAAATAGGGAAAAGGTCAGAAAGAGTAAGACTTCATTTTTCCTACAGTCTTCCTGACTGTTTCCCCAGTCCTTTACACTGCTTTGCAATTTTATGGAATATGAATCTCAATTAGGAAACTTTAAAGAAGACAAAAAATAGGAAGAGTCCGTTTTCTAAATATATCCTCCATTCTTCAGGCAGCAATTTAATTTCAGTTAAAAGGAAGAACAAAGCCCTGCCAGTGTTTTGGAACGAGGCTAGCTGGGTCCTTCAGTGGGGCTCTTTTTAGAAATGGACCATCAGGGCAGATGCGGTATTACATAATGCTGTCTTCCTTGTTCCCACAGAGAAATTGCAGCTGCTTTGAGGCTTTAGAGAAGCAGCAGAAACTTGAATTCTGTGTTGCCTATGTGTAGAAAATTCCAGGCAATGTATCATTTTCCCCCATTTTCAAATTATCTTTTTGAGGGAGAGGTAAGGGAATCATCTCATCATCTCCATTTTAGAGATAATTAAACTGAATTTCAGTGAGGTTTGTTGTCTCGCTTCAAGTTATCCATTAGCAGAAATGAGAACAAACTCTTGCTTTCTCTCTTTCTCAGACTCATTCTCTATTCTAGCTTCTCTTTGACTGTCAATAAAATATCAAATATTTTGTGTGTATATGAGAAATTTGAAATTTCATTCATTTCACTGGCATTTATTGAATCCCTGCCCAAGGTTAGAACTGGTTTAAAAACGTTTCCTTCAGCATGCCTAGTGAATATTTTCTGCCACTCAGGCTAAAATGCCACTGATGATTTTCATTTCATCTTGCATATGTGTAAGTAATTGAGACATGATAGAAAGGAATATGAGAAGTACATGATATGGAATGAGACACATCTTGGGGAAAATGTTTCAGCTCTGGGAGAGTTTAGAACAAATTTGTCCCCGATCATGGTTATCCAAAGATTTATTTATATGTGGCATAATGTGTATGTAAGCCTGTGAAAACATAAACAACTTGGGAAAAAGAAATGTGACTTTTAGTCTTACCTCCAACACTTTTTGACTTCAGGAAAGTCATGAAACCCCTCCTTCCCATGGTTTCTCCATATATATATATTTACCATATATATATATATATATATATATATATATATATATATATATATATGGTAAATCCTATTGATTTCCTCCAGGGAGATTTGGAAGATAAAATAAAGTCATAAGTATTAAGAAAGATGGCACAATATAAATGACAGTGGTATTATTATCCCTGTCCTCTAGGGGCTTGCTAAAACAATTTCCTAAGGTAACTTTCAGGCTGACTTTGATGTGAATGTCCAGCTATGTCCAGATACCTGAAATATAGGCGTAACATAGAGGACGAAGAAGGGTTTTCTGGCAATCCACAGCATCCTCCCCTCCTCCTATTAAAAAAGAAACCTTTTTTTAATATCAAAAAGACAGTTGGTGACTCTGCATATGATTTATGCTTTAATTGTACAGGTGACCTACATAAATGATTTAATTTCTATGAAGTATTTTATAGATGAGGAAACAGATAGGTTCAGAGAAGTCAAGCCAATCCCCCAAGATCACACAGCTCATTGTTGACTGAGCCTTGATATGAAACCAGAGCTGTATTCAGAGTTAGAGCTATTTCCACCATGTGGTACTATCCTGCCTCCATGTAATTATCCAGCACTACTACTACTTCTCCTTCTCCTCCTCCTCCTTTTTTGTACTCTCTTTATCATGTAGTATCTGATTGTCTTTGTCTTTTTTTCCTCCAAGGGTACATTCACCAACTCCTGTCTAGAGTTTAATTTATAGCCATAAAGCAGGATAAAAGTCTTTGTCTCCAAGCCAATAAGCTGAGTCTCCAGAGGCATATTCTAGGAATTAGTAATATCCTATATAAAATCACTGAAGGATGGTGTCTGAGGTAATTTCATTGGCCTCTGTGATACTCCCTAAAGGTATAATTTATTCCACAGTCCCTGGACACTTGTGTTCATACTGTTTGGAGCACACTGTGCTTGCCTTTCCCAGAAATCTTCAACCAAACAGGACCAGACACGGACCAAGGTCTGTCGGTCCACACCTAAAGTGTCCTCTGCAGAACACGTTGCTAAGCTAGTCTCGTGTTGCCTTTTTTTTTCTCTTTAATGACCAACTCTAAGCACTCAAAATGAATAAGTGATGGGGTTTGTTCTTCTTCCAGACTCCTCAGCTTCCCATGGTAATTTGCAAGTTAGAAGGGGAAATCCATTAGAAGAACCTGAATGGATTAGAAGGTAATAGGATTTGGAGAACAGGACTCAGTGAATCACAAATAAATGTACTACCTTCACAGTTGTTACAATTGCTGAGTCCAGGCTTTGCCCCTTTTACCATGGGGCCAAGGTGCTTGCAGCATCACAGAGCGCTTGATAAGAGCAGATGAAAAGAGAAAATGATATCCTGGGTTCCAGGACCCCAACGGATACCAAAATCCACAGATGCTCAAGCCCCTTGTATAAGATGGCAAAGTATTTGCATATAACCTATGCACATCCTCCTGTATATGTTAAATCATCTCTAGATTACTTGTAATACCTAATTCAGTGTAAATGCTATGTAAGTAGTTGCCAGTATGTGGCAAATTGAAGTTTTGCTTTTTGGAACTTTCTGGAATTAAAAAATGTATATATTTTTAATCTGTGGTTGTTTGAATCCGTGGATGTGGAACCCTTGGATACGGAGGACTGACTATACTATGTTCTCCGGGGACTGCCAGTGCTTTACTTAGCAATATTAGAAAAGAAATTTATTTCCAGCTTTATTGAAGTGTAATTGACAAAATTGTAAGATATTAAAGTATACAATGAAAGTATTAAAGAAATTCTTAGTATACAATGAAAGTATTAAAGAAATTCTTAGGATATAAAGGCAAGAATGAACACTGTAAAACACAAGCCAGAACAATTAAAACACCTATAGAGTCCTACTCCCCAAGCTTGGTCACTAATACTGTTGTGAAATGCCAGGAATTGGGATGTAGAAAAGATCTCAGAGATCCCACGAGCCATCCAAGAACCACAGAAGAATTCTGGTGCTAGAAAACTTTGGCAAGGCTGTGTTCTCATCACTGCTCCTTAATCTGCATTTACCCCTTGGGCCATGTAGGGACCACGTGGCTGGGAAATATTCTGCCAACCCAGTGAGAAGTAAGTCTCTTTTGTTCTGTATGTCACGGATTCTGTATGCTGCCTGGTTGGAGCGGAAAGTCTAACCCTGAAGTTCTCAGGCATTTGCTACTCTCTCAATAGGTAGATCTTCAGTTAGGTCCCAACTTGTCTCCACCTGTTATTTCTAGAGTATTTTGGCCTTCATCTGGAGGAAGATGACAGGAAAACATTCTGTTCCTGCAGAAAATCTGCTTGTCATCAGAGTAACTGTGTACAGTCGAAACAGCAACTGCCTACATACAGTTGCTGTGTACTGCTCTGCCTCTTGAAAGCTAGCATTTTGGTGTGAATCAATTATGAAAAGTGATGCACAGCACCCCTACACACACACACTGCACCTCAAAACCCTAGACATAACACAAATGTCTAGAACTGTGAACACTCATACAGAGCACTTCAAATAATATAAAAATTCAGCCATTTGTAAAGAGTGAGTAATAACAGAAATGTGGGGTTATATAACCTGGTTCTAATAAAATAATTCAGATTTCTATGGTACTTTACAGTTTTATAATAGTGCTTTCATATTTATTTTCTCCTGTCCTTCTACAAAGACCTTGTAAGATATTTACTTATTACCCATTTCATAGACAAAGAAAGCCAGGCTCAGTGGTTTTGCCCAGGGTATCATAGCCTAAGAAATGGCAGAACTATTAAATTCTTATTTTAAATTATATATATTTTTTGCTTTCTCTATTTTGAGATACATATTTTCCCTCTGGTACCAGGGTATAGGCCAGGACAAAGTAATACGTAAAGTCCATCAAAGGATTAGTTCAAAAAGGGACCATGAAAGTTTCTGCCTTAGAAGTTCAATTTGACATTTCACTGTCATTGGAGAAGGCCAGTCTATCTCCATGGCATGTCTTGTGCCAGGAAAACATCCTTTGGATCATTGTGTAGAAAGCAGTGAGGTAGCATCTCTCAGAAGCAAAGTGCTTTGCTAAGCAGTTAAAAATATAGAAAATATTTAAAAATGATTCTTTTAAAGATATTCTTTTAAATTAAAAAAAATCGGAATAAAACATGGGAGTAGGAATAAACCTTGGACATCTAAGTATCATGACTCTTACATTCCAGAAGTTACTGGGATCACTGAAAATAAGATGCTGTGAAGTAGAGTGATTCTGTTTATTTATTTATTTATGGCTGCGTTGGGTCTTAGTCGCGTCATGAGGGATCTTTCCTTGCAGCACGCAGGCTCTTCCTGTTGGCGCACAGGCTTCTTTCTAGTTGTGGCACGCGGGCTCAGTAGTTGCGGCTCGCGGTCTCTAGAGCGCAGGCTCAGTAGTTGTGGCGCACGGGCTTAGTTGCTCCGTGGCATGTGGGATCTTCCCGGACCAGGGCTTGAACCCGTGTCCCCTGCATTGGAAGGCGGATTCTCAACCACTGGACCACCAGGGAAGTCCCAGTAGAGTGATTCTTGAAGGATTGGGTATGGCAGAAGTGTGAGACTTTGTAGGCTAAATCATAAGGTCATTGCCTAATTGGGATTTATAGGACCAAGACGCTCTCAGAGTTGTAAATTATCAGTGTTGGACAGAACGTGAATGACTGCATATCTTGTTAAAATCACTAGGGAACTTAAAGGAGGCAGGAGGTAGTGATTGGCATTAGAACTTTTCTGAAACATCAGGACAAGAGTAGTTCTAGATATATGACCATGGTCTGAAAAATGAAGCAAAATTGATATTCCAAAACAGCAACTCAAGCTTAAAACACTACCTATTTTTTCCTTCAGAAAATAGTACACAAAAGTTGGTGAGAATGAACCAAGCTACTGAGCTGACCCCAGAGCAGAAGAAATGAGACCAGCCATCTAGGGAGTGAATTTCTGTAGGAGAGGGCAAGCGATTGTGAGGGATGACTTAGTGGACGCTTTGCCAGTAAAGCGCCTTTCTTAAAGTTCTTTATAACCCTATGATTTCATATTTCTTTCTCATTTTCAGAGCTGATGGCTCTACTGTTGCTGCCTGAATTGTGCCTTTGAATGAGAAATGACATGATTAAAATGAGAACATTGAAGTATTTTAAGAGAATTGTCCAATGACCTTTGCTTATGGATCTAGTTTGAGTGGTGAATGTGGCACCACGGATCTCCATGCATGCGGTCATCTAATGACTTCCAAAAATAAAAGACTTAGTTCCATTTGACCTTTTTGGAAGGAGTACTGTCTTGTCTCAGAATACTTTAGGAGTTCCCTTGGTCAGCAAGTCAACAGAGACCTGGATATCTAAACCTATCTGTATGCATGCATCCTGTTATTTGACATAATTTATGTATGCTGTTGTACGGAAAGGAAGAAAATCCTAATAAATAATACATCCATATTCCAGGCATGTGTTTTATGGATTTCACTTGTATCAATTAATTTTATAAGTGAAATTTTATTCTCATGTCATGTTGAATATAAAAAATAATAAGGTTATAGTATTATGTCTGTTCTGTAAGTTCACACATATCAAATGAATATCTAGAAAATATCTGTTACTACCAATGGGTTGTTTAAGCCCTTTGTTAGCTATATGCATTCTACCTCTAATTCAAAATGTAGCAAACGTCATATTATTTTTAAAAGTTCTTAATTGATGATTAAACTTCAAAGAATTTCCAGTAATACATGCCAAATAAGATTTTTTGATAAAAATCTGATTAGCCTTCAAACTCAAAATTTTTTTAAAAAATCAATATTTCAGGTTATAATCTGCATTTAAATCCAACTTAAAATTAAATACTGTCAGGATTGCATACTCAGAGGCTTTCCTGGAAAAATGGCTTATACAAATGACATGCACATATATTTTATAATTGACAATAGAAACACAGGAAATTATGTGAAAAAAAACCACTTTTGTTCATATTTGGAAGCTATATTTGTTGTCATCTTTAAAAAGACAGTAAACTTGTTTGTCATTCAAACCAAATCCATTTGTTCCATTATCTATTATTTTCTATCTCTTCTCACTTGGATTGGAGACAGGGGAAACAGGCTGTGAAAATGCCATGGGAAAATAATTCTTGCTCAGACTCTGTCTAACGGAATTAAGAAATTAATGATAGATGCTTGGTTTGGACATATGGTGCTTAGATGAACTGGAAAACCTTGATTTGAGCTAGTGTTGAGTTTTAATACACTGTCCTTACATACATATGTTTGGACAGGTATATGGGGTTTGAGAGATTTGGAAAGCTTGGCCTTTTCCTTGCCTTTTGTGAGCAAGTGGCATTGTATGCTGTTTGCCTCTGTACCCAGCTAGGATGTCCTCTAATGAGCTGAGAACAGTTGCAGCCACTAGGTGTATTCTTTTTTTTTTTTTTTAAGATGATGGGGGTAGGAGTTTATTAATTTTTATTCATTTATTTTTGCTGTGTTGGGTCTTCGTTTCTGTGTGAGGGCTTTCTTTACTTGTGGCAAGCGGGGGCCACTCTTCATCGCGGTGCACGGGCCTCTCACTATCGCGGCCTCTCTTGTTGCGGAGCACAGGCTCCAGACACGCAGGCTCAGTAGTTGTGGCTCACGGGCCTAATTGCTCCGCGGCATGTGGGATCCTCCCAGACGAGGGGTCGAACCCGTGTCCCCTGCATTAGCAGGCAGATTCTCAACCACTGCGCCACCAGGGAAGCCCTAGGTGTATTCTTAATGTTGGATCACTCCCAATATAACTTCTGAGGATAAGTGGATAATAATTTTCTTTAGCCATAAGGATGCAACTGTTATTATCACATCTGTGTGTGTGCATGTTTCTGAGTGTGTGTCTGTGAAGTTAAATGGTCTTTAGTACTGGTTTGTTGTCAAAAGCAGGGTGAGCACAAGTCACCTTTATAAAGAAAACTGTGCCACAGGAAGTAGCCGTATCTATGGAATACACAGGAATACAAGAAAAGTTGATGCTGACCCTTTCTCTCCTTTCACTCTAACTTGGACAGCTAGTTTCAGTAAATAAAATGATTTTCAGAGGGTCTTAACTTGTCCTCAGTGTTTAACATTTCAGCAGGTGTGTTCTCATATGTCCTGAATGAAAATACAAACCCACAGACACAGAAACAGAAACACACACACAGGTTTATATATTTTATATAATGTGTGTATATATGTGCACGTACTTAAAAATATAAACACTTTAAGCTAAGAGAAACATTGAGTAGTAGGAAAAAATTTACAAATTGTGTAAGATGCAGCCGTTTTATCTTTTATCAAATATAACAGGTATATCTTTCAACTCTACTGATGCCTTCTGTAGAAGTCAGTTTTCTGAGTGTGGTGTGCTGAATGATACAGGATATGGCAAGAGAGCTCATCCCAGTGGTGGAATCCTACAACCACTGGAGTGTCTAAGAGTCAAGCTCTCTCTGTTGATTTGGAGATAGCTTATACCTACTTTACCCAAGAGCCTTTACTTTTCGATCCTGTTCTTCTGTCAATAACCATCCCCTGTTCCCATCTTGCTGCTTCCTGCCTTTCTCATGTCACTAATAAATGAGATTATTTGTGGAATGCACTTAGCACTGTGTCTGACTTCTTGTGAGTATTCAATAAATGTAAGCTACTATCGTTATTACACTTTGATCCTTTCCATATCCTCTTGATGTTTTTAGGGCAAATAATTTAATCCCCATTTTATTAGAAGAAATCTGAGACTAACAGAGGTTAGCAGGTTATCTGACTTGTCTCTGGTCTCCAGATTAGTGAACAGTAATATAGGTACTTGAATTAAGAACTCCAATATTTTAGGCCAGTGCTTATTCTTCTATAACAAACTTTTAAGTGAGTCTTTTTTTTCCCAAAATATTCCCAAGAAAATAAAGGAGACACCAGATCTCTCTTGTATCTTCTGCCTGGTTTTAAACTCATGCCTTGTCTTAAAAGCCAGGGATTTACTTAATAAATTTAAATGCATTTACCTGAGGTGACAGCCAAAGTGTAGTTCTAAATAACCTCTATTGGTGGTCTCAAACTGCTGTGTATGTTCAGTATGTTCCATTAAGCACAATCTTATGAAATTTTCATAGGTCAATCTCCCTTGATTTAATTTTCAGCCAACATCAACATCTATTGAGAATATCCATAACATCATTGATAAGGTACATATAAAGTACTATGTGAGTACACATGGAGAAGCAAGGAAATTCTTCCTGGGATTGTGGGGAATGCTCCTAGGAGGGGGTGCCACTTGAATTTGGTATTAAATGTTGGATAGACAATTAATACAGACAGAAGGGCATAGGTAGGGTGGCTCCTTTCAGACTGAGGGAGCCATTTGAGCAAAGGCATTAAGGAACAAGAAACAGTGAATGATCCAATATGGTCAAACTGTGTTGGTGGCAAAAGTGACTATTGTCTGGCTGTGAAATGCCTTGTGTGCTAGGCTAAGGAGTTTGAAGATGATTTGGTAGTATCTGAGCCACAGCAGATGTTTTTAGGAAGAAGAGTGCCATAGCCAGATTTGTGATTTAGAAAAGTTAACACTGGCAGCAGTGTGATGGAAGAATAGCCAGGGTTCAAACTGCAGTCAAACCATTGCATGATTTCAGGAGTGATATGATGAAGGTTGAGATTAAGGAAGTGGCCATGAAGGCAAGGGAAAAGATGTCAGAAAAATGTTGTGGATATACTTGACAGGGCTTAGCACCTGATGAAATACACAGAATAAGTGAAATGGAGAAGATAGAAAACTGGCTTAGATAGATGAGTGGATAATTGTTGCCAGCACAGAGAGCTAAATAAGCTCCTTTTTTTCAATACAGATTAGATTTAATTACAAGAATACCATCTATTCATTTGCCATATTTGTTACAGTAACACATCTTATATTTTGATATAAAAGTAGTTATAATAGCCTTTAACACTGTATTTTAGTAGTTTACCTAGACTTTAAACTCCTTGAGGGCAAAGACAGCCAAGTCTATGTCATTCATCTTTTAAATACCCAGCATGTTGGTGCCTGACACAGAGTAGAGCTCCACACATATTTGATGAATTGGATTGAGGTTGAATGTACTTATGGCAATAGGAAAAATGCCTAGGGGATTTTCTTGTCTCTGTTCCAATTCTTTGGTTTATCTCAGCTTCTCCTTTTCTTTTCTTTTCTTTTTTTTAAATAAATTTATTTACTTTTTTTTTTTTTTTTTTTTGGCTGCACTGGGTCTTCACTGCTGTGCACAGGCTTTCTCTTGGGTCTTCATTGCGGTGCGCGGGCTTCTCATTGCGGTGGCTTCTCTTGTTGC
>NC_041224.1:158943737-158949537 GCF_002837175.3 Physeter macrocephalus
AAAAAATCAATATTTCAGGTTATAATCTGCATTTAAATCCAACTTAAAATTAAATACTGTCAGGATTGCATACTCAGAGGCTTTCCTGGAAAAATGGCTTATACAAATGACATGCACATATATTTTATAATTGACAATAGAAACACAGGAAATTATGTGAAAAAAAACCACTTTTGTTCATATTTGGAAGCTATATTTGTTGTCATCTTTAAAAAGACAGTAAACTTGTTTGTCATTCAAACCAAATCCATTTGTTCCATTATCTATTATTTTCTATCTCTTCTCACTTGGATTGGAGACAGGGGAAACAGGCTGTGAAAATGCCATGGGAAAATAATTCTTGCTCAGACTCTGTCTAACGGAATTAAGAAATTAATGATAGATGCTTGGTTTGGACATATGATGCTTAGATGAACTGGAAAACCTTGATTTGAGCTAGTGTTGAGTTTTAATACACTGTCCTTACATACATATGTTTGGACAGGTATATGGGGTTTGAGAGATTTGGAAAGCTTGGCCTTTTCCTTGCCTTTTGTGAGCAAGTGGCATTGTATGCTGTTTGCCTCTGTACCCAGCTAGGATGTCCTCTAATGAGCTGAGAACAGTTGCAGCCACTAGGTGTATTCTTTTTTTTTTTTTTTAAGATGATGGGGGTAGGAGTTTATTAATTTTTATTCATTTATTTTTGCTGTGTTGGGTCTTCGTTTCTGTGTGAGGGCTTTCTTTACTTGTGGCAAGCGGGGGCCACTCTTCATCGCGGTGCACGGGCCTCTCACTATCGCGGCCTCTCTTGTTGCGGAGCACAGGCTCCAGACACGCAGGCTCAGTAGTTGTGGCTCACGGGCCTAATTGCTCCGCGGCATGTGGGATCCTCCCAGACGAGGGGTCGAACCCGTGTCCCCTGCATTAGCAGGCAGATTCTCAACCACTGCGCCACCAGGGAAGCCCTAGGTGTATTCTTAATGTTGGATCACTCCCAATATAACTTCTGAGGATAAGTGGATAATAATTTTCTTTAGCCATAAGGATGCAACTGTTATTATCACATCTGTGTGTGTGCATGTTTCTGAGTGTGTGTCTGTGAAGTTAAATGGTCTTTAGTACTGGTTTGTTGTCAAAAGCAGGGTGAGCACAAGTCACCTTTATAAAGAAAACTGTGCCACAGGAAGTAGCCGTATCTATGGAATACACAGGAATACAAGAAAAGTTGATGCTGACCCTTTCTCTCCTTTCACTCTAACTTGGACAGCTAGTTTCAGTAAATAAAATGATTTTCAGAGGGTCTTAACTTGTCCTCAGTGTTTAACATTTCAGCAGGTGTGTTCTCATATGTCCTGAATGAAAATACAAACCCACAGACACAGAAACAGAAACACACACACAGGTTTATATATTTTATATAATGTGTGTATATATGTGCACGTACTTAAAAATATAAACACTTTAAGCTAAGAGAAACATTGAGTAGTAGGAAAAAATTTACAAATTGTGTAAGATGCAGCCGTTTTATCTTTTATCAAATATAACAGGTATATCTTTCAACTCTACTGATGCCTTCTGTAGAAGTCAGTTTTCTGAGTGTGGTGTGCTGAATGATACAGGATATGGCAAGAGAGCTCATCCCAGTGGTGGAATCCTACAACCACTGGAGTGTCTAAGAGTCAAGCTCTCTCTGTTGATTTGGAGATAGCTTATACCTACTTTACCCAAGAGCCTTTACTTTTCGATCCTGTTCTTCTGTCAATAACCATCCCCTGTTCCCATCTTGCTGCTTCCTGCCTTCCTCATGTCACTAATAAATGAGATTATTTGTGGAATGCACTTAGCACTGTGTCTGACTTCTTGTGAGTATTCAATAAATGTAAGCTACTATCGTTATTACACTTTGATCCTTTCCATATCCTCTTGATGTTTTTAGGGCAAATAATTTAATCCCCATTTTATTAGAAGAAATCTGAGACTAACAGAGGTTAGCAGGTTATCTGACTTGTCTCTGGTCTCCAGATTAGTGAACAGTAATATAGGTACTTGAATTAAGAACTCCAATATTTTAGGCCAGTGCTTATTCTTCTATAACAAACTTTTAAGTGAGTCTTTTTTTTCCCAAAATATTCCCAAGAAAATAAAGGAGACACCAGATCTCTCTTGTATCTTCTGCCTGGTTTTAAACTCATGCCTTGTCTTAAAAGCCAGGGATTTACTTAATAAATTTAAATGCATTTACCTGAGGTGACAGCCAAAGTGTAGTTCTAAATAACCTCTATTGGTGGTCTCAAACTGCTGTGTATGTTCAGTATGTTCCATTAAGCACAATCTTATGAAATTTTCATAGGTCAATCTCCCTTGATTTAATTTTCAGCCAACATCAACATCTATTGAGAATATCCATAACATCATTGATAAGGTACATATAAAGTACTATGTGAGTACACATGGAGAAGCAAGGAAATTCTTCCTGGGATTGTGGGGAATGCTCCTAGGAGGGGGTGCCACTTGAATTTGGTATTAAATGTTGGATAGACAATTAATACAGACAGAAGGGCATAGGTAGGGTGGCTCCTTTCAGACTGAGGGAGCCATTTGAGCAAAGGCATTAAGGAACAAGAAACAGTGAATGATCCAATATGGTCAAACTGTGTTGGTGGCAAAAGTGACTATTGTCTGGCTGTGAAATGCCTTGTGTGCTAGGCTAAGGAGTTTGAAGATGATTTGGTAGTATCTGAGCCACAGCAGATGTTTTTAGGAAGAAGAGTGCCATAGCCAGATTTGTGATTTAGAAAAGTTAACACTGGCAGCAGTGTGATGGAAGAATAGCCAGGGTTCAAACTGCAGTCAAACCATTGCATGATTTCAGGAGTGATATGATGAAGGTTGAGATTAAGGAAGTGGCCATGAAGGCAAGGGAAAAGATGTCAGAAAAATGTTGTGGATATACTTGACAGGGCTTAGCACCTGATGAAATACACAGAATAAGTGAAATGGAGAAGATAGAAAACTGGCTTAGATAGATGAGTGGATAATTGTTGCCAGCACAGAGAGCTAAATAAGCTCCTTTTTTTCAATACAGATTAGATTTAATTACAAGAATACCATCTATTCATTTGCCATATTTGTTACAGTAACACATCTTATATTTTGATATAAAAGTAGTTATAATAGCCTTTAACACTGTATTTTAGTAGTTTACCTAGACTTTAAACTCCTTGAGGGCAAAGACAGCCAAGTCTATGTCATTCATCTTTTAAATACCCAGCATGTTGGTGCCTGACACAGAGTAGAGCTCCACACATATTTGATGAATTGGATTGAGGTTGAATGTACTTATGGCAATAGGAAAAATGCCTAGGGGATTTTCTTGTCTCTGTTCCAATTCTTTGGTTTATCTCAGCTTCTCCTTTTCTTTTCTTTTCTTTTTTTTAAATAAATTTATTTACTTTTTTTTTTTTTTTTTTTTGGCTGCACTGGGTCTTCACTGCTGTGCACAGGCTTTCTCTTGGGTCTTCATTGCGGTGCGCGGGCTTCTCATTGCGGTGGCTTCTCTTGTTGCAGCGTGCGGGCTCTAGGCGCGCGGGCTTCGGTAGTTGTGGCTCGCGGGCTCTAGGCATGTGGGCTTCAGTAGTTGTGGCGCATGGGCTTAGTTGCTCCACGGCATGTGAGATCTTCCCGGACCAGGGCTTGGACCCCAGACCAGGGCTCAAAACCATGTCCCCTGCATTGGCAGGCGGATTCTTAACCACTGTGCCTATCTCAACCTTTTTGTTTTGGCTCCTATTTCAGGGAAGTCCCTATCTCAGCCGTTTCATTTTGGCTCCCATGAGGTTTTTCCAGCGCTGCAAACATTTCTAGTTGACAAGAAGAAAAAGAGAGTGAGTGAGTGAGTGAGTAAAAAGGAGGAACTGGGTCTTCACTGCTGTGCACAGGCTTTCTCTTGGGTCTTCATTGCGGTGCGCGGGCTTCTCATTGCGGTGGCTTCTCTTGTTGCAGCGTGCGGGCTCTAGGCGCGCGGGCTTCGGTAGTTGTGGCTCGCGGGCTCTAGGCATGTGGGCTTCAGTAGTTGTGGCGCATGGGCTTAGTTGCTCCACGGCATGTGAGATCTTCCCGGACCAGGGCTTGGACCCCAGACCAGGGCTCAAAACCATGTCCCCTGCATTGGCAGGCGGATTCTTAACCACTGTGCCTATCTCAACCTTTTTGTTTTGGCTCCTATTTCAGGGAAGTCCCTATCTCAGCCGTTTCATTTTGGCTCCCATGAGGTTTTTCCAGCGCTGCAAACATTTCTAGTTGACAAGAAGAAAAAGAGAGTGAGTGAGTGAGTGAGTAAAAAGGAGGAGGAGGGGTATTGCAGCATCTAGATTGAACTGCACAGGTTTGCCTCTCAGAATTTTCAACTTTGATGGGGAACTGTCCCAGATTTCATCCACCAGGCTAAGGTTCTGACATGGTACCTTCTTAAATCAAGCTTGAAGGGAAATTGATTGAAAAGAAAACAATTCATTCTCTTCCCTTGACAGAAGGGAGGCTTTTGTCCATAATGTAGAATAAATATTAGCGGGCTGATTGCTTTAAGATCTAGAAGGCTAGAGGAGTTATGGTGACTTTGCTCCCTTTTTACAGGGAGATTTCCTTCAACTTTAGAGACATTTGTTACAGAGGTTTTTATTACCTTTCGAGGAATCCTATTTTTTCTCCCTATGTGATTATTTGTATTAACTAGATATAGGTGTCGGAAGACTCACACAGATACTTCTGTATGCAACTGTGTCTTTATCTTGAAGTATATATTCCTCCAGACGGGGGGTAAGCAGATAGTTTTCCATTTTTCTATGAAGGCCTTAAATATCACAGGGGTTTTGTTGTTGCTGTTGTTGTTGATGTTTTCTCTGTTGAAAGAAAATGGATTTGAACTCATAAAGGTGGTGTGAAGGGGAAAAGGTGGAATAATGGCTACTTGATGCTGTTGCTGGTGGTAGAAAACATTTTCTCATCCTTTAGGAGCCCAAAAGATGCCTACGTTGTCACATACCCATCTTTTCAGTCGACAAAAGTTGGATTCATTTTCTCTTACAGAAATTGCAAACTAGCATCTCTGGGGGCAAAATCTAGCCCTGAAACTGTATGTTTGGCCCACGTTAAATGACACTAGGTGGAGCATGACCTTTCCATTTTAACACAGTCACCTCTATTGTATAACGTCTGACCTAGTTCACACGTTTATCAACTTCCAACTCCCAGAAGAGGTGAGTATGACTGTCTTGCTAAAGGTTTTTTAGTGTAACTGTGTGCTTTGATGGAAGGTGGGTTCCTCCCTAGCAATGAAGTCAGATGTGTGGTTCCTGAGAGAGCAGTGAACAAGTGGCAAACATCCTTAAATTAAGGCACTCTTGGACTGTCTCCCCAAGTCACCTTAGAAGTTGCACAGGTCTTCTCAAAAATAAGGTGTTTGCCGATATATTTTCCATTTCCCATGCCACTCTGAACTGTCACCCCTGCCAGGCAGGTAGCGCTTGCTCTACAAGATGATGTGGCATGAAAGTATTTGATTGAGTCCTGGCCAGTAAAGATGTTAAGGTACAAAGCTAGTAATGCTTTTTCTGAAATGGTCTCCTTTTGAGCAGTCTTGGAAGCATAGCATTTTCTTGTTTCTTTTAGAT
Source organism: Physeter macrocephalus (assembly GCF_002837175.3). Lineage (NCBI taxonomy): Eukaryota > Metazoa > Chordata > Mammalia > Artiodactyla > Physeteridae > Physeter > Physeter macrocephalus. The sequence goes on from NC_041224.1 coordinate 158,949,389, forward strand.
CTAATGCCTTCACTTTTCTTCTGACCTAGGAATATGTTGCCTCCTTGGTTGTTTTCTTTCTTCTTCCCTCCCTCCCTCCCTCCCTTTTCATCCCTCCCTCCCTCCCTCCCTTCCTCCCTTCCTTCCTTCCTTCCTTCCTTCCTTCCTCC
>NC_041224.1:158949547-158962563 GCF_002837175.3 Physeter macrocephalus
TTCCTTCCTTCCTTCCTTCCTTCCTTCCTTCCTTCCTTCCTTTCCTTCCTTCCTTCCTTCCTTCCTTCCCTCCCTCCCTCCCTCCTTCTCTCCCTCTTTCTCCTGTCTCTTTTTCTTTCTTCATTTCTTTAGAAAATCTTAGCAAGAGTTAATGGACTTAGGATCTCAAAATTAGGTGATTAGAAATTTCTGTCATAAAGCTTGGAGAATTGATGTTTGACTTCTCCTTGGCTTGAGTCAATCCTTTATCCTTTTTAGGTAAATGAATTAAGTCCCATGCAATTTCCTGTGTGGGAGACTCGCTTTAGATGAATCATTTAAATTGAAAGCCCTGTCTGCTCATCAAGGGGCATGATTCTAGAGTTCTCCTGAGTATTTCGTGAATACTTAGTACAGTCATTGAGATACATCAGGTAACCCTGTGCCTTCATCTGTAAGTCTCGATTCATGTGTGTTATTTGGGTAAAGGGTATAAGTGCAGTTTTGTATCTTCAGATTTCTTTTCAAAATTTCCCTTGGGCCACTTAAAAATAACCTCTCTTTGTCCCTTTTTTTTCATGAAACTTTTTATTGGGAGACCTCAGGCCTAACTTCAGCATCAGAGACCAAAATTCTTATCCCATTTAGTTGTACAATCCCTAGTCCATTGTTGATACTCAGAATAGATGAAATAGTAATGGTGCTATTTTTCACCCCCAAAGTGACAGCATGTTATGAATGCTCTGATCCCTGCACAGTTCTGTGAAGTTTTTAATGGGCCACTGCAGAGCCTATAGGGACAGATTTACATGCTAAATTGTTTTATAACCAGCAGCAAATGATTCTAGAAAAAGCCAGGCAGATCTTCCTCACAAGGAAAATCTAGTATTTTTACCTTTGCAGTGGTTTTAGGATGCTTGTTAAAGCTGCTCACAATTCTTTTCTCTTGTAAAGGGCAGCTCTCAATTAAGCATTCATGAGTGTCATTCTGTTTTGTGGTCCCAAACTTTCTCTTGAAATCACGGGCCAGGAGGTCGAGGAGAAGCCAGTCAAGATTTATTTCTACCTACACAGTGCCAGTTATTTCAGTAAACTAGTGAGGTCTTCTCTAAATGTTACAGATTAGGAAATTGAGACCCTAAAGATTAGTTCCTTACCTGGCACAAGTTCACACAACTAGTAAACAATAGAGGCACCGTTCCAATCCAGCTTTTCATGAAAAACCTGTGTTCTTTACACAGCAAGCTTCCTCTTTCATTTCACATAAGCCTTGTAACTCCCACATGGGGCAGGACTACCAGGTACAACTAACGGGTTGTTCTTGCACGTAGGGGTCTCAGAGTTCTAGAATGCTCTACTACTGTCACAAGATTTTCATTTATGTTACCTATGCAGATCTCAGCAGCATTCTTTGCAGCACTTTTTACAGAGGCATTCTTTTGGATTGAAGAGGGTTGGGAATTTATCAGGTCTTTTCTAGGAATGATTCCTTGCTTGTGTGTATGTGTGTGTGTGTGTGTGAGAGAGAGAGAGAGAGAATTGAATCCAACAACAAATATTCCATTTTAAACTAGGCACCATGAACGATACAAAGTTACAACTGCAAGGTTTAACGTTAATTGAGTTTCTATTATGGTAATTATCTTACCCGCGTTATTTTGCTTAATCTTCATAGCCTGGTAAGTACTGTCTATCCCAATTTTTGCTGGTGTAGAAACTGTGACTCCGAAAAATCAAGGAACTCAGCCACTTGCCTCACAGTTCATAAGCGGTAGATTCAAGATTTGAACCCAGGTTGTTGAACTCCAGAGCCTGTGTCCTTAACCACTACAGAAAATTACAAAATGACAAATCACGGGCCTACCTGGTGGTGCTAGATTATAGATGGTAAGACAACAGCAACACAGGAGGCAAGATTGATGTGGTTCTTGAAGAATGATCTGGACTTTAGTCTAGGTAGGGGAGAAGGAGAGGGTGTCCCAGAGACGTGGGAATGGCATGGATATTCCGTTTTATTTTCTTTTTGTTCTGCATAGAGTTATAATATCTGACGTGATAATATGCGAAGGAAAGGACTTTACTCTCCTGGAGTGTGGAGCTGGCAGGAGTAGACTTCGGGGAGGGTGGCCACCACAGCGTCTGAAAGGCTTTGGAGGGCAAGCTTCGAAGAGCCTGGAGAAGCAAGTGTGCACTGCAAACCCTGAGCAGACAGCAGAACACTCAGCCCAGGCAGGCTGAGGCTGCAGTCTAATCCCGGAAGGAGAGAGAAATTCAGAACAGCAAAGCAAGAGCCATTCTTGGGCAAAGCCTCAGGAAAGAAGAGCCTGTCTGAACCCAGAGAGCTCATCTGGATACCAGGAAAGAGAGCAGAAAAGGACATTTGCAGAGGAAGGTAGAGAGGCGCCCCCAGCCCTTAGGAACTCTGGGGGATGTTTTATCCCAACACACCTCACTGAACGCTGCTCTAAGTCGAACACCAGTGAGCAGCAGAGACAGCTGAGCAATTAACCTTTGGTGATGGGTGTGAAACTCTAATTAAGAGCAGAATTTCTTCCATTATATGGAGGAGGGGGCTGCAGAAGAGGTAGGAGGGGGATGATGGAGTAAAAGCTACTAGGAAAGGACCAACGTCTTAGCAAGCCAGATGTAAATTAAGTCCAAATGGGTGTGAGACGGTGGGAGCAACCAAGGGGAGCACTGACTGGTTTTCCTGTTTGCCAGTTGCAGTTTCTTCTGCATTCCCAGTAACCGGGCACTGACTGTTGTGCTCAGAAGCCAGCAACTCCACGGGGACCAGAAGTTAGATGCTTATGCTTTTCTCTGTGGTAATTCCCTTCTTGTTTGTTGAGTATCCTTGGTGATTTCTATGTAAATTTGCTCAGAGTAGCAATTTAGCAGCTTTTCTGTTAATAGATGAGGAATATCTTAATCGTCAGCTGACTGCATTACATCATTTCAGGGGTTCACAAGCAGAGTTGTGAAGGTTGTAGAGATTGACACTGGGAAGGGGAGATCTTGGGAAAGCCTGTTTCCGCCGTACCCTATTGAATTTTGCCCAGTTTTAGACAGGAGGAAATAAGCTTCTGTACCTTGTGAACCTGGTTTCTTGTAAAGACTTACGGCTCTGAATCTTCCCTCTTTTATCACTTGGTTAATAAATGCCTTTCAAACAGAATTAAGAGGGACGATCCCTCCCAAGTTGCCCAGCAGACTTCAGACACAGAGGCATATGTTGTTTCGTGTCAGAAGTTTCTCACCGTCCATCTTCGGGAGACAGGCAGCAATGATGTCTTTTTTGATGTGAGCAGGGATGGGCACGGGAGGAATGCACCTTTGCTATCCAGGTGTCACCTTTGCTTCACTGTATGCAGTGCAGAAGTGATTACCTTAAAAGTAAACCATGAGAATCCCCAAATCCTTCTTTCTCAGCCCCCACATCCTGCTCAGTATGTGCAGTACTTTTCCCTGACTTTGCTGCATTAGCAGAGGAAAACCTCACATGTATAGTTTATGATATGCACTATGATTTCACAAGTGTTTCTGTAAGTATCACTTCATGTGATTCTCACAAAAACCTTGGGAGATCATCAGCCCAAGAATTGGCAGAACACTGTAGAAGGAGACCAACTGGGGCTCAGAGAGGTCAGGGCACTTCCAAAGTCCCAAAACTCAAGTCCAGTCCGCACCCACCTGCAATCTGGTAGCACCATTCCATAGCTATTTGTTGGTGTCACTGTCTTGGATAGGGGGAAAAAGAGAATCTTTTAAAAAGTCTTAGCATGATGGCGAGCAGAAAGGAAAGAAGAGGTAGATCTGAGAAAGCACCAGCTTTCTTAGGATCCTGATTTATTTGGGGGAAGAGAATGGATTAGGTCATAAGTGGTTATTTATTTCTGGAGTCCCTCTTCTGGAAGAAACCAGGTACCCTAAAATGATACATCAGTTTTGTTTGTTTTTTTTTTGTTTGTTTGTTTTGTTTTGCGTTGTTGTTGTTGTTTAGCTTAATTGTTCTCACATGAGACACAGACAGGCCTAGCGTGGACCATTCTAAATCTTGCCCTTGTGTATGGTTGAAATGACTGTGGAGTATCCATATCACAAACCATGGGTTCTGGCTTGCACATTGAGATTCCTGATGGTAACCATTGAATTTTATTCCTGGGCCCTATTGCCCAGGAGTGGAGATCAGTTCTGATATTAATCAAGGTCAGGTCCAATTCTTGAAACGGAATGAAGAATGAAAATTGTGTATTTTTCCCTCTGGCACTTGCCTATAGCTTTCTCCACCCCACCCTCTTCCCCCACTACATCTATAGCAACAGGAGTAACGTGTGCTGTATTGGAAAGGCCGAGAAGGTTGGCAGAAGTACTCAGCACTTCTCTTAAGCCTCTTTTCTCACTGGATGAATGAGAGTGAGAGAAGAAGTGACTGTTGCCTCAACTAATTCCTGGACATGTTCCCAAACAGAGTGACCGGCAGAGAAAGGGGCAAGAGCTGCTTGCATTCTAACCAAAGCCAGCACTTCACACTTCCAGCTTTAGTCCAGTTGTCCACCTTCCATGGGGGGTTGTCCTCTGACCCAGCTATCGAGGAGGTGCAGCCACCTCCCAGGAGATCCACCCCATGAACTAAAATAAAGACCGCTGTTTCTCTGCAGGTGCTGTTAGCCCAATTAGAGCAAAAACAATGAAAGGAAATTACGGCCTCATTAAATACAAGTAGGATAAACTCCAATAAGGCAAACTAAATCAGTTATACAATTTAAAACTTTCTCAAAAATCAAATGAATTTGAAACCACCAATCACTTAAATAAAGGCAGAAGCCACGTGGTGGCCTCTCTGTGAGCCAGTGAATCATCAGAAGTCCCAGATCTCAGTGCAGTGACACAGGTGATGAATGATGATGCTTCATGCAGTTACAAAATGAAGTGAAACTGGTTTTTGAGGGGTTGCCTGACTCCATGAAAAGAAAACTATTCCTCTGAAAGCCCTTTGGTTTACAAATATGGTCAGGCTTTGAAAGGATTTTAAGTCTTTGATATTAATTCACAGAGATACGTATTTATTAAAATGTTTCTGAAATAGTGGTGAACTGGGGCCTGCCTGGTTGATTGATGTCAGTATTTGATTTATCCTCAACTGAAGATGCCAGACTATTAAGTCTGTATGCATGATACAGTTTTGCTTCTGGTGGGTGAGAAATCTCCAGCTTAGGCTTTCTAAAGTCTCAGGCCTCTTGACAACTCACAGGCTCCTACTGTATACCTACTTGAGGTCCTGCCCTGTCACTATTTCACAGTTTTCTGTAATAACATTCTTGGGGGTGAGTTCCAGGACAGAGGTGAATCTAGAGCTCCAGTTCCATGATCCACACTGGCCTTGGACTTGGTGATGTCCCGGAAGTAAGGTGCACTGTTTAAGGAGCTGAGACAAAGGAAACCAGTTTAACCAATGGTCGACTCAAATTAGAAGCTCAAAAGTGCAGGGACTCATGGAAGCCAGCCGCTGAGAGGCGAGAGTCTCACCATTCTGTGAGGTCCTTCGGGGTAGGTGCAGCCACCGCAAACATATCAACAAACTCTTAGCGACTGAGAAAACTGGCCCAGAGCGTGCAGACTCAACCTGGGTTCCTCCACTATTGCTGTCAATGAATTTATGACACGTTACTTTTCTAATTTGTATCTCTTGAAAGCCAATGTGCTTTATTTTCTTTTCAAAAATATTATTTTATATTTTCATACTATAAAAGTAAAATGTGCTCATTATATTTTTAAAAATGAGAGATAAAGAAAAGTAAAAAAAAAAAAAAAAAAGGAATTACTCCCATCCTCCCAAAACAACTGTGCTAATAATTACGCTTATTTCATCCCTATTTTTTTTTCTCTAACCACTTTTATTTTTCCATATTGTGTATTTGGGTCTATTTTCAACTGTGGGGACTTGCTGTTTTGAACAGGGATTTTCTACAGACACTGTGCTATTCCTTTTTTCCTTCTTCCACTAGACAGTCATGTACTGTGCTAAGTACCAAGAGGATGAAGATAGAATGTTTTGAACTTTATTTGTAGTCAGCTGGTTGGAGTCCAGTAACAGCTGTCTTGGATCACATTCTTTTCTTATTTGTACTTTAAAAGTCCTTCTTTGAATCTCACACTCTTCATTTGGTAACCAAATGGAAATACAGAGAACTTCATCAGTGTATTTTGAATCAGCTTGGAGGTTCTAAGCCTTGCACGCACTCAAATACCAATGCACATATAATTGTATGTGTATGTGGGAAAGAGGCAGTGGTGGGAAGTTTTGCATAAAAAGTGAAATGTCAGAGTCATAAGTGGGGGAGAGGTAGAAGACCCTGAAATGAGACCCGTGGGTTTACATTTTACTCTTGACCACTGCTAGGTCACTTCCTGAGCATACCAGACCAAAAAAATCTAGGGTTCACAAAGCCATGAGATTGAGGAAGCCAGCTGATTACCACTGTAACATGAAACCTTTCCTGATCTTGGAAGGCTGGTGGGGAGTGGGAAAACAAGTTCCCAGGGCACAGTTTGATTTTCTCGAAAAACTTATCTTGTTACAAACAGTATCTTGATGACATGCAGCCTAACAACTGGCGTGTCTCATCCCGACCTCAGCATTTCTATCTAAAGCTATTTACACACAACCATTTTCAAAACATTTCTCCATCTTCATAAAATGATTTTTGAAATCCAAGTTAGATTTTCTTCCTTTATTTGAAAAAAGTAATATGACAAATTTAGAAATATGACCCTGAATGCAACTAAAGAAGAGGGAGCCCTGTCTTGGGAACTTTCAACTGAAGTACATCAATCACTTTTACTGAAATATTATGAGGAAAATCCAAACACCTGGTTAGCTCACCACTGATACTTGGGTTGTGACGGTATTTTAGAGGAGCATACAGCTAAAAAGTCTCTAATGTTTTGTCTTTGGTAGACCTCTTCTTCACTTGTCCTTCTTAAGGATCTCATAATAAACTGCTCATTGGTGATTTGTCAAGAGATTTTCCCTCACTCCATTCTCCTCAATGCATGTTTTAGTTTATCTTGTACATGAAATGCAGAGGCCTAAGCCTGGTGGAACCCTGAAGAGAAGAAAATGGAAGGCTAAGTCACTGTGAAGCTGAAAATCCAGATTTGGAAGGAGTCGCAGCCTCACAGAGGACGTCTGAATGACACTGCTTGCATTGCCTGGGGCTCTGCAAATGGGACTGTGGTCAGGCAGGATTGGCCGTTGTGTACAGGGCATGGTGTTCACCAGTGATCTGTAAAGTCTTTCCCATTCCACTCATCTAGCACCTAGTACTCTCCTGTGCCTCTTACCTCACATGATTATCCTACGTTTTCTTATATGCTAGTAAACCAGGATGGTTTCTAGACAGTGTATGGCACAACTCACTTCGCTGAATTTGGGGTGCGAATGGCTCTTCTAGTGGGTGCCTGCATGGCCTGCATAACCAGACCTGATAGTCTTGTCAGTGCCTGACTAGGATGTAAATGTTTAAAGGGCAGAGCTTATGGAATACAAAAAGTTTTCAATAAATTTTCAACTAAATTGACCAAGTCAGGAGACCAGCCCTAACTCCACTGACTACCAGAAGGAATGAATTGGTTTCTCAAGAGTAAAATCTGCCCCACAGACATGAACTGTTTGGCAATATGTTGTTGTTGTTTTTTAAAACATTAAAAATTATGTAATGTTTCTGGTGGGTCATATGCGCTCAGGTTTTGCCTCAGGCCCCATCACTCTGTTTTGTCGTGACAAGCTTATTCCCACATTTATGATACCTGCCAGGCTGCTATAGGAATTTTGATATGTGGCTTGGCCTTTCTGGACCTCATTTAACCTCTCTGGATGGCAGTTTTCTCACCTGTAAAATTGCCATCCTACTTGCCCTGCATACATCATGAGACCTTCCGATGACCCAAAGAAGTAATCTAGGTAGGCAAAAGGACTGTAAAACTTACAAAGCACAGTGTAATAAAATATATTATCATTAAATTCATTAACAGTGTTATGATTATTATTTTGATGGTATTGAAATGTGATCAAACCCAACATCTAGTATCTGCAAGTAAAGCTTCTTGACTTTAATCTTATAAAAGTGAACCTTCATCCTTTGGTTGGCAGACCAGCCTAAAGCCTGCAGAATGTTAAATTTCTGGGCATGTTTTCATTCTCTCTATAGTCCCCTGTGGTTTCTTTTGACCATACAAAGATGGAGAGGCCACCTTTCATTCAAGAGGTTGTGGCATTCTATTCATTGTCAAGTTCTGGACGTTTTCCTCCTGATCACAGATAATTGGTGTCACGTGGAGTATCCCTTATTCACTTTTGACCCCTGCTTCCTCTATGGTGAGTATCCACCTAAAACTGGAGAAGAGAAATCTGAAACCATGTGTGTTAGAATGGAATACCCATCACAAGACACTTCCAAACCTTAAGATATATTTGGCTCTTGAATATTATGGATCTTTCATGTATCCTTTGGTAAAATATTAAGCAAAATGATAGGCAAAATATACACTGTGTAAAACCCCATGGAATTACATGATTTGAGTACTCATTCAGAGATGAGCCATGAGGGGTCATGTAGTATTTGCTATACCTGTGTCATATGAATACCACCTTCACCATTTTTGTCATATTCACTTATCACCTGTGCCATTATTTGTCTTAAGTTGATTTCTTTTACTTAAAAGGTATACATTTATTTTAAAAGCAAAATATATAACCATAAGGTGAATGAAAAGTCAGTATCACTTCTCATAAATAAAAGATAATGGTAAATATAAAAGCAATAAGAAAAAAATGTTATTATATATTAGCTATATATTATAGCCTGCCAAAACCAAGGGCTACTCTCTCCTTGAATGAAAGAAAGAAAGAAAGAAAGAAAGAAAGAAAGAAAGAAAGAAAGAAAGAAAGAAAGAAAGAAAGAAAGAAAGAACGAAAAGAAAGAACGAAAAGAAAAGAAAAGAAAGGAAAGAAGGAAAGAGAAGAAAGAAAGGAAGGAAGAAAGGATGGAAGGAAGGAAGGAATCTTAAACTCTTAAAGACATATAAGTACCAGTTTTCTCTATGAGGAAATACGAATCAAAAGAAAAATTAAAAGTTAATAATCTTAGACATTTGAGATTGGTTCAATATGGGAGAGTAGAAGGACGTGCTCTAACTCCCTCTTGCGACAGCACCAGAATCACAAGTAACTGCTGAACAATCATTGACAGGAAGACACTGGAACTCACCAAAATAGATACCCCACATCCAAAGACAAAGGAGAAGCCACAATGAGATGGTAGGAGGGGCGCTATCACAATAAAATCAAATCCCATAACCGCTGGGTGGGTGACTCACAAACTGGAGAACACTTATACCACAGAAGTCCACCCACTGGAGTGAAGGTTCTGAGCCCCACGTCAGGCTTCCCAACCTCCTGGGGGTCCGGCAACAGGAGGAGGAATTCCTAGATAATCAGACTTTAAATGCTAGTGGGATTTGATTGCAGAACTTTGACAGGACTCGGGGAAACAGAGACTCCACTCTTGGAGGGCACACACAAAGTAGTGTGTGCACTGGGACCCAGGGGAAGGAGCAGTGACCCCATAGGGGACTGAACCAGACCTACGTGCTGGTGTTGGAGGGTCTCCTGCAGAGGCGGGGAGTGGCTGTGGCTCACCATCAGGACAAGGACACTGGCAGAAGAAGTTCTAGGAGGTATTCCTTGGTGTGAGCCCTCCCAGAGTCTGCCATTAGCCCCACCAAAGAACCCACGTAGGCTCCAGTGTTGGGTTGCCTCAGGCCAAACAACCAACAGGCAGGGAACCCAGCCCCATGCATCAGCAAACAAGCGAATTATAGTTTTACTGAGCTCTGCCCACCAGAGCAACAGCCAGCTCTACCCACCACCAGTCCCTCCCATCAGGAAGCTTGCAGAAGCCTCTAAGACTGCCTCATCCACCAGAGGGCAGACAGCAGAAGCAAGAACAACTACAGTTCTGCAGCCTGTGGAAGTCCCAGGCAGGCTAAACCCAAGGAGAAACACGCCAAGACACACAGTAATCAAACTGGCAAAAATTAAAGACAAAGAAAAATTCTTGAAAAGAACTGAGGACAGTCTCAGAGACCTCTGGGACAACATTAAATGCACCAACATTCGAATTATAGGGGTCCCAGAAGAAGAAGAGAAAAAGAAAGGGACTGAGAAAATATTTGAAGAGATTATAGTTGAAAACTTCCCTAATATAGGAAAGGAAATAGTCAATCAAGTCCAGGAAGCACAGAGAGTCCCATACAGGATAAACCCAAGGATAAACACGCCAAGACACATAATAATCAAACTGTCAAAAATTAAATACAAAGAAAACATATTAAAAGCAGCAAGGGAAAAACAACAAATAACACACAAAGGAATCCCCATAAGGTTAACATCTGATCTTTCAGCAGAAATGCTACAGGCCAGAAGGGAGTTGCAGGACATATTTAAAGTGATGAAGGAAAAAAACCTACAACCAAGATTACTCTACCCGGCAAGGATCTCATTCAGATTTGATGGAGAAATTAAAACCTTTACAGACAAGCAAAAGCTGAGAGAGTTCAGCACCACCAAACCAGCTTTACAACAAATGCTAAAGGAACTTCTCTAGGCAAGAAACACAAGAGAAGGAAAAGACCTACAAGAACAACCCGAAACAATTCAGTAAATGGTAATAGGACCATACATATCGATAATTACCTTAAACGTGAATGGATTAAATGCTCCAAGCAAAAGACACAGGCTGGCTGAATGGATACAAAAACGAGACCCATATATATGCTGTCTACAAGAGACCCACTTCAGACCTAGGGACACATACAGACTGAAAGTGAGGGGATAGAAAAAGATATTCCATGCAAATGGAAATCAAAAGAAAGCTGGAGTAGCAATACTCATATCAGATAAAGTAGACTTTAGAATAAAGAATGTTACAAGAGAAAAAAAAGGACACTACATAATGATCAAGGGATCAATCCAAGAAGAAGATATAACAATTATAAATATATATGCACCCAACATAGAAGCACCTCAATTCATAAGGAAACTGCTAAGAGCTATAAAAGAGGAAATCGACAGTAACACACTAATAGTGGGGGACTTTAACACCTCTCTTACACCAATGGACAGATCATCCAAACAGAAAATTATTAAGGAAACACAAACTTTAATAGACACCACAGACCAGATAGATTTAATTGATATTTATAGGACATTCCATCCAAAAACAGCAGATTACACTTTCTTCTCAAGTGCACACAGAACATTCTCCAAGATAGATCACATCCTGGATCACAAATCAAGCCTCAGTAAATTTAAGAAAACTGAAATCAGATCAAGCATCTTTTCTGACTGCAACACTATGAGATTAGAAATCAATTACAGGGAGAAAGAACATAAAAATCACAAACACATGGAGGCTAAACAGTACATTACTAAATAACCAAGAGATCACTGAAGAAATCAAAGAGGAAATCAAAAAATACCTAGAGACAAATGACAATGAAAACACAACAATCCAAACCCAAAGTTAGCAGAAGGAAAGAAATCATAAGGATCAGAGCAGAAATAAATGAAATAGAAACAAAGAAAACAATAGCAAAGATCAATAAAACTAAAACCTGGTTCTTTGAGAAGATAAATAAAATTGATAAACCATTAGCCAGACTCAACAACAAAAAGAGGGAGAGGACTCAAAACAATAAAATTAGAAATAAAAAAGGCAAATTTACAACAGACAATGCAGAAATACAAAGCATCCCAATAGACTACTACAGGGAACTCTATGCCAATAAAATGGACAATCTGGAAGAAATGGACAAATTCTTAGAAAGGTATAACCTTCCAAGACTGAACCAGGAAGAAATAGAAAATATGAACAGACCAGTCACAAGTAATGAAGTTGAAACTGTGATTAAAAATCTTCCAACAAACAAAATCCAGGACCAGATGGCTTCACAGGTGAATTCTACCAAACATTTAGAAAAGAACTAACACCCATCCTTCTCAAACTCTTCCAAAGAATTGCAGAGGAAGGAGCACTCCTAAACTCTTTCTGTGAGGCCACCATCACCCTGGTACCAAAACCAGACAAAGATTGTGCAAAAAAAAGAAAATTACAGACCAAAATCACTGAAGAATTATAGATGCAAAAATCCTCAACAGAATACTAGCAAACGGAATCCAACAAAACATTAAAAGGATCACACACCATACTCAAGTGAGATTTATCCCAGGGATGCAAGGATTCTTCAGTAAATGCACATCAATCAATGTGATACACCATATTAACAAATTGAAGAATAAAAACCATATGATCATCTCAATAGATGCAGAAAAAGCTTTTGACAAAATTCAACACCCATTTATGATAAAAACTCTCCAGAAAGTGGGCATAGAGGGAACCTACCTCAACATAATAAAGGCCATATATGACAGACCCACAGCTAACATAATTCTCAATGGTGAAAACTGAAAGCATTTCCTCTGAGATCAGGAACCAGACAAGGATGTCCACTCTCACCACTATTATTCAGCATAGTTTTGGAAGTCCTAGCAATGGCAATCAGAGAAGAAAAAGAAATAAAAGGAATACAAATTGGAATTGATGAAGTAAAACTGCCACTGTTTGCAGATGACATGATACTATACATAGAGACTACTAAAGATGCCACCAGAAAACTACTGGAGCTAATCAATGAATTGGCTAAAGTTGCAGGATACAAAATTAATGCACAGAAGTCTCTTGCATTCCTGTACACTAATGATGAAAAATCTGAAAAAGGAATTAAGGAAACACTCCCATTTACCATTGCAACAAAAAGAATAAAATACCTAGGAATAAACCTACCTAGGGAGACAAAAGACCTACATGCAGAAAACTATAAGACACTGATGAAAGAAATTAAAGGTGATACCAACAGATGGAGAGATATACCATGTTCTTGGATTGGAAGAATCAACATTGTGAAAATGACTCTAC
>NC_041224.1:158962573-158981296 GCF_002837175.3 Physeter macrocephalus
AACCCTCAGAATGGGAGAAAATATTTTCAAACGAATCAACAGACAAAGGGTTAATCTCCAAAATATATAAACAGCTCATGAAGCTCAATATTAAAAAAACAAACAACCCAATCCAAAAATGGGTAGAAGACGTATATAGACATTTCTCCAAAGAAGATATACAGATGGTCAAGAAGCACATGAAAAGCTGCTCAACATCACTAATTGTTAGAGAAAGGCAAATCAAAACTACAATGAGGTATCACCTCACACTAGTTAGAATGGTCATCATCACAAAATCTACGATCAACAAATGCTGGAGAGGGTGTGGAGAAAAGGGAACCCTCTTGCACTGTTTGTGACAATGTAAATTGATACAACCACTCTGGAGAACAGTATGGAGGTTCCTTAAAGAACTAAAAATAGAATTACCATATGACCCAGCAATCCCACTACTGGGCATATACCCAGAGAAAACCATAATTCAAAAAGACAGATGCACCCCATTGTTCATTGCAGCACTATTTAAAATTACTCAGCCATAAAAAGGAACGAAACTGGGTCATTTGTACAGACGTGGATGAATCTAGAGACTGTCGTACAGAGTGAAGTAACAGAAAGAGAAAATCAAATATCGTATATTAATGCATATATGTGGAACTTAGAAAAATGGTACAGATGCACCAGTTTGCAGGGCAGAAATTGAGACACAGATGTAGAGAACAAACTTATGGACACCAAGGGGGGAAAGTGGCAGGGGATGGAGGTGGTGGTGTGATTAATTAGGAGATTGGGATTGACTTACATACTCTAATATGTATAAAATGGATAACTAATAAGAATCTGCTGTATAAAAAAAGATAAAATAAAATTGTGAAAAAATTTAATAATTTTGCATATGTTTTAGTATTTTCTTTATTATGGCTTCAAATCATTTGACATATCAAATATAGCAGTCACAAACATGGGGTATTCATGTATTCTGATGGTATATGGAGATTTTATCCTTATCTGTGGATGTTTTCAATAATGTGATCTAAATTGCTGGGAAGTTATATCTTTTAAGTTTTATTTAAAAATCTATTCTTTTTCTCATTTCTTAATTAAAGGAATAAGGGACTTTATTTCTTTAAGCCAAAGTCTTCACTATAGATAATTAAACAACCACCACAACAAGAAAGTACTAAATGATTATTTATTCAGATACCAGTGGACGTGCTTTATATTCTAATTCAGTCCTCACAGTAGCTCTATAAAGTAAATGCTATTAAAGTACCCATTTTACAGATGTGGAAAATGAGGCCTACATAGAATCTATTAGTTTGCTGTGATCACATAGCTAGTAAATCAGACAATCTGATTCTGGAGCCTGCAATCTTAACTCTTCCTGAAATAATCTTACCTCTAAGGAAAAAAAAAAAGATTACTAAGTATAGTAAGAGGCCACAGTTCATTGTTTTTGTAAAGTATATTAATCATCTACCTCTCTGAAATTAAGATTGGCATTCTGAAATTTCTGTACCTTTGAAAGATCAAATTTTACAATTTGGATTTAGGTTCAGAAAGTAAAGTAAATAAGCGACTATCCAACAATAACAAAAAACCTTTTACTGATCACTTCGGATTTTTTTGTTTGTTTTTTCAAATGAATGTTCAATGAACCTCCCTCCCTGCCTTCCTCCTTCCCTCTCTCCCTTCCTTTTTTTTTCCTTCCTTCCTTCCTTCCTTCATATTGCTTTACTTAAATTCCTTGAAATGATGCTATTTTATTAAAAAGACTCTGAAGACAAATTTAAGATAAGGTTCTGTGGGAATTCATAGAGCCAGGGAAAAGTAAAAATTTCAGAAGTCTCTAGAACCCAAGACTTCACTTAAAATTGCCAGCAATGACTCCCCACCAATATTTCATTCCATGCCCTTTCATCATTACCTCATTCCTGTTTCCACCTCCTTCATGGCAGGGTTTCTCAACCTCAGTACTGTTGACACCATGGGCCAGATAAGTCTTCACTGGAAATGGCTGTCTTGTACATTGCAGGATGTATAGCAGTACTGCTGGGCTTTTCCCACTAGATGCCAGTAGTATCCCCCCAGTTGTGACTATCAAAAATATTATCAGACTTTGCAAAATCGTTCCTGGTGAAGAACCATGGGATTACCTAAGCTCATGGTACTTTTCTGCTCATTTTGCTGTTAATTGATATCTGCTATTGTTGCTGGTAGTGGTGGTGTTGTCACTTTTTACCTGTATTAAAGTTTCTGTTTCTGCTTAGAGAGAGGACAAGCTTCGAATCCTTTAGGTCTTAATAAAATCTCTCTTGATTTTCAAGTCATAACAGTGAAGTAGAAAAAACAATGGCATTATAACATATATATCTAAATATTTTTAGTTTAAGTACTGAATCTAAATTTCTATCAGGTTGTCTTCTCAAAGAGGGATATTTTCTAAAGGTACCAATCAAGCACAGTGACTTCCAGAAGTGAATGGGACCCTTATCAGCCTGAGCTGGCCTGGGATCACTGTGGAAATCAGAAAAGGAATGGACAAAATTACGATTGCTTTTTGGTTAATCTGAGGTTTCCAAAATTCCAGGGGCTTTGTTTTTTTTTCCTTTTTCACCAGCATAAGCTGGTATTGCGCCTCACTTTTTTGTGTTTGCATATTTAGAGAAACGAGCAGATCCTCATCTTGTCATATGGTGTAGTGACATGGGCCAGAAGATACCATACTCATAGATTCCCCATCTAGATTATAGTAATTGCCCTATCACAATTTAGGGAAACACTCTAGAAGCCTTTTGGAGTCCCCAGACACATGTGCCGTTATTTGATGGATAATTGACTCAAAATTCATATCAACAACACCATTTCAAATTCTTACCTGTTAGACCAGTAAAAGAACTTGGGGTATTTTGTTGGGAAGGATGATGGAGTAGAGGGAAGGGAAAATACAAAGGAGAGCTTAGAACAAAAGACTTGAGAAAGATTTTACAGGAGAAAGGTGTTTGCGATGGAACCTAGCAAGCACCACTTTTCCCATATTGCCGCTTGGAAATTGCCTATGTGCATAATATTTTCCTGAACTGCTGCTATGCTAAGGCTAAGCTGAGAAGGAGGTGGCAGTTAAGTAAAGATCCACTCTTGGAAGCAGGTCTTCTTTTGTGAGTTGTGCTTTTCGGTTACATTGGAAAGATACTAATTTTTGTTTCTGTTTCCATCGTGTCCTTATATTGTCAGCTCCTTAGTCTACTCTTATTACTCAGATGCATGATTGGTTTCGTCCCCTCTTTTATTCCTGGAGACTCTCCTCTAGATTTATTCTCTCTCAGAAGTATTCCTTTCTACTTCCCTACAATCAAAACCAGTGTTCAAAGAAAAATGTTCAAACCAAACCATTTAGGAATGGCTCTGATAAGGTACCCTACACCTTTCTAAAACACAGAAGTTATTACTAATTGATACTTTGATATATTTGCTTTAAGGCACTACTCTTGCATATTTAGTAGTGAGATTAATGGATTAGTTAGGGTGGGATAAATTTAGGGTAGAAATTATTTTGAGAACCTCATAAATACCTGTTCTTATGATGAATGAAGCTGATCAAGGCTTTTACTGCTGTAACTCACAAAAAAAAAACATTCATTGGAACATGTGGTTTAATGTTATTATTAATGAAATTTCCTTGTTTCACCTACCTACTTCATAAGCACCCTTCTTTTCTACTCTCACTTCTTTCTGTGTCTTAGATGTATTGATTTATCATTCATCAGTGCCTAGCTTTGAGGATAGATAGCAGCATAATTAAATAAGTTTATTCATCTGCATATATGTCTTATGCTATGTTCTAAAATTTATAGTGGGAAATGAGGACATAGATTGATTCCAGTAAGGAACCATCCATGGGTTATTTTAAGTGAATTGGAGAGTTCAAGGCTGCAGAAACCTTCAAATGTCATCTACTGGAGACTTCAAAATAAAATCCCTTAAAAAGAGATGGATTATGGATATAATACTACCAGGAGTCATAAGTGTTATCAACTTGGACCTCTTTAGAACCTATTGAGACTCAGTGGAGTGAAGTGACTCGGAGTAAATTCCCACAGCTGGTTAAAATAAGTTGAGGCAACCTCTTCCTTTCTTGGGCTCCAGCATTACCCAAAGCTTTTCCTTGTCCGCTGTAACCTCTGCTGCAGTAGTACTCCTTTGAGGATGCTTATAAAATGGTTTCATTTCAAACAGTGAAACATAGTTCAGGGCGTCTTAGAAGTCAAAAGTTAAGTTGACGCTGGAATTTTTAAGCCCAGAACTTTGAAATAAACATATATAAGGAAAATTTAAAACTTCTTACATGAATTCTTAATCTTAGACTGTGAGTGAAAATGTTTTGCCATATTGATTTTAGCCTTTCCCCTGACCTGGATCTCCCTCTCCCCAGCTTTTTTAATGAGTCAGTTCTACGTAGGGCCTAGCATAACTCAGCACACTGGAGGTGCTCCGCCAAGTTTGTTGCTTTTTTCACCTGCATTTTCACACGTGGTTTCTGATTGTGCTTACAGGGCACATTGAACTACAAACACTCTCTCACTCCAAAATCTGTCACCTTAAAGCAAAGCAAAATCATTCCCTCCTTTGCTCAATGGATGACTGGGTGGATGGCTGTTCTTTGTGCATATTCATGTTGAGTAGGTGCTGTATAACATCAACTTGTTCTTTTTTTAATGTGACTCACGACAAAATTACCCCAGCTTTCAGTAATCTCAAGGAAAAAAAATAAAAACACTTGCCATCTGCAGTTTACTGCTTTTAACCTGAAAAATAGGATCTAAAATGATACTCAGATACATAGGGTGTTTCACTTGTTATAGGCAGAAGCTGACAGATGGCACATGGTGGTAGGCTGGTGCAACACAAGAAGCAAAGGCAGAGCCAAGTAGGCACTGGTGTGGAAGAGCTTGGGAAAAGGTCACGACCATATTTTAAACCATAGAAAATTAGTTACTTCCTTTATTCTCCAAATAGCCAGTTTATAGATATTCTCAGTAACACTTTGCAGTTGGTCTTTGAGGAGGGAACCTGTAAGTAGTGATGCAAGGGCATATCACTTATGTCTGTTGGTAAGGAGACTATCCTAACCTTTAATTTTAAGCCATACAACTTGGATGCTTACTCAATTTAAGATTCTTGTTCCTCCTCTTTGTATAATGAATTTACTTGGATTTCTATAACTGGAGATTAACAGCAACACAATTTCCCTTGGGGATGGGGGAGCAAAGAGGGCTAAGTGGAGCATTTCTTAAAACTTTGTTTTCCTTGGACATATTCTTATTCAGCTGTGGTATGTAACATAATAGATTTTCAAGAAATATTTATACAATATTGACACTGGGAAGAGTTTATACATCCTTCTTAATCACAGACTCCAGAAACTTCTGCATTCTAGAATTTCAGAGAATTTGACCCTGTTGCTTTATGCTGAAGGTAAGAGACTTTTGACATCTGATTGCTTCCATCAGCATTTTCCAATGTAGAGCACGATGCAGAAATATCCTGATGGGCATATTTTTGACACATAGTGATTATTTGAATTGATTTTAACAGCATCCCATTTTGAAAGATTGAAGGGACAAATGCAGCTGGACGTGTGGTAAAGTATGTGCAGTATGTGTTTTGAAATATCTTTTAAATCACAAGGATGTGGGTGATACCATTCACTCAGTGCTGAAAACCTCTCAGTTGAACAAAGACAAGTATTTGCTTTGTTCCTTGATACACTCCATGTGTGATTTAAAATGGCAGAGCTGACTAAGCCCTCAGGTCTATAGACCTTCCTTACTTTGGGAGGCAGGGAGCTGTCCATGGTCCTGAATGGCTTAAGCTTTTGTGTGTGTGTGTACAAGTTCTTTTTTTTTCAACGTCTTTATTGGAGTATAATTGCTTTACAATGTTGTGTTACTTTCTTCTGTATAACAAAGTGAATCAGCTATACATATACATACATCCTGACATCTCTTCCCTCTTGTGTCTTCCTCCCACCCTCCCAATCCCACTCCTTACTTTGGGAGGCAGGGAGCTGTCCATGGTCCTGAATGGCTTAAGCTTGTGTGTGTGTGTGTGTGTGTGTGTGTGTGTGTACAAGTTCTTTTTTTTTTTCAACGTCTTTATTGGAGTATAATTGCTTTACAATGTTGTGTTACTTTCTTCTGAATAACAAAGTGAATCAGCTATACATATACATACATCCTGATATCTCTTCCCTCTTGTGTCTTCCTCCCACCCTCCCTATCCCACTGCTCTAGGTGGTCACAAAGCACCGAGCTGATCTCCCTGTGCTATGCGGCTGCTTCCCACTAGCTATTTCTTTTACATCTGGTAGTGTATATATGTGCATGCCACTCTCTCACTTCGTCCCAGCTTACCCTTCCCCCACCCATGTCCTCAAGTCCATTCTCTACATCTGCATCTTTAGTCCTGTCCTGCCTCTAGGTTCTTCAGAACCATTTTATTTTTTTTAGATTCCATATATATGTGTTAGCATACAGTATTTGTTTTATCTTTATGACTTACTTCACTCTGTATGACAGTCTCTAGGTACATCCATCTCACTACAAAAAACTCAATTTCATTTCTTTATATGGCTGAGTAATATTCCATTGTATATATGTGCCACATCTTCTTTATCCATTCATCTGTCGATGGACACTTAGGTTGCTTCCATGTCCTGGCTATTGTAAATAGAGCTGCAATGAACATTGTGGTACATGACTCTTTTTGAATTATGGTTTTCTCAGGGTATATTCCCAGTAATGGGATTGCTAGATTGTATGGTAGTTCTATTTTTAGTTTTTTA
Organism: Physeter macrocephalus; assembly: GCF_002837175.3. Lineage (NCBI taxonomy): Eukaryota > Metazoa > Chordata > Mammalia > Artiodactyla > Physeteridae > Physeter > Physeter macrocephalus. The sequence goes on from NC_041224.1 coordinate 158,969,400, forward strand.
AGGAACCTCCATACTGTTCTCCATAGTGGCTGTATCAATTTATATACCCACTAACAGTGCAAGAGGGTTCCATTTTCTCCATACCCTCTCCAGCATATATTGTTTCTAGATATTTTGATGATGGCCATTCTGACCAGTGTGAGGTGATGCCTCATTGTAGTTTTAATTTGCATTTCTCTAATGTTTAATCCATTTTGAGTTTATTTTTGTGTATGGTGTTAGGGAGTGTTCTAATTTCATTCTTTTACATGTAGCTGTCCAGTTTTCCCAGCACCACTTACTGAAGAGGCTGTCTTTTCTCCATTGTATATTCTTGCCTCCTTTATCAAAAATAAGGTGACTATATGTGTGTGGATTTATCTCTGGGCTTTTCTATCCTGTTCCATTGATCTATATTTCCGTTTTTGTGCCAGTACCCTACTGTCTTGATGACTGTAGCTTTGTAGTATAGTCTGAAGTCCAGCAGCCTGACTCCTTCAGCTCCATTTTTCAAACAGTGACAGCTTTACTTCTTCTTGTCCTATTTGGATTCCTTTGATTTCTTTTTCTTCTCTGATTGCCATGGCTAAAACTTCCAAAACTATGTTGAATAATAGTGGTGAGAATGTACAACCTTGTCTTGTTCCTGGTCTTAGTGGAAATACTTTCAGTTTTTCACCCTTGAGAACGATGTTGGCTGTGAGTTTGTCATATATGGCCTTTATTATGTTGAGGTAAGTTCCCTCTATGCCTACTTTCTGGAGGGTTTTTTTTATCATACATGGGTGTTGAATTTTGTCAAAAGCTTTTTCTGCATCTCTTGAGATGATCATATGTTTTTTCTCCTTCAGTTTGTTAATATGGTGTATCACACTGATTGATTTGTGTATATTGAAGAATCCTTGCATTCCTGGGATAAACCCCACTTGATCATGGTGTATGATTCTTTTAATGTGCTGTTGGATTCTGTTTGCTAGTGTTTTGTTGAGGATCTTGAATGGCTTAAGCTTTGATGAGGATGGACACAAGATTCCAAGGAAAGTGACTGGAATCCCTTGACCTGCACTTACTTTAGTAATAAAGGCACTGGAATAATGGGATCCCATGGAATTTAGCAAAATAAGAATAGAGACAGGTGGTGAAGAGTAGCCCTGACTATAGTTCACAGCACAGCAACATCTAAGTTGCAGGTTCAGCTGTAAAATTTGTGTCCTGTGGTTTATCCCAAAGCAGTGATTTTCAAAAGCGGTTTTGAATAGTCTTACTAAATGCAGCTATATTACCTGAGGTGAAGAGTTTGCCTCTTTTTTTAAGTCAAGCAGTGTTGGGCCTGATCATTACTTGAATTACCAAATCGAAAGACAAAGACAGGTGCTGAGATACTGAGGCTGTGGCTTCTTGTCTTTTCTTTTCTCTCCCCTTCTCTCCTCACCTCACCTTCCTCACCTCCCTTCTCTTCTCCCTTTATTTTTCTCTCTCCCTTCCACTCCTCCCATCCTTTCCCACTCTCTCCTTTCTCTTTTCTTTTCTTCCCTTCTTTGTCTCTCTGCCTGTCTCTCTCTGTCTCTCTTTGAATTTACTCTGAGTCAATATTCAAATTTGGTAATTCAGGGATATGGGTCCTTATGGGTTTCATCTTTCAGAGGACATTTCAAAGAGAGGTCCTGATCAGTGGTGAAACTTATAGTTTTTTTGACACTTTTTAAAAAAATAAACTTATTGGGACTTTGAGAGGCTGTCATTTGAGCAATTGTAGTCTACCTCCACAGAGGCTTGATAGGCTTTCAACTACCTTCTCAACTACCATCCGTACTCCTCCCTTGTTTCCCTCTTTCAGGAAGCGGGATCTGTTCCTCTCCCAGTGAAGATAAATAGTGATTTCCAGGGAACTCTTTGGTATCATAAGGAAAATAATTCCTTTTATGAGAATGGAAAACCTGGCATCTTTTGGTCTCAAGTAGATTACCTTCTTTCTCAAGGGAGATGAACCAGAGTTCATGGGAGTCACAGTCTAATGAAGCCAATGGCCACAGTGTTTTCTATCTCTGGGGAGATGCAAATAGCGAACTTCCTGACCTGGTGCCAATATAAGAAATGCAGTGATGACCTGCCACATCTGAATTCCTTCTGGCCCTTGGTATACTCTCTTCACCCCCATTTTATATGATCTCTTCCTCATCTCCCCATATTATTTAATTTAGTAAGCAGACATCCCCTGGTATGAGCTATGTAAATATTGTAACTGAATTACTGTCTGCTTACTTAACTCATTACAGAAAACCATGATAAGCTTTTAATTACAAAATTAGCTCTGCCAAATTAATTTCTTTCATTTAATTAACTGAAGAAAATGGCACAACAAGGATAAAATCATGCCCCTTTCCTGTCCTTTTTAAGAATACTCTTTGTCTAAAAATAATTGTTATAATATAGAATAATAATAACAACAACAACAGCAACAGCACTCCTGTTATCCCTGTCCCAGTACTGTGTGGCTCCTTTAAACTGTTAAGCCATGCTAGACCCATTCAGCCAGCACTACATAAAAGACTCCTCTTGAACCTACACATTATTCTCTGCCTTGTCCTGACCTGCGTAGCTCTTTACTTACCAACTTGTTTCTGATTTTTCTGGTTTTAATCTTATGGCTAAGTTTTCTGTATGTCTTGCATCTCTCTTTAGATTTGTCATTCATCATTGCTTCTTTTTAAGATACACCTCTCAACTGTAATTTGTATGTCTGCTAATGTTACACAGCTGTGGACCCTTTAGTGTAGATACACATCTCTGATAAAGCAAGACCAACCTCAAGGATGCTTTACCTAGTCTGTAGCCAGCAAGCTGAGATCCCCCTGGACTCTCAAGCAAGGGCTTGACAAATCCTCACAGTAAAATAAGTGACTTATATATGCCCTTCTTTGTTTTCTCCATTTCCATTGTAAAGGTAAATATTTAGTCAGTTTGGTTTATGGGTCTGGTTAAATCATTTTAATTTTACTTTAATGTAATCACTTTGGGAGACATTTGGGAGTATGGCCACTTGTGAAATCATTATAATTTCCATGGAGAAACTTCAGGGATATTTTACCAAAATGTTTCTGAAATGCTACACCCATGGTTAAACCTCAAGAGGAATATTTGGGGAAAAGGAGGTATCCCTTATGAAAATGATAAAGAATACCTATATGGGGCTTCCCTGGTGGCGCAGTGGTTGAGAATCCGCCTACTGATGCAGGGGACGCGGGTTCGTGCCCCGGTCCGGGAGGATCCCACATGCCGCGGAGAGGCTGGGCCCGTGAGCCATGGCCGCTGAGCCTGCGCGTCCGGAGCCCGTGCTCCGCAACGGGAGAGGCCACAACAGTAAGAGGCCCGCATACTGGAAAAAAAAAAAATAAATTTTAAAAATAAATAAATAAATAAAATTTAGAAAGAATACCTATATGGGAAATCCTTCCCATTCTATATCCTTTATCCAAGCATATTTCTCACAAATGAGATGATTTGTACTGTGTCTCTAATTAGACTTATTTCAAAGTCTCAAGCTAGAAGAAATTAATCGTTGCTCAGAAAAACACATAGTGTATAATCATGAGATTTCTAAGACTGCTGCAACATTTGACCAGCAGTGTCCTTACTGAAAGTTTTACGCTTTCTTTCTCTGGATGAGGCCAGATGCATATGAAAACAGGCTTAAAATGTTTTTGCCTATGGCTAGAAAATCAAGAGAAAACGTTGGAAGCTATATATTATTTATGTTGCCGCATATAATTTGGTAACTATAAATCCCAGAGACCAGGTATTTTTTTCCCCACTAATGTTGTATTAAAACAGAATTCTCTTAATGTGTTTACAAATGCATTGCCGTTAAATACATAAGTTCTTTCTTTGTACATCCCTCGGTTTTGGCCAAACTCTTGGTGAAAATGGTTATTGTCTAGTAAGAGGTGGCTTATGAAGATTAACATATTTCATTGGATCACTCAGTTAGGAACTCAGCATGTGTTTGCTCAGCCCTCATCTTGATGACCACAGATTGTTGGCTCTTGCTACTGCCTCAAGTGGCATAATAATTAATTCAGGAGTTTGCTTCTTTTCCCTGTGATGCTTTAGGGCAGTGTAAGACAAGTAAGTCTTTAGAGGAATGAGAAGGAAGCTTTGATCTATTTTAGGTCTAAAGATGTCATAACTGTGAATCACAAAGTTGTGACATGACACACTCAGAAAATTGTCTTTGTGGAATTACAGCTGTATCTTGTCTCAGATTCCACTCTCATGCAATTTTCAATGTTCTCATTAAAGCAAGAACCAATTTCCTGATGTAGTTTCTGGGAATTTCCATCAAAAAAATTCCAACCTTTGCGGCCTGTTTTCCAAATAGCTTTTATGTCATGAGTCAGAACATGGCGTGAGAAATTTCTCCTTGAAAAGAGATCACTGCTTTTGACAGTTAGCTTTTCTCAATGCAGTCATCAGACTGCACATGACTGATGTGTGTGCATATGTGGGGAGGGGGTCTCCGTTCCCTGGAACCATAATGTCAGGTTTCATATTGTCTGAGATAAGCACCTCTTCAAAATCAACCATGTACCGCTTTCTCTCCAAATCGCCTTCCCTGCTGACCATAACTGGTTATATAATCCTGCGTCTTCCATTATCCTGACTGCTGATCCATGCCTGATGCCTATGCCAGGTCTCACAATGCCACGAGCTTTTGATTGCTGCATTCTAAGCTGCTTAATAAGACAATTAAAAATGATTTACAAATGGCTGTCGCAATACACCTGGGAATCAGGGAGAGAATGTTCTACGTGCTGCAGTATTAAAAATGCATGCCCTTCTACAGCTTCTTTTGCAGCTGCCTTTAATTCCAGTACTGGTTTACTTCTGTCATATTATTTTTTTTTCAAATATTATTTTACAGTAGTCCCTTCTAGATCATGTATATCTGGAAAGAATTCAAGGGATGTGCTACTGATCCTGGGTTGTTCTGAAAGTTTTTTCCTTGTAGTGGGAGTGGTAGTGGCGGTGGGGGGTGGGTGGGTGAGGGCAACTGCCTAGAAATCTAGAGAGTTAAGAGGTAGTACAAATAGTCTTTCATCAAGCTGGCTTATTTTCAGCTTGAGGGTTAAACCTAATTTAATCACTGATACATCCATCCTGATCCGTTTCCTCTTTCCTCTTCACTCTTATTGCTGCATTGATTAAAATAGGCAAATTTCACAAAGATTCTATTGTGAGTCACACAAAAGTTCATCTATAGAAAATGGAAATTTATCAGAAATAATGGTATTGGTAGTTTGAACATGTTAACTGAAAAATTAAGACAGAATCTCATCTCATCTTGTATGTGTGGAAAATGCTCATTTTTTGGGTTTTATTTAGTTGAGTTTCTTTTTTTTAGTCCAGGAAAGTTAAAATTGATATTGACCTAAATTTTAAGGAGAGTCTCTATTTTAATTGAGATCCAAGGATTAATAGAATTGGCATTGACTGGCTCATTGTAACTTTTCTTAGGAAGAGTGTATGGAATGGATTAAAAAAAAGAAGAATCTTTTTTTCCCTCCCTCTCCCACCCCTCTCATGGTCACAAAGCACAGAGGTGGTCTCCCTGTGCTATGCGGCAGCTTCCCACTAGCTATCTAATTTACATTTGGTAGTGCATATATGTCCCTGCTTTGAAGCCAGATAGCCCTGTATTTCATTTTTACCTCTGTTATTTAGTAAAGTATAGGACCTTGGGAAAGATACTACAGCTATCTGAAATTCCATTTTCTCATTAATAAAGTAAATATATGCACCCTGACATCTCAGGTTTACGTGACTATTGCATAAGGTAATCTACGTAAAGTGCGTGGATCACTGAATGAGCATACTTTGAAGCGGTGAAGATTGAAAATAATTTTTTTAGGGTTTCATCTAATAGTTGTGGGTTTCATCTAGTAGTTGTCAGTTTCATGGAAGGCTGCAGTCCCAGAAGGAAAGGAAACAGATATAGGAAGATCCACCAATGGGAGGTGGAAAAATTGTTCCAAAGTGTAGTAATTTCAGGCCCATGAAGTGTTCCAAATACAGTCATTGTGAGCCCATCAACCAGTGAGATTGTGATTTAAGAATACACCCTTCCTTGGTTAGAATTGGCTTACCATCCAGTAGAGACCAATCCTAAATGTGTATAAGACATCCATGACTCTAGCTGGGGTGGACATAGCTGGAACATCATATCTTTTATGCAAGATTGCAGGCTCTCTGAGAACTGTAGTCTTCTTCACTGAACAGTACTTTTTCTACTACATATTCAAGAGATATTTTTTGGTTGCACCAAGGTTAAATTAAATTTACTTAAAGCTTAATGTTAAACCTCAATCAAAACATATTTAGTGAGCATCTATTATGGGAAAGTGATTGAGCTAGGACAAGCAGGTGTCCGAGGGAGTGTAAGACATTTATTCTGCATTCTAAGAGTCTGCAATATAGTTGGGGAGAAGAGACACCCAGTTAAAACTGTCAGTGTGACTTAGACAAATTATTTAACATATGTAACAAGTTTTTTTTTAATATGCACAATGAGGGATTGGAGTTGGTCTTTTAGTTTCCTTATAATTCTAGAACTCCAAGTAAAGTAGCCATTTTCATGGCTGCATATTTATGTAAGATGGGTGTTATCCATAATAGGTCCTATAGGTATGCGGAAGAGAAAGATATCTGGAAATCGGGGTAGATAGGTATTCGTGGAGGTGCTGGAATTTGAATTGAGCCTTAAAGGATAGACTTAGGTGAAAAATCAATCTCCATCACCAAATAGCGTGGGCAAGTTACAGAGAGAATACACTACCTGATAGTTATTGTGTGTGTGTGTGTGTGTGTGTGTGTGTGTGTGTGTGTTGGGGGGGGATGGGTGTGGTGGAAGGTTTAGCAAAAAGTACATCTAGAATTGTCCTGCCTTTTCCCGTTCTGTATTTTCTCTATCTCTCCACATTTTTTCTACATTTTCAGAATCTAGCTGTTTTAGTCATACCAAATATCTTAAAAGAACCTGTGTTCTCTGTGATACGGGAATTTGAGTTAGTTAGAATTTCAAGAGAAGATTATGCTTTCTTGATGTCTGAATGGACCCAACCTCTTGAGTTTGGGGTATCAATTGGTGGCTCCTTGGATCTCTTGTCTGTCCCTGTCACACATCAAGGACTGGCACATCTCAAAATAAAACTTTTCCAAGGGGAGAATTATTTCTCCTTTAATGTATGTTTCTGAGGAGGAGGGGAATGCAGAAAACCCTTTCAGGAGAAGTTTAAACACACAGTCTCCAGACTGAGGGTCCAATTAGAAAGAAAAACCCACTCTACAAGGTTCTACTCTGCCCTTGAAGTTAGACTTCAAGAAACATGCACTGACTTCCCCCAGGCACAGAAGCAGGATCTGTGGTTTTGTTTTTTTTTTTTTTTGCGGTTCGCGGGCCTCTCACTGTTGTGGCCTCTCCCGCTGCGGAGCACAGGCTCCGGACGCGCAGGCTCAGCGCATTGCTCACGCGACCAGCCGCTCCGCAGCATGTGGGATCTTCCCGGACGGGGGCACGAACCCGTGGCCCCTGCATCGGCAGGCGGACTCTCAACCACTGCGCCACCAGGGAGGCCCAGGATCTGTGTTTTAATACTGACCTTAATTAAACCTTTACACAAGCTTTTTACTTTGCTTTCCATTGAAGAAAGGACAGGTAGAGGGAAGGACATGAGTACATTTGTTCTTCTCTCTTCCTTGAGAACAGTGTACCCAAAATGTTCTCTCTCTCTTTTGGAATGGAGGAAAATTGGATTTTGAAGTAGAGTCAGAGTCACAGGGAGTTATGATAGCAGTACTTGCAGAAAGTAGTTGAAATGAGTGCCCAGAAATCACTCCAGTTTCTTCCTTACCTCTCACTGGAGTCTAGTTACATTTCCTTGTACTTAACAAAACCAAAGTCACTGAAGATACTTGCCCATACATTGGTGACACTCAATTCTCTAATTAGTTCAATATCATGCATAAAGATATCATCCTATAGAATCTGAGGGAAAGCTCAAAATGATAATTCATCTTACATTTAAATATAGACAAGGCTTTTAAATGCATGCCTGATCAGAAGAGTGGGTATGATGTTTATGTGTGTGCAGGTATGTCAGATATTTTTTGCTTTTCTACCTCCCCGTCTTTTTTGGCTATTGTTGAAAATGTATGGAAACAAAATTATAGCCAAGAGAGATAGCCCTGTGTCTGAATCTTAAGTTCCTGTTCTTTGGAGAGTTTTTTGCTTATTTAGTTGTTGTTGTTGTTTTTTCCTGTCCCGTTGAAAAAATAATCCCATTTGTGTTAAAATTTAGTGGGTTCTGCTGTGTGCAACTGTAACTTTCAGGCGTAAAGGAAAGGTCAGTGTAATATCCCAGTGCAGCTAAAACCAGGAAAAAATATTTAACTTTATCTTGCAACAATCCTAAAAATAAAAGGACACATTCGAGATATGACACAGTGAGAAGAGGAAAGAACTCTTTTACTGATGGGGGCATATTGTAAATTATCTTCTCACCTTTGACATCTGGATTAATTATTCTTAATGCATCTATGTAGAAAGCAAGTATAAATGAAACAAAATATTTGCAGAAAATTGCCGCAGAGAAGCAATGACGTGCTAGGAAAAAGGTGACAGCTCTGGAGCCATACAGCCCTGAGTTTGAATTCTGACTATGATACTTACCAGACCCCTAACTTTGAGTTTCAGTTGCCTTTATTTGCAGAATGGAGAGAAAAACAATAGCCCTCAAAATATCAGTAAAAATAGATAAATTTATCTTTTTTGACTCATATTTGTTCTGACCAGTTTATCTTTTCTTTCATTGTGTTGCATTTACTTTTAACAATGTTGAATATCTCCAAAAGAAAGAAAGGAAGGACAGGAGAAAGAAAAAAAGGAAGGATAGATGGGAAAGAGAAAAAGAAAGGTATATATTTGTTATTTTGTCTGGGACAACTAGATATAGACAACAAACAAAAGATAACAAAAGTCAAAAATAGCTAGGGATATATTTAACAAGATGAAAAACCCATATTTATTTTTTAAACTATAGAAATAAATAAACAGTATCTGACCAAATGAAAGACAGACTATGGCCCTGGAGGGATGATTTAATATCAGAGTGATATCCCCCCTGTAATTGCAAGTAAAATCTGCTGGTGGCTTTTTGGTGACCCAGAGTGATCTTAAAGGTCATGAAAGAATTAATGTCTGAGAATAGCCAAAAGAAATCTAAGAAAGAAGATTTTGAGGAAGGACTCTACTTTATAATTCCAATATAAAACCATTGTAGTAAATAAAAAATAATGTAGTTCTGGCATAGAAATGGGCAAGTAGATTAAAGGAAGAGAAGAGTAGCCCAGAAATAGTCCCCAGCATACATGGGAATTTAATTGCTTACAGAGCTGTTATCACAATTTAGTGGAGAGATTGAAAGTGTTTTTTTGACAAATAGTAGAAGGACAAGCCACCATCCATATGGAAGAAATCCATATAGGTATCTGTCTTGCTTCATAAACAAAATAAATTCCTAACAAATTAAAGACTTAAAAGATTTTTTTTTTTAAGTACCAAAAATATTGGAAGAAAGCGTGTACTATCTATACAACCTAGTGATTGGTTGAAACATATCTAACCAAAACAGGAATCTCAGATGCTATAATATAAAAAGAAAATAGTCAACATATAAAAATTTTAAGGAAAAACTTACAGTAAAAGATTCCATTAACACCTCAATATGTAAATGATATATTTGGGAAAAGTTGTAATGAAATAAGTCTATTAGAATTACAGGCAGTTGTAACCCAGAACTCAAATAGATGTGTTTTAACAAGTTAGGTGTCTTAATTTTTTTCACATAAGAAGTCAGAAGGTAAGCAATGCAGAGCTCATACAGCAGCTCTGTACAATAATCGCTAAGCAGCTGTCCTGATCGTGGGCTTTCACCCTCACTTTTGTCAACTAATGTTCACTAAAAGGCTGTTGCACCTTCAGTAGTTGATCCAACTTCTAGGAAGGAAAAAGTAGGAAGGGTGAAAGCAAAAAAGTATATACCAGCTAAGTTTGCACCTTTCAAAAGAAATTACCTGGAAGTCTCACCGTGCGATGTCAGCTTACATTTCCCAGCTGTAAAAGGGAGATTGGTTAATGCAGTTTGTTTTGTTGTTGTTTTTGTTTCTTTAATCTGGGCATATTCCAACCTTAATATTAGAGTTCTTTTATGGGGAAAAGGTAGGTAATAATTCTGGATAGGTGGCTAGCGGTACCTCCCACAAACAAAGATAGATTATATATAGAATTTTTGCAAATTGATAACTAAAGAAAGCCCAGTAGGTGAATGGGTGATGAATGTGAATACATGCTTTACAAAAGAAAGCATTCCGATGGCCCTTAAACCTATGAAAAGACGTCCTATCTCTTTTGTGATTAAAGAATTGCAAATTTAAGTAACAATGAAATATCACTTTATATTCATTCGATTGGCACAAATTTGAAAGTGCGCCAACTCCTACTGCTGTTTAAGATGGAGAAAAAATTTAAATTGCTACAGCTTTTTTTAAAAAAAAAAACAGAGATTAACTTTTGCATGGCAATTTCTATTAAAATTAAAATACATGTATATACACTTTGCCTCAGGAATCCTAACTATGAGAACCTATCTCATAAAAATAAAAATATCAGTATCTTAGTATATACATGCAAGGGTTTTTTGGTGACTTTTTTTTTATAGTGGTTAAAAAAGAGGAAATATTAAGTAAATGTTTATAAATAGGGAAATTGAATTGTTGAGTAAGTCATAATAAATCTCCTTTAGAGACTGTTATACAGTTCTTAGAAGAATGAACTTGATCTATCTTGATCTAAACCACATGACTTCGAGGAATTTCCACAATATATTGTTAAGTGAGGAAATAAGATAATAATAGGGAGAGATAAGAATAAAACAAGTTGTCAATCTGGATTGCCAAGAGATGCAAAGAAGAAAGGAAACAGTAGGGAAATTTGGAATGTGGAAGAGGAAAATAAATCAATCTTTAGATATGTGCATAAGTAAAATAACTTAGAATTCAGCTTTTTAAAAAAGAGCTGAAATAAGGTAGAGAAACCACAGCAAATGAACTGGGTACAACAGGGCCAGTGTAGGATAAAGAACAGAAGATTAAGAATTCACTTGGAGCTGTTCTTGATTAGATGTTATCACCCATTCTCTTAAGAGGAGAATTTATAAACTTGTAAAGAATTTACTGTATGTGCTTTATATTCTGTTCAATATAAATACGAATAGTAAGCTCTGTAGAGTTCTCCTTTATCATAAATTTTCTGAAACTATGTTTTTAAAAAACTATTTTTTTTTAAAGTGGTAAATCTGTATATTTTCTCACTTAAGAAAACAAATCATACCCCTAACAGAGGGATACTGAGGGAGCTCCATGATACTGCATCACTCTGATGCATGACTTGCATCCTTGAAAAGTGGAGGCTACTTCAGAGTAGGGAAGAGTCAGCACTGCTTGCAGTTGAGTCCCAGAATTTTCCCAGCCATCTGATTCCCAAGCCCAGAGCTTTGGCTTCTGGGCTGTGTTGCTGGCAGTGAGGAAGTGGGATGGTGTGTTTGAATCACAGCACTTCTCTGTTTCCTGGCTAAGTTACAAAACAATGTTGTAGTCGTGAAACTGAATGTCATCAGCACACATTTGTGGCACGCACCGAGCGTGCACAGCACTGTAGTAGCACTCGAGGCAAGCATGTGACTGCATTTAAAAGAGGTGTTGCTGGGCTTCCCTGGTGGCGCAGTGGTTGAGAGTCCGCCTGCCGATGCAGGGGATACGGGTTCGTGCCCCGGTCCGGGAAGATCCCACATGCCGCGGAGCGGCTG